>NW_022986855.1:873465-1215569 GCF_010094085.1 Westerdykella ornata
AGAGGTGCACCGGAATGGTGGAATGGAATTAATCGTGCAAAGGAAAGGAAAATGAAACGTACCGCCGCCGGTCCAATGGCGTCTCGAAGTACGGTTCCCAGGCCGGCATCGTGAATTGCACGTTCCCGCGGCTCTTGTACAGGAAGTGGCGTAGCGGGCTGCCGGGCACAATGTCTATGCACTTGGGCCGGCCTTTTCGGACGGCTTGTCGGATATGCGCGATGGAGCCATTCTTTTGGAGTTGCTGTGCGGAATTTTCGTATCAGTCGTGATCGGTGTAACACGTGTTGTGTATACTCTGGAGAGACGATCGTAAAACGGCGACAGGGGAGAGAGGATGCGTGCAAAAGCGAGGCAGGACATGCACATTTGGAACCCACATATGCAATGGAAATGGTAGACATACCTCAACCAACTCGTCCCTCATACCCCTCAACTCATAGAATGCCTCCTTATTTGCGCTAATCAACAGGATGGCCACCTCATCGCCCTCCCCACCACCGCTACTCCTCGGTCTCTCCTCCATCTTCTCCTCGGGACGCTCCAAGTCCAAAAAGCTAACATACATATACAGATACCCCGTATTGTTGAAACCCGGCAGACAAAGCGGGATCCAGTTCTCCCCACCGCCGGCTTTGACGCTGCCAGCTTCAAACAGCATGTTGAAGATGAGATGCAGGTCTCCGGGGTGGAGAGAGTGCTTCTTGGGACGCACGACGGAAACGAGTTTGCCCGAGGCGACGATGAGACCGTAAAGGAGGTTCTCGGAGCGCGTTTTGAGGAACGTATTGTTGATGGCTTGGCGATGGGATTTGCGGAGTCTTAGACACTCGAGGGCGCCCAGCAACGTGGAAGGGGACCCACGCGTGAAGCCGTCCGCTAATGCGGAGAGAAGGACCTCCGTTCCCTGGAGTGGCCGGCGCAAGTCGTAGTTTGCCCGTGCAGCAAACATGCGCTCCAGGCTTGGAAGAGTGAGGGTTGAGAGGATCTGCATGTATAGAGCGTCCAGCTGAGCCCGCAGCTGCGCATCGCTCTCCGGAAGACGACTGATGGCGACTAGGTTCAGGGGGCCCTTGGTCATAACCAGGAATCGTACTTCGCCGGCCGTGAAGCTCTTCAGGCCATCGTTTTTGGACTGGTAGAACGATATGATGGTCTGAACCACTCCCATGTAGTTTGTGATCAATTCATCGTTGCCGTGGCGGCTGTAGATGGGTTTTCCGGCCGACGAGAGAATGAGGAAGTGTTTCAACTTGCTTCTCCAGTTCCGCATGACGGATTCTATAGCCGTACAGATCAGTAAAAGAACACACCAGATATGGACCACGAATACCAAGCATTCTGACCTTCATTGGTGCCCCGGGCGTCTATATTCTCAATCTCATCAAACTCGTGCTTGAACGCCTGCTCGAACTCTGGATCCGAGGGAAACAGACTCTCCACCTCCTGGCTTTGAAAACGATCACCCAGCGCCTGAAAGAGCGTCTGATGTTCTCCGATAACCTCACCCAACATGCTCTCCGTCTCTTCGCTCTGCTCACGGCCAGGCATTATGCTTTGCACGCTCGCGGTGTCCACATCGCTGGTAGCGCGGCCCCGAATCCGACGTGACGCGGAAGAGGAAGAAGACTCGTATTTGGATTCAGTGCTGTAGAATTGCGTGTCGGAATAGGAAAGCTGTGTGGTAGGCTTAGAGACAAGTTGAGGGCGGGGCGGCGTTCCTGCATGGGACGAGGAGGGTCGCGAATCCAGGAGACTCAGCGTCTTCGGTCGAGGAGGCAGGGGCGGAGGCGTTCCTTCTCGGGATACGGCAGTGAGGTTGTTTGACGACGACTTCTGTGAAGCGCTCCGTATTACGCTGAGGGTGTGATTGGAGACGTGCTCGCCGACCCCATCTTCGCCCTTGGGAGCGCTAGCCTGCCCACCTCGAGCTTTGTCTGGAGCTTCACTATGCGGATGGGGGCCAGCGCTCCCTGTATGGTCCATGAAGGGGAAAAGCTCTTTGTAGCATGGGCGGACGCGGTGGGGGATGCCATATGTGCTTTGTTTGATAAAGTTGTACCGCAGTGACGCCAGTGGGTTGATGCTGTTTAAGCGGCGCAGCACGGGCCATTCCAGCCAGTAACGACGAATCTGGGATAGGATTCGCGATTCGAGTCCTACATATCCAGCTGCATAGTGTGTAGTATGGGAACTCATAAAATGCACTCATATGAGGCCCATGATAATGAACGAGAAGACCAATTTGTTGAAACTTCCATTGCATGCTGTTAGACAGCATCGATGGTACTGATTGAATTGATAGAGCCACGGGCCTACAACGGCCTCTCTAGTAACCCTGGATATCGGTCTAGATCCGCATAAAACGATGCGATGTACACTCGCCAGATGCATGTTAAATGCCCAAAATGCCTACTTTTGTTGAAACCCCGTCCCACCTCGAACGCCTTGCAACCATATTGGAACCTAATTACCATGTTGAAGATGAGAAATATCTAGAGGTCACGTCTAGAAGGGAAGGGGGAAGGTGCTGGCCCAAGCCGCAATCTCCTTCTTTAGGTTGTTGATCTCCTCCACCTCGCCCGAGGCAACCTTGGCCTTGAAGTCCTTCAGCTTGTTGGCGTCCTTGGGAAGCTCGGCCTGGATCTTCTGGCAAAGCTTGATCGCGGCGTCGATGTACTGAGCAATCCTCTTGAAATCTTCCTCGCCCATGCCACGCGAGGTCATGGCTGGCGCACCGATACGGATACCCATGGGGGTCAGTGCCGACTTGTCACCGGGGGTGGTGTTCTTGTTGCAGGCGATGTTGATCTGCTCAAGGACGGCTTCCACACGAGCCCCGTCGAGATTCTGAGGCTTCAGGTCGAGGAGGACCATATGGTTGTCCGTACCGTCGGTGACGAGCTTGTAGCCGAGCTCCTTGAAGCTGATCTCAAGCTGCTTGGCGTTCTTGATGACTTGCTCCTGGTAGGCCTTGAAGTCATCGGACTGGGCCTGCTTGAGCGCGACAGCGAGAGCGGTGATGGTGTGGTTGTGGGGGCCACCCTGATGACCAGGGAAAACGGAGAAGTTGATGGGGCCCTCGAGGTCGTAGAGGGTCTCCTTGCCGGTCTTGGGGTCGGTCTTGCGCACACCCTTGCGGAAGAAAATCATAGCGCCACGGGGTCCACGAAGCGACTTGTGGGTCGTGGTGGTGACAATATCGCAGTAGGGGAAGGGCGACTTGTTCACACCAGCCGCAATGAGACCGGAAATGTGGGCCATGTCCATCATCAGGTAGCAGCCGACCTTGTCGGCAATCTCGCGCATACGGGCATAGTCGATCTCGCGGCAGTAGGCCGAAGTTCCGGCAACAAGGACCTTGGGTCGATACATGAGTGCGTTCTCCTCGAGGCGATCATAGTCAATCAAGCCCGTCTCGAGGTTGACCCGGTACGGGAAGGTCTCGAAGTAGGTCGAAACAGCCGAGATCCTGCGAAGGTCAGCTTATATTATGAGTGGGATGCATTCAAATCCCTTACTTCCTCTGGGGCGTCTGGTAGCCGTGACTCAAATGTCCACCGTGGGGTAGATCCAAGCCCATCAGCCTGTCGTGCGGCCTCATGATGGCCTGGTACACCTGCAGGTTGGCAGGGCTGCCGCTCAAGCACTGAACGTTGACACCCCACTTCTCCGGGTCCAGCCCGAAGGCCTCGAGGGCGCGCTTCTGGCACAGAAGCTCAATCTCGTCAATGTGCTCGTTTCCGCCGTAGTAGCGGGCGCCGGGATAGCCTTCAGAGTACTTGTTGGACATGGGCGACCCAAGCGCGTCAAAGACGGCTCGAGATGTGACATTCTCGGAGGCGATGAGTAGGATGGATTCGCGCTGGCGCTGGATCTCCTTTTTCTATTGCGCGTCAGCGCGGGGAGATTCTAGAGACCTTCCAGAAAGAACATACCATGATCTCAGCGACGTCAGGGTCCGTCTCCACCAGAGACTTCTCCATGAGCTGCAATGAGTCAGTATCCGATCTGTTCTTCTTTGTTGTTCAATGGGGAACGTACGTCCTGGTGAGACTTGGGCAGAGCGTAGTGCGACATGGTGCAGGCAATTGATCAGTAACCAGACCAAGGAGAGGTTTAAGGAATGAAAGGAGAGGGTGAGGAAGAGGAAATCAGCGGTCGGTGGGATCTTAATGTGTAAAGTCGCCGGTCAGCGGTGTAACTCGCCACTACTTTTTTCATGGAGGGGCAGGCGCGCTAGGCTGCATGTGGTATGGCGGGGCGGAGTCTGGACCGTCATCGGAGTCCGACTGGGGTACGGAGTAAATGCCACTCCAGCTTGCAATGGAACAATACCCCATGAACAGAGCTTGAAGAAGGGTTCGGCGAAAGATGCTATTGGCCTGGAGGCCTTCATTATCTCGTGTGGATGCGCTACATACAGTCTTGCAATCATTTCCTTCTCCTTGCATGTCTTCTGCCCCATGTTGTTCATCCCAACTTTTTCTCACGTTCTCATTCCAATAATATCCGAACCGTTCAACGCCGAAAATGCCAAAATGTCTTCTGCTTAAGCAGCACGCTGCGTCGCAAGAGCCAAAAGGGCCCGGGGTATGACAACTATACAGGACGAATCGAAAAAGACTCCAATAGCTTCGACGTGCGGGGCGGAGGCGCGCGCTAATATACTGTGGTATCCATCGTCCTCGATCAGAGCAATCTCTTGGTTCGTTTAATCGTTATCTGTCAGACGGTCCAAGACAATGATGCTGAGGATCATAACCAACAATCCTATCGTGACGATGATAAAAAGGACAAATCCGAACCAGCCCAACACCATGGCACTGGTCCCTATTCCCGATTTCACTGAGCCATTGCCCAGGTCCTGTGCCACTGCTGCTGCTGCAACCGAAGCGGTGTGTTGCCAAAGCACACTGACCAAGATAAAGATGCTGGCGATGAAGATCAGCGCAAGTGCTACTTGAGAGACGGGTCTTGATGGGAACGGCTTGACGTCGACGTCGGAACCGGTTGCCGCGTCACGCTCCTCGTGCCAACCGGGAAAGGTGGCGAGGAGAATGAAGGTAACGAAGGCGAGGATGATGGCGACGATGATCAGGTAGGGGAACACGACGGCGTCCTTGAAGGTGCTGGCGACCCAGATCAGGTTGAGCGGATCCTGGTCGATGGAAACTCCATCTGCAAGGGCGGTTGCGTTGTTTGAGCAGATCCATGAACCGCCATCGCCGTTTATGCAGATGCCAAAGTATCCCACGCGCACTCCCAATTGAGCGTTTCCCACAATGTTTGCGATCGCCGCGTTGACTCCAGGGTCGACTTGTTCGGAAGAATAGGTGGGCGTGTATTTTTCATACCACATGGAAATGAGGAAGATACCGGGGATGAGTGGGGACGAGGATGAGCAACCAGCAAGCAATAATGCTGCATGCCTGTTAGTTTTTTAACTCGCGCCAGGGTGTTGAAGTCGCTCACATAGTAAGATGATAGCGACTGCTATCAGTATCATGAGAACATGGTGGTAACCCAGAAACGGTAGCAACCCTGCGGCAGGTGGTTAGTTGTTGTCGTCGCTCCTGACATGCGGCACTCACGTTTCATGGTCACCGCAATCCTCAAGTTCGCCATGCTGCCTGCGATTGTCCTATATCTCCCGCTGGAATGTTCGGATGGCTCCTACGGCTCCCGGAGGGCCGGGAGGGAGCTTGAGGGGAATGCAGTCGGGGCAGGGTCGTATTAAAGAATGCCGGCGTCAAAGGAAAGCGGGAACGAGCGAGCGACTGGCTTGGTCCCGGGGGTTCGACGGTGTGGAGAGTGGAGGAATGCAGTGGGTCGGATCTTAGTGCCGGTCTCGACGGGATCTCAACTGCGACGAACAATTGTCAGAATGTGTCCGGAGGTGAAGAGGGTGAGCGAGAGGAAGGTGTGTAGCTTAGACTGGAGTTCTGCTCTGCTGCAGGGCAGAGGACTTTTGCTATGGTGAAAAAGGTGAGGTTGGGCCTGAGAAGGGTGTGGCTGGGGAGAGGCTGGAAGCGAATACAAACAATGGGCGCTGTCTGGGGCAACGTCGCGGGAGCACCAGCCACCTCACTTGCCGGCCAGTCAGCGACCGTGCATGGAGATGCGAGCAGCCGTGGCGTCTGGGCATCCTGAGGTTATCCCAACCTCTCTGTTTCGTTGCTGCGACGTGGAGTTATCATGGCGATATAGATGGAAAAAGAGTACTAGTCTCCATGCGAGTGCTTTGGTCGTGTTCTGCTCCAGATAGGATCTGGGACATCCGCTTGTCAAAGTCACTCTTCCGTCGCAGATACCGTACATTTGAGGAGCACATGTCGAGGTGTGTAGCTACCCGTGGACTTGGAATTCTTTGCGCACAAACTCCTTCCCCGACGCCAATTTCGTAACGACTGTCGATGCCTCAAACTTGATGCCTCAAGGGATGAGATGTCCACGGATTCATTCTTGTTTGCAGGATGAGAGATGGCAGAAAGGAGTGCTCGGTAGCTACTGCGAATCGACATCAACGCAAGATCATCATCGCGAGGACCATTCAGCAATGAGCCGATTCGTTTTCATATCTGTGAGGGGACGCACAGCGTCTGTCTGCTCACCTCTGGACGGAACATGGCTGCAGTCTCCGGTGGGCCTTGGATGTTTCAGGAGTCACACCATCTGGAGACGACCCCTAACGCAGCTCGACGGCCGAGAAGCATTGCCAAACGAATTCTCCCATGGAGATGTCGCAATTGAACGAAATGCCATGACGCATCACCCCTCATTCCATGAACCCGAATATGTTCGCGGAGGTCAATCACAAATCGGTTGTCATATTGGCTCGAGATTGCCGCTTACCCGTACAACTCTACGTCACCCCATCAGCTGGCACGCGCACATACTCGTAGACTACGTAAGTATATGCGCTCAAATGGGTAAATCAAGGAACTCGTACTTTGTTCCTGAGCAATGCACCGCCGCGTGAGTGGGCCCAAGCGCTTCCCTCAACAACCGCCACAAACTATGACATCACCACCACCCCGCAACACTCCGCAACAAACATCGCAGACTCTCACCAGGCTGGAATGCAGCGAATCAGGGTCCAGGGCGCCCTGGCAGCTCCGACAACCAATTGGGAAAGTAATGACGTCTTTTGGTCATGAGGGACCCTTTCAAGGTTCGTTGGCATTCAGGGACTTTGTTCGTGGTTTGTTTCATCACGAATGCGGAAAGGGCAATCCACCCTTCACTCCTTCCACGCCTCCATTTGCCTATGACGTATTTCCCCTGAGCTGCTGCCTCGGGCTCAATACATAAACCCCCTCCGCCTACGCCTTCAACCCTCTCCTCATCACACCAACAACAACACAAGCAATCAACAACAACTACCACACAATCTTCACAACCACTCCAATCAAACAACAACCAACCACACCACCAACAACCATCATGTCTGACGCCGGCCGCAAGGATTTCTCCGACAAGCTCAAGGAGGGTGTCACTCCCGACTCCACCAAGTCCACCCAGCAGAAGGTGAAGGAGACCTTCACCGACACCGGCGACAAGATTGCCCGGTAGGTCACTCCCTTTTTACCTCTTGTCCCATCATCGATCATGAACTGACATCTTCCAATAGTGGCGTCCAGCCCGACGACCAGAAGTCCGCCGGCCAGGAATTCACCGACAAGGTGGGCCGCTCCAAGGACCGCGAGGTCCACGGCTCCGCTGGTGGCTCCATCCTCGACAAGACGAAGGATGCCCTCGGCTTGGGCGACAAGCACTAGATGCTACGGTTGACGACCTACGGAATCTGTCATCGAACCGATACGGCAATGGATGGGAGTCGTGGAGGATTTCGTCTTTGACCCATGGTCACGAACATGTATTATGATACCAGACAGCCCTTGCGGCTAATGAATGGATGATATTCACACTTCAACTTACAATAGTGCTGCTTGATCTGTGAATTGGACAGTGACTCCGCTCTTTGTGACGACATTCCGTCCTTTGGCTCCCAAGCCTCGTCTGCTCATGCAGATTCTCACTGTACACCGTTGGAGACTAGGTGCACGAATGCCACGTAATGCACCTCTCCAGGACAATTCACATCATTGGTCAAGACCTTGACTATAGCTTTGATGTTTCCAATGGTATCATCTATCTACAAAATCGCTCATTATACTATGCTATGCTATGCTTTCAAAGGGCCAGCAGAGACCCTACAATCCCACCGCCAAAGCCCCCACGGCCACACAAACACCAACCCACCACATCATCAACCCTTCCCCTCCTATTCTCTGCGCCCCGCCCTTCTTCGACGTCACGGCCGATTGCGCCTCATTCCCTCTCCCATTCCCTCCCCCATTCCCATTCCCATTCCCATTTCCATTTCCACCACCACCACCCAACGAGACACTCGAGAACGTCTGCGTCGTCCCCGCCACCACAATCCCCGTACCCCCATCACTCAACACCGTCCCAGCAACCACACTGGCGCTTCCCCCCTCAGTGAGCGTGATCCCCAACTCGGGAATCACAACACTCCTCCCCTGATCCAGAGCCGTGTACGTCTTCCCGCCAATCGTGACCACAGCGCCCAAGACCGCGCTCCCCGTCGTTTGAGCCTGTCCCAGCCCCGCTACAAAGCTAATGGCAAGTGTACTGGTGGCCCCAGACTCGGGGTCCACAACCACAAGCCCGCCCTGCTGACCAGGCGCCTGGCTAACAACGACGCCATTTCCCAACGTCACCGCCGCTCCCCCGGGAACCACCATCGTGCCATCTACTACCAAACTGCTTCCCTGAGGGCCCCAGACCGCCGTCGCCGTCACTTGCTCTCCGCCAGGCATCGTCACAACCACGCCCTGCGTCGGCGTGGCTCCGGCCGGCAAAACAGGCGGGATGTGCAACGTACTCGCCCCCTGGCCCGGCGCGCTGACCAAAATCTCGCTCGGGTTCAGCATGGAAATGCTCGTTCCGCCACCCACGACAACTCCAGGTACACCGGGCGCGAGGAGCAAATCACCGCCATTGGGACCCCCGACGTGAATGTGCGAGGGATTCGCTGGGTTGAGGATGACGGGGCTGCCGCCTACGACGCCAATGGTGGTTGGGGCGGGGGGAGCGGGGGCCGGGTTGAGAGCACCAGCGGGAATGTTGATGGTTGAAGGGGCCGCGTTGTTGGGCGGCCGGACGATGATTTGCGTAGGCCCAGAGGGGTTTCCGTTGCCGTTGCCGTTGCCATTCCCAGGGTTGTTGTCGGCGGGAGGGAGGACGATGGTGGTGCCGCCGGGGATGGTGATGGAGGAGCCAGGTTGGAGGGTCTGTGTGCCGATGACGATGGCCGGAGGAGGTTCCTGTTGACCTGGAGCACCATTGCCATTTCCTGGGCCGCCCCCAGGTGAATTTGCGGGATCCCCTCCTGAGGCTGGGTTCGTCGGCTGCGGAATCACGACGATGGGCTGATCACCCACTGTTCCGATAGTCGTGGGTGTCGGAGCAGGAACCGGCTGCGGGTTGGGCCCCGGCTGTGCCGGATTCCCTTGCCCTGGATTATTCTGAAGCGGAGGATCCTCTGGAGAGGGCCCCTGACCCGGAACGTCACCCGGCGCTAGCATAGGCGCAGTAGGTTTCGGAGGCAACCTCGTGGGCTCGACCTGGCTCAGCGGCGGTTGTTGTCCTGGCGTAGGCTGCGGCATCGGCTCCAGCGTCGTCAGCGTCACGAAGATATTCCCCACCGTGCTCAGCGCGATCGGTGGATCATATAGCCCATGGAGGGCAAGGTCGCACGTCTTCCAGTTCTCGTCCAGCCGGCGGATCGCCTCAGGCACGGCAATCCACGGATTGTAGGAACCGTTGATGCTGGTGCAAGCATCCCACACGCAATCCGGCGTTCCTTTCCACGCGGACCATGGATAGGGCGAGATGAGGTCGTCGGTATTGAAGGGGTACGCATACGGCTCCCAGTCCATCTCACGTGCGTCCCACGGTTCGGACTTGGATAGGTACGCCCTCTGGGAGAAAAGCTCCGAGGGCGCCATGGTGAGGATGCTGCCGCCATAATTGCCGCCCACTGGCACAGGGGTGTTGGACCATTTGCATTCGGCTTTGATGCGGTTGAGCGAGACGTAGATGTTGCCCGAGTACCAAGTTGTATTTCCCGGAAGAACGGTGTAGGGCCCCGTAGTGATGGGAGTCCAGGCTGTCAAAGTTAGTGGTGTTGATGCCGAACGCATGTTCAAACTTACTGTAGTTGGTGGGCGGCCTGGTAGTGGCGAAGGGCCCCGGTTCCTGCGCACACATATCTCGGTTAAGTGTTGCATTCGCAGGAGGCGGGAAGAAGTAGATTTCTACTCGGTCGCCGCTAATCTCGCATCGCGAGCCTGCTGTGCAGGTGGGTCTTTCGGTGCGGCAGTGGGGCGTGTACGGCGTATTCGTGAAGTCGATGACATGCTCAATCGTCACAGGAGGACCTCCAGCCGTCATGGTGTAGCCATCATCAATGTACAGATGCCCGGGAGGGGGGTCCGTGACGATGATATAATTGCTCAATCCAGGCTGGACCGGAATGGATCTGTGGATATACTCATCGCCTAGTGAAATCCTCGACGGAAAGGGCGTAGGGAAGGTTGTCGTCTTTCCATCGACCACCCAGTAGCTGGCTCCTGGTCCCAGAGACACGATGGTGTTGGCGCTACTAAAGGACACGCTTTGGTAGACCTCGGAGGCAGACGAGTAGCGGGTCCACAGCTTTTCGCAGTCGTCGAACGCAACAGTGCAGTTTGGCTCGTTGAGGGACGCCCACCAGACACCCTGAGCCAAAACCGTGGTAGTCGAGGGAAGGAGGGTCGTGGTTGAGGTCGCTGTGGGCTCAGATGTGATGACGCGGGGATGTCCATCGCACAGTGTATAATACGACGTTGTATAATATGTGCTTGAATCGACGGGTCAGTCTATTGCGTTCTGAAACGTCATCCGGAGCCGGTAGCTTACTGGACTTCATAGACTGTCTCGCTCCTGATCACCGAAGTGAAGTTGTACAATGTTTTTGACGCCGTGATGTAGTCGGTGTTGACTGACGTCCAGCTGTAATACGCATTCTGACACTGAAGCGCATATTCCAAGCCTAAAGACATATTAGCATCGTATTTTGTTGCAATTAGGATTCCTCCATTACTCACCAGTTCCTGTGGGCTCCAGTGGATTCGTGTAGGTTCCTTCCCATGGGTTGACATATCCAGTAGCGGTCGGCGACGGAGTCGCAGAAGATACAGAAGAGTTCCCAATGGGAGCAGCGGAGGACGTCGTCGCGGTGGGTTCTGGTATAGGGAGGATGACATCGGGGAGCGAAGCTGCCAGTCCGGTTACTGGTTTTCCACCGGCATTTTGTGATGACACCGCCGAAGAAGCTGTAGTGGAGTTGGCGCTGATTTCCGGGCGCGACGAAGACGAGTCTGTGGCCAAGGTCAAAATCACTCGCGCAGATTGAGGAAGAATCCTTACCCGTCGCTGCGAAAGCGACCGATATCAAAGTCGCCCACTGAATGGCCCTCATGACGCCCGACTCGTCTTGCTGATTTTACACAAGCAAGAACTTGAGGTCGTAGCAGCGCAATCGACACCGCTCGAGAATGCGCGTGTGGTTCCCAGGACCCTTGGAGTTGGACCGCAAGACCCGAACCAGGTCCATGGACGCCAGTTGATATTTATTAAAATCGGCATGCGAACGGACTCACGGAGAGAGCACGTTAAGGCTGGTCCTTGCTGCATTAAGGTTAAACTCGAAGGAGCCAAATCCTGGGTGCCAGCCATCATCGGGGGTGCTGCGTGCGCAAGCAAATGTCTCTCCAATTGGTCGATACGGGTATGCTGGAGCTTGAGCCCCTTCATCGAGTGCTAGCCAATACTCGGGGTTTCTCGAGACATGGGGATCTGCTGGCCCGGGTGTAGAAAATGCGTCGCCTGCTTACCCTTTGCAGAAATGAGTAATGCGTCGTAGGGCTGGAGATTCTTGGATGCCCAGGGGTCCGATTAATTCGAGCCTCCTTTTCCCGTCAACCAGTTAAGCTTCAGGAGTTGATGATGCAGAGGCGAGTAACAGCTTCCACTACTCCGTATGGGGAGCCAAATTCCAGCGAGCATCCACGAACTGGCAACTCGCGAGAAAGCGTACTTGGAGCGGAAAACGCCCAACGGTAGGCGTTTTTCGTGTCCGTTAGCGGATGCAACGCAACCCCATCCAGGTCGTGCATTTTAATATATTTCTCTTGTGCGTGGTGTTGCTGACCCTGTACCAAGGTTCGAGCGACAGGCATAAGCCGCACCATGTCGGGACCTAATAAGTTCTTGGGTTGGGGGCCAGTTGTGGCGGTATCCTGATCCGCTTCATCCTTCGGGAACGGGAGAACCGCGGGGATCATCAAGCTTCTGATGCTGTGCGGGGGATTTGGAGCTTCTTTTCATGTCGTCCGTTCAAAAAGAAACGGCCAGAGGAGAACCCTACGGTAACAAAAGCTGATAGCTTGGGGTTGCTGGCCCTGCTTGGTGGAATTTCTGAGAACGTCAGCAATCTGCCGTATTGGCACCACCGAAAGGGGCACGCACGTCCATCTTGTTGGGCGGCGCCGAAGCCGTTGAAGAGAACCGGACGCTTGAGGAGGTGGAAAGGAAAAAGGGAAATCGCTCAGAACCTTGGAAGCATCCGAGCATGCATGTGGCAGGTCTGGCAGCAAAATCAAAAAAGAAAAGCGACAAAGACAGGGATCGAACCTGCGCGGCCGAAGCCATTAGATGACTGAATATAGAAATTCAAGTCTAACCCATTAACCACTCTGGCACTTTGTCAGATAGTTTGATTAAAATTTCCGGTTGCAAATCTTATATGTTAGAATGCGGCTCGTCATAAATGTGACAGCTAAATGTCCCTTTCTAGGCGAAGTGCCACTCGTGATTATGCAGTTCTCTCCTCATATTGCAGGGAAACGGACTGACTACTGAGCAGTACCCTTTACACGTCCCGAAGAAATGGTCATAAATTAGAGTGCCGCTTTCCCACTTAACGACCAGGTGTTGTTCTCTTCGTCATGTTTCACCCTACCCTCCTTCCTCAACTTCTCCAATATCTGCAGAATGCCCTTTTCCGCCGGCTGCCACAAATTCTCAGGATAATCCTTATAGATCACCTTGACAATATCCATCGACGACCAACCGCCCTCTTTTGGCTGCGCAAGGACGTCTAATACCTGCTTTTCGCGCAACTTGCGGTGCTTGATGTACTCCAACACTTTTGCGGGTCCTTCCTCAATCACTGGGCCGTGTCCTGGGTATGCCCGGCCTTTGAACGCCTTGGACATGGCCTCCAGACTCTCCATGTACGTGCTCAAGTCCTCGAATACCGCAGTGCCCTGGCCTAGGACGTTGTCGCCAGTGAACATGGCATCTTCTTCTTCGAGGATGAAAGCCATATGGTCAGTGGTATGCCCGGGGCTGTACAAGGCTCGCAAAGTTGCACCCTCTGTCTCGAACCTCTGTCCGTCCTGGATGTCGGACCATCCATCCTTCGGGTTGTTTTTGAACACCTTCGTATTAGGAAATGCTTTGAGCAGATCTGGTACTCCCTCAATGTGGTCATGGTGCCAGTGCGTGAGGAGCGCTTTGTCGATTGCGATCTTCTCCTTCTCCAGGACTGCCTTGATTGAGTTTATCCATACTGGTCTGCCCTCGCCCGTGTCTATGAGGAGACGGCTGGACCCAGTGCCGACAATGTACGTATTTGTTCCTTGTACATCTCAGACATACTCTTTCAGCTTCTCAAACTACGAACCTTGCAGCGTGAACTAAAACATCCCGTTAGATGTTGTGTATAACTCGGCTAACACGACGCACCTTGCCCGGATTCCCAGCCAGCACCCGGATTACTCTGTCGCTCAGCTTTTCAAGGGGCGGAAGAGGTACCAGAGGCTCTGTCATTGTGGAATACAATCTGTGAAAGGCAGGACGGACACCCCGCAATCGCCATCTTATGTTCATGTTCAGTCATTGGACTTTCCGAGGTACAGGCACAACAGGGTTCGCTTATCGATAACGCGTAGTCGGCTAGGTCTCTTCTTCGATATCCGAAGCTTGTGAACAACTAAAAAGTCAGCGACCATGGCGTCAACAGACGTGGATGATGATGTCCCGTACGTGGACCAATATTCGATTTGTCGTGCCTTTTGCTTAGTTGACACTGCAGGCAGCTCCCTGCGGACACGTTGGCCCTGCTGAAAGAATTTTATGGCGAGAAGGATGCGAGGCAAAAGCAGTTCGAAGATCTCAAAGCGAAAGCTGAGGATGATTTTGAGGGAAGTTTTTCAATGGAAGCCTTCACAGAGGATTGGAATGCGAGCCAGTTCTGGGTATGATATACGAACTTCTTTGTAATCATAGAGCACTGACAAGTCTCTAGTACAACGACGAAACAGCCTCCATTTTAGCCAGACAGCTGCTCGAAGGAGCCACAGACGAAACCCGAATAGCAGTTGTATCAGCACCAAGCGCCTTCATTCAGCTCAAGAATCTCTTAGTACGTGCCGGGCTTGTGGTTGTGGGCGACTTTGCCGTTAACGACCCTCAGAAATCCGGAGAATATCAATGCCGACCAACAATCAGATTACTCGAATTCGATGAGCGTTTCGGTGTGTTCAAGGAGTTTGTCCATTATGACTTCGAGCATGCTACACGGCTACCCGCTGAACTGAAGGGCTCCTTTGACCGCATCATCTGCGATCCTCCGTTCCTCAGTCAGGACTGCCAGACCAAGGGTGCGTAATCCAGATGTCGCATCTTTTTGGTAATCCATGATTGACGTTTTCAAGCCGCTCTGACGGTCCGCTGGCTCGCAAAATCCTGGTCCCAAGATTCTCTCCGGTTGATTGTGTGTACCGGAGAGCGAATGGAAACCTTGATCCAGAGGCTTTATGCAAAAGTCGGCGCACATACTACTACTTTCGAGCCAAAACATGCCAAAGGACTGAGCAATGAGTTCAGATGTTATGCCAACTTTGAATGCGAGGATTGGAAGTGGGCGGAACGGGCATGATTTGGGATTAGCGTATATTGTTCATGTTGACGCCTATTTTCTGCTTAGCTGTTCGTTATAACAATATACCCCGTTCAGTTTGTGTATAACAAGCTATTTACCAATGAGTAATTGGTGAACTTTTCGAAAGAATGATGGACATCGGTCAGACCTTCCTTGTCTGCAAATACCCCAGCTCCTGCCCCGCCCCCGCGTACAACACCCCACCTGAGCTCCAGTTTCCGAACCTCGAACCTCGAACCTCACGTCACCGATACCTTTCAAGCATTCACATACCTCAAACTGCAGTCCCAGCGAACACAATGGCCGCCTGTATCTTCTGCAAAATCATCCGGGGTACGGCAATTCCGCAATCCCCCTCCGAGGACAAGTTAACATGCTCCAGGCGAGATCCCTGCATTGAAGATCTTCGAGAGTGAGAAGACGCTCGCGTTCCTAGACATTGGACCTCTCAGCAAAGGCCATTCTGTATGCTGCCCCTTCCCAGTCCCTCATTCAATCACCAGCACCGCTTAAACTGCTCGTGGAATTAGTAATTGACAATTGCGTAGCTCATCATTCCCAAATACCACGGCGCCAAACTCCACGACATCCCCGACGACCAGCTCTCCGAGGTGCTTTCCGTAGCAAAGAAGATTGCGCTTGCACAGAATTTGGAAAACTATAATCTTCTGCAAAACAATGGGAGGATTGCGCATCAGGTTGTGGATCATGTGAGTGACCAGTTCCTTGTCTCACGGAATGATAAGGTAGACGTGAATCGCTGACAGAGCATTAGGTCCACTTCCATGTGATTCCGAAACCGAATGAGACTGAGGGATTGGGAATCTCGTGGCCGACTAAGCCAGCGGATAAGGGCGAGCTCCAGAAGTTGTTGGAGGAGATGAGATCGAAGATGTGAAGTGATAAGAGAAACGGTAGTTGGAATGTGAGCACCGAGTCCCGAGGACCTGATTATGCAGTTGCAAGACCAGTAATAGTTTCATTTTCTCGTCTTATATTCAATGCCCCCTGAACGTCGGCTTCCTCTTCTCCCTAAACGCAGCCAAGGCCTCATCCCGATCCTTCGTCTTCACCACAACCTCATAAGCCGCATTCTCCGCCTTCTCTCCCAGAGCGCAGCCCTCAACGGCTGCCAGCGCCGCTTTAATGGCAATAGGCCCGCCCTCACAGATGTCCCTCGCCAGCTTCACAGCCTCCTCTAGCACCTTCGACCGCGCAGCACCCGGCTGCTGTGCGTCCTCCGGCGTGACTTCTACAAGCCTATCGCATAGCCCTAAAAAGTATGCTTCAGGTCCGCCGACCCGACGTCCTGTCAAGATCAGATCGCGAGCGCGAGAGAGGCCGATCAGAGCGGGGAGTCGATATGTTCCTCCTGCGCCGGGAATGATGGCCAACCGCGTCTCGGGCAGCGCTACAGTCGCTGTAGAAGCAAATACGCGCATGTGAGTTGTGAGGGCCATTTCCAGGCCGCCTCCGAATGCGGGGCCTGCGAGCGCCGTTATGGTAGGGATGGGGAGATTTTGGATCGAGGTGAAGGTTGCGCGTAGCGAGGCCAGGAAGTTGGCTGTCCTGGTTTCCAAGACGTCAGTTGATATGAACAGGTCTCAATAATTGTAGACTACATACTCCTCCTGCGTGAAGCCCGCTCGTTCTTTGAGATCGGCACCAGCGCAGAAGCTCGAATCCACGTCGCTTGCCAGAATCAGTGCCCTTGTCGCTCCGGCCTCTCCTTCATTGTGTATGCTGTTGACCTGGTGCGACAGTTCGGCTAGCAATTGCCTCGATATGGCGTTCCGCGCCTCGGGCCGGTTCAGCGAGAGGATGCGGATGCTACCGCAATGCGGTGCTGGTACGCTTGTGACGTTGATGACGGGTCCTGGTGCGGCGGAGTATGTGCGGCGCTGGAATTGGCAGAATAGCAATCGTGCTTGGGGCCGGAGAAGGAGAGGCATCGTGGATTTCGCGGAAGCAGGACGAGATGGTGGAAAGTCTGAGGAGCATCCCAAAGGTTGAAGCATCGCGACATGGCGGGTATTAGCGGCACTCGGTAAAAGGAGCTATGACCAGGAGTGAATACTACAGTACATTCATGGGTGAGACGATTTGTGGTACATTCATATGTATAGTATTCCGATTACACAATCATCTTCATGTTTATGTCTGTACGTCCAAGTGCGCGGTCCTTTTCAGGGAGATGCTACTGCGCAACGAAATTGCAGCATTGAAGGACAGAGGAACGAGAACGGAGACTGAGAACCATAAGAGCACTGCATTGCCATTGTTATCATCCTTCCGTCCTTTACATCACCAGTTGCGTGCTTAAGAATATCCCGCATGCCCTAGATTTAAGATGATGGCGCGGCCCGCACTCGTTCTGAATGGCGGAGGTGCTTGTCCTTCTCTAATTCTCTTTACTCGCCTCGGAGCATCGTATAATCATCTTTCTGACTCCTCAGGTCAGTAGTTCGGCCGGCGACCCAACCTGGCTGCGTCAGGGGAGATGCTACTTGCCCGGTACAGACGGCTGCATGCAGAGAAGACATGTGCGTCCGATGGTGACAGGGACGATAACCAAACAGGCTGGAGACGTAAACCGAAGCTCCCTCTCTCGCAAGGTTCAACTTCGTATTACGACGGAGAAAGCTGGGGTATTGGAGACGATACTGTGAGTCAAAATATCGACATTCTCATGCAGCTGCCTGCGCTTGTTGGGCTGCAGTCTGAATCCGGATGATCTGCTATCGCATCAGAGACTGTGATTGTCCACTACCAAGCGTAACACACCTCGATCTTAACCTTCTCGCTCTTGTCCCGGATATCCTTGATCTGTTTCTCAATTCTTCCTCTGCTCAATGTTAGTCCCACGCCGCGCGTGTCTCACCATGGAATCGGCTCACATCTCCTTCTCGATAAATTCCAAACGGCCGTTTACAGCCATCACGGCTTCAGTCTTATCCTGCTTCAGGAGCACAGGTCCGATCTGCTTGTAAATGTTTGCATCGTCGGCGAGAAGATCGAATTCCTATCCAACGGCTCAGTTCCTGCCCTGGACACTGTTCTACAGCCAGATCGCACCTTCTTCACAGTCGTATTCTCCTGCTGCTGCGCCTCGAGCTTCTCGCGTGCCTCAACAACGGTCGAGAGCTCTGGGTTACAATTAGCAAGCATGAACATGACAGTACACAAGCACCTACTCACCGCCCTGTAGCTTCTGGAACTCATCGGACAGTTCTTGCAGCTTCTTCTGTATCTCTGCCATGATCCCCGTTGTATTGGACTCGCGGAGAACGTCCAGAGAAACCTTGGAAGCATTTGTGGTAAACCAGGTCGCCATTTCCTATCTAGGACTAGCTTCTCGATGCGGGGCGCAAGGTGACATGGTTGCAGGCACCTAGCAACCATCAACAACTCCAGCGCAATTTCAAACATCTGCCTTCGTGTGTATATTGGCTCTCACTCTGATTCTGCGGCGTCTAGAAGACATCGGCTCTCTCACGATCTCCTGCACACCCATCATTTTCGCCGAGACCGCCCTCATTGGCCCGCCGCCAGCCATCGTCAACAACACCGACACCGCCGCCACGCCCCTCAAGCGGTCTCAGAGGAAATAGCCTGGGTTTTCATTTAGTTTGTTAAGGAAAAGGTGCTCAGGATGAGCACTGGGACTTTCCGGGACCGGGCCATCGACTCTATCAAGGTCGCGATTGCCTTGGACAATGCCGGGGAATACGAGAAGGCATACCCGGCGTATTGCTCAGCTCGTAGGTGCCGCCCATATCAGGAGAAACTGTTGTATAGATCTAACGGCTCTATCATAGTGGAGCTCTTCATGCTCGCCCTAAAATGTGAGCGTAACCCGTTCCCTTGGCGCTCGACGCATTTGTATACTGACGAGCGAAGGGGAGAAGAACCAGAGGAGCAAAGAGACCATGAGGGGGAAGGTGGCAGAGTACATGGAGCGGGCAGAAAAGGTGAAAAAGCATATAACGGAGAATGAGGCGAATCGAAAGAAACCCAGTGCCATGGGCGCAAACGGCAAGGCTTCAGATGGAACCGGAAAGAGGTAAGTTGGAGCGTGGTGACTATAGTCTACCCTGCTGCTGACACCTGGTTATAGCGACGATACAGAGGAAGACGCCGACTCCAAGAAGCTGCGCGGCGCGCTCGCCGGCGCAATATTGTCCGAAAAACCAAACATTCGGTGGGAAGACGTGGCGGGTCTGGATCAGGCGAAGGAGGCCCTGAAGGAGGCTGTCATATTACCTATCAAGTTCCCGCATTTATTCAGCGGAAAGCGGCAACCGTGGAAGGGAATACTACTGTACGGGCCGCCTGGTACGGGTAAGAGTTATCTGGCGAAGGCCGTGGCAACAGAGGCGAACAGCACTTTCTTCAGCATATCAAGTTCCGACCTGGTCAGCAAGTGGATGGGTGAGAGCGAACGGTTAGCACCCCTCGCCGCACGAAGCCTGGTCACAGCTAACTCTACCACCCAGGTTAGTAAAACAACTCTTCACTATGGCTCGCGAGAACAAGCCTTCGATCATCTTTATCGACGAAATCGACGCGCTGTGCGGCGTTCGCGGCGAAGGAGATTCCGAACCATCCCGGCGCATCAAAACCGAGCTTCTCGTGCAAATGGATGGTGTTGGAAAAGACTCCCGCGGTGTCCTCATCCTAGGCGCCACGAATATCCCATGGCAGCTCGATGCAGCAATTCGCCGACGTTTCCAGCGCAGGGTACATATCAGTCTACCGGATCTGCCTGCTAGGATCAAGATGTTTGAGCTCGCGGTCGGGAACACGCCCTGTGAGCTTACACCGCAAGATTACAGGAAGCTGGGAGAGTTAAGCGAAGGCTATTCCGGAAGCGACATCTCCATCGCGGTACAAGACGCACTCATGCAGCCTGTGCGACTGATTCAGACGGCAACTCATTATAAACCGGTATGTAGTCGTCTCCCTTCTTTCCACACCCTATCAAAGTCTTTTAACACTCGATAGGTCATCCAAGACGGCGTGGAAAAGTGGACACCCTGCTCACCTGGAGACCCGCAAGCGAAGGAGATGACGTGGACGGAGCTCGATGGCGAGAAGCTTGCCGAACCGCCGCTGCGGCTCAAGGACTTCATCAAAGCGATCAAGGCGAGCAGACCGACTGTTAGTAAGGAGGATCTGCAGAGGAATGCGGAATGGACAAAGGAGTTTGGTAGCGAGGGGGCGTAGTGCGAAAGGGGACCATGCATTGTGCAGTACGAGAGGTGGGAGACCGGCAGGGCGTCTATATGGGTGTGCCCTTCCGTGTCGGTGATTCTGGAATGGATATATTTGAGAGTCAGCGTTTTCGTCCCGCTTTGCAAGGCGTAGGTGGATGTGCATACCGCGTTTCGAGGTTCTGGTTTCTGATAGTGATCCGTTACCCATGGAAGATAAGGTTTGGTGGATCAGGACTTTGGATATTTTAGACAAGTTGATATCAACCCTATACGGGGAGAGAGCGCTAAATAGGCATCCAAGGTATGTTAAAGCAAATCTCACTGCAAAAACTACCTTATGGTAGGTTTTGGTTGATGAGACGCGACATTAGCTATTAGCATGTTGGAAAGCAGGAGTGGATTATTCCAGAGGAAACTTTCACTCTCCTAGCGGGATTTAGTTCTCGAGACCTGAGATTAAGAGTTGATATCGAAGTCCTTAAACCTCAATTCCCCAACAGCATATCCTCTCCTGACTACGGGTTATTCCTCTTCGTCATTTCTTAGTCAAAGACTCGAATTTCTTCAGAATCTCCTCCGTCTCGTTTGACCCATATTTACACTTCTCAGGCAGCCACCTCCCTTCGGCATGCCTCGCGTCAGCGATTCTCTTTCTAGTCTTCGTATACACAACCGTTCTTAAACTCTTCGCAATCCCAGATGTAGTATAACCCAAAAGACCGAACATACCAGCACTACTCCTTGTAGCCATACCTACCATACCCTAACCCAACCCCTTAACGGCACCCTTCATTCCTTCCTTCTGAGCTCCCTGGTTTGGCTTTACAACAATGTCACTGACACCGTCAATGAAACCCCACGCAAAAGTTTTCCCGGTGACCGTTGCACCACTTTTCAATCCAGTCACCGGGCCGTGATCACGAGGAGTGTCGCCGTAGTGTCGAGGCACATTTTTAAGCCCCTCAGTAAGTGCGAGCGGGATGTCAACAGTCATACCTTTCAGTGCCGGGTAGCTCAAATACTCCGGAGAGCCTTTCCTTCTTTTCCACCATGTCAGGTAGTGCGACCGCAGCACCATAGAAGTCTTGTCAGGATGATTAACTTGAAAGCTGGCGAAAAGAAATCCGTCATCACTTTAATGGTCTTAGATAGATCAGATTTGAGAATGCTCCGCTGCCGAAACTCTCCAGCCCCGGTTATGATATGCAATCGCTAGTCGTTGCCGATCCATCTCTTATAAGGTGCGTATCTCGTATAGAGCCAGTAATCTATCTCGCATTTCGGAGAATCTGGGAGCGCTCTCACCGTTTAATGTTTGAAAAATAAAACGATGAGACCCTTTTCGCTTGGCTTACGCGTCGGCCCGAGTGCTTTTGCTTGATTTCTGTTCCTGTAACTCTAAGTACTGGGAATGTAGAGATCCATGACTGGCTTCAAACGGCAAGCGCTATTCAACAGCTCCCCGAACCCGCGCCTTTATGATTGATATTCGCGGCAATCAGAAGGATAGTATCGCTCTGTCGGAGATGCTGGATCGCCGGAGCTTCTCCTATACATTACATCTAACATAGATAGTATGCGTCCATAGCAGAGCTTTTCGCCATGAAATATATAGTTTCGTTACGCCGTTGAAGTCTCGCTACTAGCAAACAAGTTGTAGACATACGACATTAACGTCAAACAACATGGTCGGAAAGTCTTGCGACGGTGATTCCATCATTTTTAGTTTGCGACGAGACCGTAAGTTGTCCATTGTCACAAAGACGAGCTGATAGGTAGCCTTAGGATAGGCCAAGTGTCAGACATGTCGGTAGCAATGTTCACATAATGATCGCCACATAGCCATTCGAGTTTCAAACTAAAATACAGCTTAGATACACTTGACGTATCCCCGAGCACACCCTTTCCATCTCTATTCTTCACCGGTTCCAAGATATCTCTGTCTAGTTTCTTCCAAATCACACAAGGGCTGCCCTGAAATCTGCTTCTGGTACAAATCCGTAACCTCGGCCGGGTGTATCCAGTTGAAGAGGACCATAACAACGAGCATCAGCAACGCATCGAAAACGTAAAGGAAAACCTCTCGACGCAAAAGGTAACCGTTATTCCCCTGCAGGTACTCGATAACGCGGAATACGCTCCTAATCATGATCAAAGCGGATGCGGTGTACAGTGCGTACATGTGACGTCTCCAAGGTAGATCGTGGGCGTTGGAATCGGAAGCGTCAACGTCATGGTAACCAGTGGAGCCCCGCCGGTTCATCGGATGCCTCGAAGTATTGGAAGAAGACGCCGAATTGGCTCTGCTCAGCCGGTGATGAAAGATTCCCGCGACCAAAATGAAGAATCCGAAGAACGTGAGCTGCAGGAACAAGCCGACGATGATGATTTTTTCTCCCGCATGCATCAGGCCGAGGGACCCAACAGCTTGAATTCCGCCTCCACCGCATTGCGTGAGGAAGCTCATCACATCGCCAGTCACGAATACCTTAGTGAGCCATTTCTGACGGATGAGAGAATATTTTTCACCGTTGGTGAGGAGAATGATACGGCCGAGAATGATATAGACTGAAGCTGCGAATAAGGCTGGCGCGAGGAGGAGGAGCAGCGACTGCATGATGAAGGGTCCGAGGGCCCAGATATTGTTGGCGGAGAGGATTCGTCCGATGAAACCGACGATTTCGACTTTGGCGCCACTTCTGTTAGTCTATGATCCCAAGTTGAGCCGTCTCCCTCGCAGAAGGCACGTATACATACATATGCCACCGACGACTAATGGTATGAAGTACCATGTTTTCCTCCTAAAGACTTGCAGAACGTGCAGTACTGTAGTCAGGCTGAATGCTACGACGAATATAATGGCTGCGGTTTTCGATGGATGGTAGCGATAAGGTACCCAGGCATTAGGGTTATCGAGGGAGGGATGATATTCGTCTGCCATGACAGGCGACAAAAGTGAATTCTGGGACGATGATAGCGCAGAATGCCTGTGAATTCAAGCGGATGATATCGATTATGGATTATGGAAATAGAGAGTTGGTACGAAGTTGGAAGCTGGGGAGGAGGTCGATATTTTAGTGATACTTATAAAACAAGCTCCATCGCATCGGAAATGGGATCTCTAAAATTTCACCCTTTTCTCCTACCAAACACATGGGCCAGAATACGACACACACTGTAGGCGATGCTGGCCGAGTGTGTTCCGCATCCAGCCAATGATGGCGAAGTGTGTACGGAGTGCAGAGACAAGCCTAACTCCAAAGGAAGACCGAGGCAAGCGATTTTGGTAAGCGGCCATGCTAACTCTAAGCCCGGGCAATTTTCGTAACGTGTACGCCCTTGGCGGCGTATTTCGTATCGACAACGGCCCTGCAGACCAAACGTTCCCATAGAGAAAAATATCCCTGTTCCTGGCTGCGTGTATCATTCAACTGTAGGTAGCCATTGAGCAGACTGCGGATCTGCAACGACGTTTTGAGATAATATTCTCCGTATAAAAGGCCCACCTGCCTCATCATGCCTCTCAAGAAATAGAAGGGCATACATCCCATCACTGGAGTTCTTCTTCTAGGGTACTACTTCATTTCTTTCCTTCTACGCCGCGACTCTCGTTACGCATTCCGGTCGTTACTGTACAAATCAATCGAGTTTCATTTGTTGTTTTATTCCCGTCCACTCTGAGCAAACCCGGTCCATCCCATCCCAGTTCCATTTTCCGGCAACGTACCGCAAGACGGAAACTATGACAACCGAGAATGGCCTCTACCCGTACAAGCCCAGCCGGCCTGGCACTGTTATATTTGCTATTGCATTCGGGACAAGTGCTGCCATCCACCTATATCAGATGATACGTGGGAGAGCATGGTTTTACAGCTCATTCACTGTAGGCGCAGTCAGTAAGGTTGACCCTAAGCATCTCGAGAGTGACTCGTCATATTGACCAACCGTCAGTGATGGCTGCTGGCTACGCAGCGCGCTATGTGTCAACCAGATCCCCAGCGGACCTTGGCCCATTCATCGCCCAGTCGCTATTCATCATCCTTCCTCCCTCGCTCTACGCCGCGACGATATACATGATCTATGGCCGCCTCGTCATCTTCGTTAATGCCGCCGAGGCCTCCATCATTCGACCTATATATGTCACAAAGATATTCGTGTGCGGCGATGTACTTGCCTTCGTTTTACAAGCTGCTGGCGGCGGCATGATGGCTCAGGTCAACCTGGGCGATTTGGGCCAGAAGGTTATGCTGATTGGCCTCTTCACTCAGCTACTCTTTTTCGGCTTTTTTCATCTTCTTCAAGCGCCTGCGACACTCTTCTGCTCGAACCAGCGTTCCTCAGTACGGCAGGCACGCCTGGACTGCGCTGCTGAAACTCATGTTGGGTGCGGCCGTGGTCATTATCCTGAGATGTGTATTCAGGATCGTCGAATTCGCCCAGGGGCATGCCGGCTATCTTGCGAGCCATGAAGTGTACATGTATCTTTTTGACACGCTGCCCATGCTGGGCGTGCAACTCCTGTTTCATTTCGTTCGAGCAGATAGCGTATTCGGAGCAAACCAAGTGGAAAAGCTGGGGGATCGCGACAGCATTATTCATCTCTATGAAAGGCGTTGAGGGCATTGAAACCTGTGTATGGAGATCATAGAAACAATATAGAACGGACGCGTTTCTGATCGGGAAGAGAATCCATTGTCGCAAGGCGTCTTCGATTCGCTGCTGGATGCTACCTTTGCTGAGGCCATGATACCGTATGCAGAATTAACGTTATAATCAAAGGCCACCTGCTCAAGTGCGCGTGTGTGTGCTGGTTGTATTCATACCCTAATCAGTGCCTCCGGAATGATGGCATTGCCAAACTCACGGTCCAAAGGATATATTTTGCGGCGATGCAAGGGGGGTGACGCAAGCATAGAATGTGGACACTTAGAGTGTCGACCGAGTATCGTACCTGGGCAATGCAGCGGGCGTACTCCGGAGCCTCCCCGTCCGTAAGTTCCACGTTATTCTCCATCGGGTATGGTGCACTTATGCCTCCAGGGCTCCCGGGCCTCTTATACACCAGTATAAACGAAGTACGCCCCCTCGCGTATTTCGTTCATCGTATATCGGCCCCAGCTTCTGTCTCCCATCAGGGAATTTCGCACTGCCACAAGTGTGGAGCCAGACATTCGATACCGGCCAACAGATAGGGTATCTTCCAACCAATGACTCTGAAGAGAAAGCCACATCGAAAGTCGCGGACTGGTTGTAGTGAGTGCAAGCGTCGGCGGATCAAGGTACCTTCCTATCTACGCAGTACGACAACGCCCTCGCACAGCCTAATCCAGTCCAGTGCGATGAAGAAAAGCCGCGATGCACATATTGTGTGCGCCACGGAAGCCCTTGCGTGTATCCGGGGACATCGCCCTCAGCCACCATAGGACCGACACCTAATCTCTCAGCACCTGGACATCCCTCGCCTCTGTCACAGACATCGCATGCCGAATCGCACACAGAAGCCTCCGAGATCACACCATGCTTCGCACACTGTGCTCGTTCCCCAATCCCATCAGGGGCATCTTTCGAGTTGAAAGATCTAGCTCTCCTGCACCACTGGACCCTGGTCACCAGTCGCAGCATCCTGAACACGCCGCAATTAGACCACTTCTGGCAGACTGTATTACCAGAGATTGCTTTCCAGCACTCGTACGTGATGCACAGCCTCCTCAGCATCGCAGCGCTGCACGTCACCTACTTGTGTCCGTCAAACAGACGCGAGCACCTGTGCGACGCAGCACACCATCACTCAAAGGCACTCGCCGGCTTCCGAGAAGCCATCAACTTCATTGACCCACAAAATGGCGACGCGCTCTTTGCGAGTGCCACCCTCATCTTCTTCTATGCCTTCCTGACGTTCGGAAAGCTGTACGATGGATACGGTGACGATACCAGTACCAAGGCACACACGTCACGGATCCTCGGTGCTGAGTGGATACCGCTTGTCCGTGGTATCGAGTTGATACTGCATCCTGTGTATGAACATGTGCGAGCCGGGCCGCTGCGTTCGCTTCTGGGTCTCGGGAACTGGTACGAGTTGGATCCAGACGCACAGCCCGGGCCTGGTGATGAGGATCTGTTGCGGCTCCGCGAGATATGGAATTCGGACGAAAACGCAAAGGTGTACGACGAGACGCTAACACTGCTGCGACGGACCAGCGTCTGGATGATGCAGTTCCAGAACATGCAAGGCAACCAGGCGTCCGAGCGGGGATACCATAGGGACTGGTCCGGCCCGTTCATATGGCTTTTCCTAGTCCCGGACAAGTATTTTGTATTGCAACAACAGCGACAACCATCGGCTTTGATTCTTTTTGCTTACTTTGGGGCCCTGCTCCAGCGGTTGAATGGGTACTGGTGGATGGAGGGATGTGGAAAAAGCATAGTCGGTGTGGTCGATGAATGCCTGGGACCGTATTGGAGTTCCTGGCTGGATTGGCCGAAACAAGTCGTTGGACTAGGCTGATGCTGTACGAAGAGAGGTCTGCAAACAAACTATTTTCCGGTGACAGAAGGACAACCTTTACAGCACACTCGTTCCGTTCCAGGGACGAAGGTCCTCTCCTGCGCAATCCACTTGTAACACTACCTTCTCGTGCCAGAGTTGAGAGAGAAAAATGGAGGCGAGCACAGAGCAGACACCAGGAATAGGTACGGAGATGACGGAAGGGGAGGCGGAAAAGGGAAGTGGGAATGAAGAGGGCTGCGACATGCAGCGTTTGGAAGGATGAATATAAGAGACGTTCGAGAGAGGATGTAACGTCCAACAAGTACCGTTTTGCGGCTTGATTTGAAGTGCTGTTAGATTCTGGTTATATATAAGAGACAAGGCCTTTTGTGAGCGTACAGGTGTAATTCTCTTGTCCTCTTTCCGGGGCGTGCAGTTCTAAACGAAAACCATATTTGGCCCTTCTCTCAGACGCCAGCACGCCTATAACGTCGTGTCGTTAATGTTCCGCTGGTGAGCCCGACCTCGCGAGTCGGCTCTTGAGGTGTAGCTTTGAACGTCTCTTGGACGTCGGAGCGATAGGAGCGATTGCGGATTATGTTTGCGGATCCGGAGCCCTCGAGTGGGCTTCGCGCTTGATGTATTGGTACTTCCAATGCCGGGTGTTGGGCCGAATGTCTTCCGGTATTCACCAATTCGACAGCTCGCCATATTCTCTTCCTCAGCACTCACCCTATCTCCCGCCATTTCACAGTTCTTCCACATTGATCACCGCTCCGTGATAAAGTCCTTCCTCTTATCTCATCACTCCCTTCTTCCTCTGCCGCTCCCCTCCCCAGGACCCTTCAAACCCCTGTCCCTCTTCTGCCAAGTCATCTCCCTCCATTGTGCCCTCATCTCGTCCTTGAAGTGATCCAAGAAGCTGGGTCCCGTCCTCCCGTGGCCGTTCTCGGGCTCCAGCGGTGGCAGTCTGTTGATGCGGCGATGGGCTTTGGCGATGAAGCGGTTGAAGCGCGGGGAGCGGACGAGTGCGGCGACGGCATAGGCTTCGAGGAGGGCGAGGAAGGGTCCAATCATGTCGGTGTGTTCACAGCGCGACGTAAGAGGAGTGATGGAGGTGGATTGAGGGGTTCGAGGCGTCGGAAACCAGTTGTTGGAGGGGGGAGTGGAGTAGTGATGGCGCCAGGGTGATGAATCATCCGATGGAGGGCAACGGGAGTGGCGGAGACGGTTCCGATGCCAACACCGATGGTGCGAAAAAGGTCTAGAAGGGGGACTGGGCAGGAGAAGGGCCTGGATTAATAAGGAGGAGCGCTGAAGTTGTGCCTGGAGACCTCTTCTTCTCTTGTTTGATGTGCTCCGAGGATCTTCGTCGAGACTGCGAATAGATTCCAAGGTTCCCACCCTTCACCGCGACTGCCACGGCCTGCTCAGAGAGTCCAACCTGAGCTTTCTCAACAACGCAGAAGCAGCTTTCGACTCCCCGATCCACGCACTCCCAGCTGGCACTCCCAGCCGCGCCTACGCCTACGCGCATTCGTTTGATCCGGATTCCTGGGTGAAACGAGAAGACCCAATCGACCAAATCCGCAAGACGTCGTGTGCGACCCCCACTCCCGAGCCTCGAGAAATCCCGTTTCCATCCCGCACTTACGCCCCAATCACCTGGCTCAACCACGCCGAGTCGCGCGCATTTTGCGACATATTCCACACTCTAGGAGGGAAGGCTGCGTGAGTCGAAGAGCTATAAACTGGAAAAGTGTGGCAGACAGAGGAGAGCCCCTCAGAGCACTCAGCCGTCCTCCATTCGCATCCTCCAACACCCCTACCCAAACACGACAGGGCTGCAGCATCCAAGCCTGCGCTCACCACCGCCAGAGCGGTACGCATACGCCACGCACACGCCCGCTTTCCAGCCTTCAAGCCCCTCCACCCGTCACCATAGCGCCCTCTTCCTCTCCTCTTTCTCCTCCTCCTCCTCCCCCATCCGGCGCCGAACCGGACGTCTCCCCCCAGGTTGAACGCACTCACACGAAACACTTCACCCTTCAGCACCTCCGAGCCCTCAAGCGCAAAGCCAAAGTCAGGCTGAAAGGCGGCCTCAAGACGAGCCTGCCGCCCTCCTCCACCATGTCGGGTGCCCCGCTCGCCGTGCCCGCCTCGCCCGCCAGTTCCTCGAAGCGCTCGCGCAGCAGGGACAGCTCGGCCGCATCGCGTGCGTCGTCGACGTTGGCATATACACCTGCGGGGAATACGCCGGCGCAGACTCCGATGGCGAGTGCGCCCAGCTTGGTGATACCGGCGACGGGGCCAGGAAGTAGCGCTGGGGGGCCGGATGGACAGGATCCGACGCCGTATCCGGCGTTTTTGAGACTGAGCAAAGCAGGCAGGTAGTCTAAGACCTTTGGTCTGATATTGGAGGGGCCGTTGACTAACTTTGGTCGTAGATGTCCATGTCAAGATGGCGGATTTGGAGTGGGACCATAGGCAGAAGTTGCAGCAGGGAAGTCAGAAACATATATTACAGCAGCAGAGGCAGCGGCAGAGCGAGGAGGAGGGGGAATCGCAGCAGGGACAGGAGCCGGAGCAGCCAGAGATATCGCCATACACGCGGTGTAGCGGTGAGGAGGTCGCGAGCCGGAACCGCTATGTGAATGTCGATCCATACGAGCTGAACCGCGTGCGGTTAAAGGTCCCGGAAGGCTGCAGCGATTACATCAATGCAAGCCCGATTTTGCTGAAGTCGACGCGGTCGGGGAGGGTAACGCGATTCATCGCTACGCAGGTGAGGCGTTGTCATTCGAATCCCACAATGAAAAGGGCATGAGCAAGGTGACTGACACGAAATCCAGGGCCCCAAACAAGACCTCGTCTCCCACTTCTGGCGTATGATCTGGCAAGAAACGCGCTCTCCCGCAACCATCGTCATGCTCACCCGCACCCACGAAGCGGGGCGTGAAAAATGCTACCCCTACTACCCGCTCGCCAGCTCCCACTCCCAGTCCGCTTCCCCTGAATCCTCCTCCTCGTCAACGTCACAATCGCAATCGCAGTCGCAGTCGCAATCACCGTCCACAGAGATCTCGCTCTACAACAACGACTTTGGCGACGATCTCGCCCTCGCCGTCCGCCTCGTCGAGTTTACCGAGCACGAAGAAGCACGCGCGGAGGTGAGAGAATTGGCGCTTATCAAGCATCACTTCGATGAGGAGAAGAGTTGTTGGACGTATGAAGGAGGCGAGACGAAGAAGGTGTGGCATTTGCTGTTCGAAGGGTGGCCCGATTTCTCGGTTCCCGAGGGAAGGGATAGAAAGGCGTTGGTCGAGCTGGTGAGGATGAGTAGGGTGGTCAACGGGGAGGATGATGAGAACGGACAAGAAGATGAGGCATCACAGGGAAATCCGCGAGTCGTCCACTGCAGCGCCGGCGTAGGTCGCAGCGGCACGTTCATCGCGCTTGACTGGCTGCTTCGAGAGTTGGAAGAAGGTGCGTTGGACAAAGTCGACGAGGGGTATGATCCCGTAGTCGAGGTGGTGCAGGAGTTGAGGAGGCAGCGGATGATGATGGTGCAGGGAGAGGCGCAGCTGGGGTTCCTGTATGAGGTGCTCAGGGAGGAGTGGAGGGAGAGGTGGATAAGGATGAATCCGGAGGAGGCGGATAGGTTGGGGTTGAAGGGGAGGGAGGAGGGAGAGGAGCCGGAGAGGAAGAAAGTCCGGCAGGAAGAGGAGGAGGTTGGTGAGGAGCAGCCTGGGGATGAGGACGAGGCGGCCGAGAGGAAGGCTGAGGAGGTGGAGGAGGAGGCGGAGAGGGAGGAGAGGGAACGACAGGATGAGGCTACGGATGGAGCGAGTTAGGTGTGCGGCTTTCTGGTTTCGAGGGTTTCGATGACAGCAATGGTCGGACCCCTTTTTTGTTTAAGGGGTACTGACTACAAAGGCGTACGGAGGGGTTTGTAGGTATGGTACCTTGGTATATCAGCGTGCGGTATTGTTATTGGTCACGGGCACCATATATATCATTCCATCATTCACATTTATCGAGTTGATATGTCCTCTTCAACACAGTACGTAGCAGACCTAGTCATTGGATGATTTTCAACACAGTGCTATCCCCATACGAATCACCCTAATCATCCAACTCGGCCCCAAAATCTACCAACCGCACCTTCCGCGCCTCCCTAGGATGCAATTTCGCCACGCCCGCTCGAACCAGAAACCTCACGGCCGCAGTCTCCCTCTCAACCTCGAAATACGCTTTTCCACCCCCTGGTCCGACTAACGTGGCGAATAAGGATTCGATGAGGGAACGCATTTCCTGATCGGCTGCTTCGGCTTCAGTGATATGCGCGTCATCGACCGCAGCGTTGTTTCCCCATATTTGGTCGATTTTGAGTTGCCGCGAGCGTTCCGATGGTGCTTTCGAGGTAGATTTGGCTCTCCCTTTCTTCGTAAAGCCGGCGGCCAGAGTCTCGTCCTGCACGTCCAACATATCCCCTACAACCGGCCCGCCTAGCGCTTCGGCAGCCAGCATCGGAGACAGGATTTCGGTGATGAAGAGCTGCAGATCGTCCCCTAGTAATCTGATCTTCTCATCGTAAGTGGCCTTTTGGGCTCTTTTGGCGGCTATGAGGTCGTTGGCAAGCTGAGTGGGGGACTTCTCTGACTGTTCTTCATGATCAATTTGCAGCTTTGCGATTCGAGAGGTTATCGTCGTAGTGATAAGATTGGCATCGTGGAGGTTCTGCTCTTCGGTGCGGAGGAGGGAGGAGGTTGTTGATAATTGTGACTCTGTGGCGGAGATTGCGTCTTTCGTCCCTTGCACGTTCTGCTGCAGCGAGCGGGTTGTGAGCAAGGTGGGGAGGACGGAATCTTTCTCCGGCAAGAAGGTGGCTGTGGGTTTTAGACTCGTGTAAGCACGCTTGAGGGTGCGGAGCTGTTTAAGCCGCTGGCGGGGGTCTGAGGAAGCAAAGGCAAGACTGGCTGAAGAATTGGTGCCGTTGAATTTCGCCCGGAGCTGGGATATACAGGTTAGTATTTGCCAGGTAGGTGGAGCATATGAAATGTGGTGGACTCCATTTAAGACAACGGAGGCTGGGAAAAGAAAACGAATCCATATAGGAATAGGACATCCCCAGATTACATACGTTCTCTAGAGCAGCTTGTTGTTGCTCTATCTGGTCTTGGAGCTCCTTGATGGTTGCTTCCAGACGCGCTGACGTGCGGGACGCGTCCAGGTCCATTTGAGATTCGTAGAGTTGGCGGGATTTGATCGCATGATTGCGGATGTGCGCGAGGGTAGTGAGGGATTGGGATTGGGATTCTGCCATAATGACCTGTATGGTTACGCGCAGATGGTCGATTTCAGCTTGAGATATGTGGTGTTTTCGATGAGTGAAAGCAGTGTCCAACGTATATGGCGGTAGCAGGAAGCGTCCACACGGGTTGTCAATATGATTACTTTTTAATCGTCTGATAATTCTCTTCTTCTTTTTATGTTTTAGTGATTGAGTCAATCATGTTCAGAACGTAGAGTGGGAACCACGATCCACGTGACGGTTCATGCCAAGCCGCTAACAAATGTCCACCTATTCTTCTCGAACACCTCCAGCTTCCAGTTCGCCTCCCTCCTTCCACACCACGCCAACTTCATCCCCACCACCCACAAGACCTTCCCCCTCACTTCCCTTCCACTCCTTCCATCACATCGCTGAAGGTATCTGGGAGGCTCGCACCTGCCGTCCTTTCTGAGACGACGGCTTTTTCCCTGCAAGGTTTGACGGGCGAGCTTTCCTTGGGCCCTCTCCCTCCGCTCAACCTCTTAATCACCGACTTCACCGCCCCCGGCACTCCCGTTACCTCCACTAAGCTCTACACCGCATCCTGCATCCTGCATCCCGCATCCCGTATCCCGCACTCAATCCCAAGACACGCTGCACAATCGAACCTTCACTCTCGCACCCCACGTTCACCTAGCCTGCATCTATCAAGCTCCCGACGACCCTGCCTCACGCTTTCCTCCACCCAGACTCCTATCCCGTCGCCAGCACCAGCACGTTTTCTTTGACAGCCCCCGCTGTAAATAATCTGGAGAACAAATCGAAATCAGTTCATACACCAGTCCGCTGCTGAGCCATCTAAAGACCGTGAAGAGCCCCCCTCCTGCTACAGAAACGACTAGTCGAGCTATCAACCATGTCTGCGTCACCTACCAGTGCAGCAGCTCCATCCACCAAGCGGCCTTTGGAAGAGCCGTCTTCCCCTGCTGGCCCCAATGACCAACCCGATGCCAAGCGTCCTGCTCTCGACAACATGGTGAAGGATCAGCACGCCGCCGAAGAATCCGCTGAGCCGGTGGAGGCGGAAGCCAACGCCACTGACGCCAATGCTGAAGCGAAGCCAGAGGGCAACGCCGAGTTTGAGGTTGCATACCAGAACGGCCATAAGGAGGGCGAAGCCGATACCGTGGTCCCGGACGCCCCAGCTCCAGCCCAGATTGAGACCCAACCCATTGAATCCACTTCCGGTGCCACCGGACGCCCTGTTTCCCATTCCCAGCACCAACACCAGGACGAGTCCAACTGGCTTCACCTCCGTGCCGTCATCAGCACGAGCGAGGCGGCTACCATTATCGGAAAGGGAGGTGAGAATGTTACCCAGATCCGACGTCTCTCTGGTGCCAAGTGCACCGTCAGTGATTACTCACGTGGTGCGGTCGAACGCATCTTGACAGTGAGCGGTCAGGTCGATGCTGTTTCAAAGGTAATATACATTTCTCGTTTATGTTCTGCCATCACACATTAAAATGGAAACTGACCACAGTCGTCGTATTCAAATGCTGGTTGCGGCGAAATCCTTGGTCCATTCTTGCTGACCTAACAGGCATTCGGGCTCATCGTCCGCACCCTCAACCAAGAGGACATCGAGTCTCCTTCTACGTCTGCTTCCAAGTCTTATCCGATGCGTCTTCTCATCCCCCACATTCTGATTGGATCCATCATCGGCAAAGGCGGTGTCCGCATTCGAGAAATCCAGGATGCGTCCAACGCCAAGCTCAATGCTTCGGACACTATGCTGCCCAACTCGGGTGAGCGTTCGCTGGTCATCCTTGGTGTCGCTGATGCCATCCATATCGCCGTCTATTACGTTGCCCAGACATTGGTCGAGCAATTGACGGAGCGCTTTGGTGGCCCAGCTGCCTCCCAGTACGCCACTCGAAGCGGAGTTGCCGCTAATGTTGTTCCCGGCGGCATGTCTGTTCAGCCCTACGTTCCTCAGCCTGCCGGTGGTCAGTATGGTCCCCCAAGCCATTTCCGCGGCCGCGCCGACCATGGTGTGCAGCGGGCTTCCGCACCCCATTATGGCGCTCCGTACATGCATGGGCAACCTGCTCATCAAGCACCGATTCAACCGAACATACCTTACGGAACGGCTTCGCCTGGTCGTGGCCCTTATGGAGGAGCCGGTCCTGCAGTAGTCCCTGCAACATACGGTGGTCATCATGCCGCTGCCCCCGTCGCTCATGGTGCTGCCCCAGCTCAACCTGTGGGCATGCCCGGCCAGCCGCTTACACAGCAAATTTACATTCCGAACGATATGGTCGGGGCCATCATTGGCAAAGGTGGTGCGAAGATCAATGAAATCCGCACTCTGTCCGGTAGCGTGATCAAGATCAACGAGCCAACCGACAATAGCAACGAGCGCCTCGTTACCATCACTGGAACTCAGGAGTGCAACCAAATGGCGTTGTACATGCTCTATTCACGACTTGGTGCGTACTCAAACCCCTGGCAGCCTGTCATTCGTCTTGGCGTTCCGTACTAGGCTGATGCCGTGATGCAGAATCCGAGAAACACCGCATCTAGAATGCGCGGGGTCCTCTCCAATGCAGTAGTATGTCGACCGATATCCGAACTCAAAACCATCAATTGGCGTGATGGCGCTGTATGGGATGGTATTATCGCCTTTCTCTGTACGCTTCCTTAGGGCCTGGGGAGGTTTTATGGGTACTCAAGGACCGGCGTTTTCTGAGGTATTGCTTTCGCTAATATGGAGGGCCGATTTCCGGGCTTTGCGCGTTCTCTCGTAGCTAGCCTATCTAGATAGGACCGGCTGTGGGGATTTCAATCATATTGCAATAATATCATGATGGTGTACTGTGACTGTCACGGAATTTCAAACACTCCAGGTCTACCATCCACTATTTGTGCTATCTCACCTGAAAGGCTAGGACACCCACAACACTGCGCCTTTACTTATTTTCTGCGCTTCCTTAACGTCTGTAACTTCGTGAATATTTGCCAACCACGTGGAAGCAACTTAACCGGAATCTGTTCGTATGCTCAACTAGTCCATTCCTGCCCACGGGAATGCCTATCACATCCAGAGTTCATACAGTCAACGACCCATGAAAATGTCCCCACACCTCTCCGTCTCTTTATGTTCATGGTAAATCGCACACCTCGAACCCCTCCACGGTTTACAACTCTGCCACTTCCTCACCCTAACCTTCTTCTCCCTCGCGCCGTCTCCCGTCAAAGCCAGCGCGCTCCACGCCGCCACGGTATTATCCCCGGTCCGCCTCTCCTCACTTGCACTCCTAGTCCCCTCCCCAGGCGTCAACACCCCATCCAATAAACTTCCTCCACCTACCTCCTCCCCCCTCACCCAAACAAACCTCCCCGGACTCCCATCCTCCCATCCCGCCATCCCCACCCCCTCCCCGACGCACCTGGCACATCACCCCACCCCACAATCCTCACACCTCACACTCGCACACCTCGGCCGCACCACCGTCCTACACCCCTCACACGCCTGCGTCGTCGCCCACGCGGCAGGGAACCACATGACCAACCTATGTCTCTGCACCGCCTGAGGCACCGGTTTCTTCAACAGCACGACCAAGTCCCTTAGAAAGCCGGCATGCCACCGATCCTCATGCTCGGCGAGCAACTTATCCGTCTTCTTGAACGCGAACAGGTCGAGCACCAGCGCTCTGAGGGGCGACGAGGAGCGCACGGCATCGCTGTAGAGAATCCGCGTATCGCTGGGCGTCAGCACGCTGTTGGTGCGGTCCGCCAGCTCGGCAATCGTGTCGACGACTTGGTTCCGGAGTCCCTCGAAGCATAATCGGTCGGCTACGATCCACAGGTGGAGCAGCGTGTAGTACGCGGGTTTCCCGTCCTTGAAGGGCAGAGGAGTGATGGAGCCCGTGTAGAGCCACGAGACGAGGAGTTCGAAGATGGGGACGTCGATGTCCGGGAGCGTGATGCTGTTGGTGGCGGATTCGAGGAAGGGGCCTAGCAGGGAGGCGCGGAAGTAGGGGGATTGCGAGGTCAGGAGGTGCGTGTGCAGGAGGAAGCGGGTGGGTTTTGGGCCGATGAGGAGCTCCGTGGTGGTGGCGAAGGCGGAGGCGTGGGTTCTGAGTTGGTGTCAGTTTCAAGGTTGCTTCTCAGGGGCCCGGGAGGAAGTGTGGGAGGTGCTACAGAAGATGGATGGATGTCTCCCTTGCGTAGAGACGGGACAGGCTTACCTCAACTCTTTCGTCTGCACACCCGCCGCTGTATAAGGCGGAGGCAGCGACCGTGGAACCGGCGGTGCATTCTCACTTTCCCGTGCCATATTCATGCGTAACTCTTAGAATTCGTACACTTTCGTCGCAGTGTTCTTCAGTGTCCTGCAAAAGAGGCCCAGAACGACAGTTTCCACTCTGAACAGCCAAACGTAAAACGACCGGCAAACCTCAAACACGCAAGTTTCTCAAAGCCAACGATGGTAGTTTCCGACGATGCAATGGCAATTCCTCCACTCTGGAGCCCCATGTGGGAGAGCGCCTCTAACGGGTTATGAGAAGCTCCAGGGTAGCCCCGAAAGCGGAAAATGGTTGGGCGACGAACAAGTTCCGGACTGCATGTCTCCAAGGGAATTTCCAGATCCGTTCTTCGAAAGCGTGCTGCTAAGGATGCTCGCAGCGCACCTGGCGGCGTTTCTCTTTTGGTGCGGCGATGTACCAGATTTGGGGTTGGCTTGATTCGGCAAAGCAAACAGCATTCCGCATCCGGAGGTGGGAGACAAGCACTGATGGGCGACGAACGTGATGGCGGTCAAACCGTGATGGGACCATCGGAAAGCAAGGCACAAGTAGCACGGTGAGTTCTGGATATGGTTTTGAGTGGGAAAATGCCTCCGAGGCAATTTTGTGGTTAGGTATCTAGGCTTACAAGATTTACAACGTACAAAAACCCCATCAAAACGAGACCCTCCCCAACCCTTGGTATGCACGGCCGGAGACGCCACCTTGTACTAAACCTACAGGACAGTGAATACATTAGAAGAAAGAGTAGTTGCCAGTCATCTTGTCAGCGCACCGCCCTACTCCACGAACTTCTTCACACCTGGACTAGAGTTAGTGATTGAACCGCCTTCATATAGTAGTCCTAGACTTACTCTTCAACCACCTGACGTACTCCTTCTGCTCCTTGTGGTCGACGTAATCGGGAATGAAGAGAGCCAGGCGAGTGTTGATACCGCGCTCCTCAAGGTACTTCTCGAGCAGGATCTGGAGGTCCTCATCCAGGTTGGCAAAAGGAGGACCGGTGTAGAGTGCCTGCCGAGCCCAGTTCTGCTCCGCGGTCTGGGGATCCGCAAGCTCAGCGGAGGGGAAATGAGCGAGGTCTTCAATGACGAAGTCCCCGTCCTGAGCAGTGGCTTCGATGGCCAAAGAACCTTTGCCGGGGCGCTCGATGCGGATGCTCGCACGGACAGGGAAGCCTTGCTCATGGAGATCCTCGTCGTACTCATCATCCAACTCCTCGCGGTCGGCAGGCGCGACACGGTCCTCAGGAGCAATGCGGAAGTTTCCATCTCTCGTGTTGCCCTGGTTGATGGCGCCCTTGGTGTTGGCACCACCGGACTGGCCCTCGATGGAATCGTTATCGTACATAGCATCGTCCTCCATGTCCTCAGTTTCTTGCATGCTGTTGAGGTCGGCGGTAGTGAAGGTCACGCGGATCTTCTCGTCACCAAAAGTCCTGGTTAGGACAACGTCCTGCTGGCCCGGCTTATCTTCGATCTAGTTCAGTAAGCATTAGTGTCCCATTTTGGAGATGATGGGTATGTCCCACCTGGAAGGGGCTGCTCTCTAGATACTCCTTGATGTTGGCGGAAAGATCCTCATCCTCCTTCATGTCCTCCTCGAGGAGGATCTCGGACTGGAGTTTCGCGACGAGCTCCTCCTGAACTGAGCCCACATTAGCTACCACTCTTGAGCTTCCCGCAAAGTTGTCCTACCTTCACTCTCTTGCCTCCTTACGGCGGAGATGTGGAAAGAAGCTGTGAGGCGGGGAGCCGTTGGCATCCATGATGGCTGTTGGAAACCTACGGCTTGTCTGAGAAGGGAGGGTTGCGGGCGCACTGCGCGGGAGGAAATACGGGCAACCCGTGGAACGGAGCGAGCAAAGCTTCGGAGGGCAAGCATTGTGGATGAAGAGAATGAAGGCACGTAGGGATTGAAGTTTGGAAGTGATGCCCTCTGATGATTTCTCGGAGCATTCAATGTTCGACTTTTCGTGCACGGACCATCCAAGCTCTCCAGGACGCCTTCTGTTCGTGCTTGAGCGGTTTCGTCAGAGTCACGTGCCTGGGCGTTCTCAATCACAACTCCAATTTCTTGAGGCCAGCCAGCCGGGATAGAGTCACTTCATCCCCATAATAAATTCAGCGTACTCTGCTTTTGCCGCGCACATATACCCATCGCGAAGACAATGCGATAGCCCCGAATTAGACCATTTGAAGGAAATCAATCCCAATGGCGGCCGCAACGACGGAAAAGAAGAAGGTACTCGCTGCGCACGCGATGTGTTTCTCTTCACGGTCACTGATGCATCGTAGCCGAGTGCTATGCGCTCAGTCTTAGCTGGTGCACTGGCTGGAGCCGTAGAGATTTGTAATTGGCGAATCCACATCGTAAACCATTTCAAAATGCTAATTGTGCAATCCAGCAATAACATATCCCGCCGAATGTTTGTCCTCTGTAACCAAGCTCGTACATCCCGGTTTTCCTGACTTTTGGCACAGTCGCAAAGACACGATCACAACTTAATCGCCGGTTAGGGGAAGGGAAGAAGCTGCCATGGCCTCCGTTCGGGAGAGAATGGTATGCCGGGTGTACAACGTTGATTATTGGGAACGCCCTCAAGGCTGGAATCCGTATGATCCTGGAGAACACGATTGGCGCCGAATCTTTGAGCTGATAGTCTATGAAGGATTTGTGGCATTCGACACGTACAAGGCCATGCTCGCCGACGAAAACGGCAAAGTGTCGGGACCAGGAAACGTGATAGCAGGTTTCGGAGCCGGAGCTACAGAGTCATTACTGGCAGTGACGCCTTTCGAGAGTATCAAGACTCAACTGCAAGAATTCCCTCCCCTTTGATATTTCTCTACACTTTCTGATAGCCGTTCAGGATCGACGACCGCAAGTCGGGCAAACCTAGAATGTATGGCTTCATCCACGGCTCCAAAATCATAGCGCAAGAGAAGGGCATTCGCGGCTTCTTTCAAGGCTTCGTCCCTACGACAGCACGCCAGGCCGCGAACTCTGCCGTACGCTTCTCCAGCTATACGACACTGAAACAACTAGCACAATCGTACGTTAAGCCGGGCGAGAAGTTGGGGGCTGTGAGCACCTTCGCTCTGGGAGGGATGGCGGGCATCATAACGGTGTATGCTACTATGCCCCTGGATACGGTGAAGACGCGGTAAGTGCCGAACCTGATAAAAGCACTCGAAAAGCACAGGGGACAAGAAATCCCACTTCGTCCTTCCAATGGACAATTGTCTGCATCATAACGCTCGTTCCCATTCTAACCCATCAGCATCAGCAACCCCTTCTTCTACTATCCACCAGTATCACCAATCTGTTTCATAACCGCTCCACACACAATCACGCCCTACGCACTGGTAACACTCCCAATCCACCCAACACTAACATCACCACAGCATGCAATCCATCGAAGCACGCGCTGTGTACAAAAACAGCTTCCACGCCTTCGCCAAAATCTTCAAGGAGGAAGGGCTTCTTGTCTTCTGGTCCGGCGCCCTGCCCCGCTTAGGCCGCCTCATTCTAAGCGGCGGCATCGTATTCACCATGTACGTCTCGCGTCTTGAGTTCCCCTGTCATCATGCATTTTTTCGACGTCTTCCGTATGCATTCCATCACCCCCGCCCCTTGCCCCCAAACCGTTCTATCTCACATTCTCTTTGTCCGGGCTTCCTGCATGCATACGCCACATGTCGCAGCTCCCATACCTTTCCCTCTCCTACCCCCGTGGCTTTTCCCTTTCTGACTCAGCCCACCACCACAACCAAATGCCTGCTAACGCCACCCCGCCAGGTACGAGAAGTCCATGGAATTTTTCGACCGTATCGATCCTCAGGGTCGGTACATCTAATCCTCACACCCAAACATCAACTCTATTGCCGCTATTCCCGCAAATCACGCGTGAAACTCTGCACTGCCACCGTGACGATGCAGACACTTGCCTTCATCTGTCCAAACGCTTTCTGGACGAACTAAGTCGCCGAACACTTGTCAGCGTGTTGCTTGGATGCGTCCAAGCGTACGCTTCTCCCCTTTACCCCTCCCGCTCTGCCTACGCTTCGGCTCCCTCTTCCCATTCCTCTGGGCACACGTACGCAGTAGCCATGTGGCTGTCTCCAAATCACCTACCCTGGGAGCAGCCACATCGGCATCCCCGAACGCAATCAAGTCTCAAAAGTGTCTATGTAATGAGGCTGTCTTGGAGAAGCCCAAGGCTTGCTTGGGTGGAAACGACCGAACTAGGTAGACGCGTGCCCCCCCCGGAGCGGTGGGAAGTGCCTGCATACCCAAGAGCAATGGTGCTGGGTGCTGTATCATATCATGTATACATCTACAGCGAGTCGAGCAATATACCTGGGTGGATAGAGCAACAAGAGCAAGCAAACATTAGCGGGTGGATGAAACCCGCGTCCTCCCTCTTCACATACCGCCAACATAACCCAGCGACAATACCACAAAGAGATCCAGCCCTTGCAGAACAAGCTCAATAATCGCTGGAAACGCAGTCATCACTATATCACGCCCGTCCTAATAAGAATCCCAATGCAAACCAGATACGCGCTCACCGCCCAGACCTTCTGCCACCTCTCAATCTCACCTGTCCCTTTTACTTCACCGGCATTTACCCAACACAGCCACCTCTATCATGCCGCATGCCATCCCATCCCCTCTCATCCCAATCCAGGTCCCCAGCCCGCAATCGTAATCCCCTACCTACTCTGCCTCGCCAAAGATTTCCACAAGCAGAAAGGCGTACCCGGTTTATAAACTCCGATAGACAAGGTCGCGTATGACCAGCACCGGGGAAATGCTCTAACTCGACCGTGCACTTTCCATCATGACATATGCTCCAGCGTAAACCAAGGCAGAATCTTCAATCCTCTCACAGCGATCCACACACACCGGTCGCTATTCTACATGGGGGAATGCATCCCCTCTTCCCCGCTGACATCCAGCATGTCCAAAGATATGCATCGCCTGATCACAGTTCGCACCCCCTCTCTTCGTATCCTCGACCGTCAGAGAAATAATCCTCCTACCTGCAGCCCAGCGCAACCTGCATGCATGCACCCCCATGCGCCCTTCCCGTCTGATGCGAGATATACATTACACTTCTCGCCTAAGCTTCCCCATCGAGCCAGTCGTACCTTTCGGGTAGTCTGCCGTAGGATTCGACTACTCCAATTCGCCAGCCTGCCCATCTCTAGGCGACCATTGCAGCTGCAGGTCCGCCGTCGATAATTGCGGGAACGTGTACGGTGGTATCATGATGTTGGACGATATTTCGGCGGCGCCAAACAGGGCGTCCCATTCGTTCTAATGGCCACGCGAGACCATGGTTAGTATGGATATATAATGCTTGAATGCGGTTATACGAAGACGACTTATTTAGAATTGAAGTGGTACGAGATGTGCAGCAAGAATAGGGTTATTTGAATCTATTGGCAGAGAGGCAGGAAGGGGTATTGAACAAAATAAAACATATGCGTGAAGTCTAATGATAGTGATAAGGAGAGACATGGCGGTAGTGTTCATGATCATGATGGTAGTGGTGGTAATCGTGATGCGAAGAATGGCTACTCACCCAGTCAATCTCCGGCATAGTGTCCATAGGACTGCCCCCACTAGCCTGGGCATGAGCATGCATTGTGGCACTGCTACCATTTGGATCCATGCTCTGGTGCAGCGGGGGCATACTCATTGTCACACTTGGCTGACCAGGAGGAAAGCCGGTAAAGCCATGTGCATCAGTGGCAGTGCTGGACATCGCACCGCTAGTGTCTGCGCCTGAGAGCCCAAAGGGGGCGCCATATTCTGCTTGGGCTATTTGTCCCAAGTTGCCTAGGTGTGGTGATGTATGCTGCGGTTGCTGGAGGCTCTGCTGATGAGGTTGGTAGTGGGACGGTGAGCCACCGCTGCTGATACTGAACGAGCTCGTACCTGAATGTACAGATGAGCTTCGATTTCCACGGTCCACTGTTCCATCCCCCTCGTGCTGTGTGTGATCGCCTCCAGGAAATTGCCGTCGACCCACATGCTCCATTCTTGCCGGAGCACGAAATCGTCGCGCGGACTGATAGGCTCTGGTTCTCTCAACCAATTCTTCGAGCACCATGCGGAGCTTTTCCGCATTAGATAGCGTGGATGGTAGGCCAAAGACGAAGTCCAGACATCGCCAGACACGTGCTTCGACGACTGGGTCTCGTTCCTTTGCATAGACTTCCGAAAGGAGGAGCAGTGCGGTGTGGTACTGGTGTAGAGCACCAATGTACCAAGCCCAATCAGCCAACGCAGGCGTTTCCTCGATTGTCATACTGTTCTCCAATGTTCTGAGTGCTGTTGAGATGGTGAGCTGGCGGAGGCGCTCCGGCATGAGCCTATGCTCATTAGAAGCGAACTTTTGCAATATCATGATATACATCCGGCACGAAAGGATGCCGTAGATTTCCATTGCCAACACGTGAAGCGGATGACTCTTATTCAACAGCGGAAGCCATTTCCGTTCCATGGCTTGACAAAAATTCTGGATTTTGGAAAGCAAAGCCGTTAACGTGGTTTTCTTCGCTTCCAATCTTGGTCTGTCGACCCAGAGTTGGCGTTGCATTTCGTTGCACTCGAATCGCATCCGTGTAATGGTCATGTCTGTGAAGTAGACTCGATCCTCGGTGATCTCAACGCCGCTCTCCAGGTCAACATCGTCGACATTGAGCGGAAATTTAGTATCGTGTTCGTCGCGCCTGATCTGTGGACGTGGCCCGGTGGACTCGCAGGTGCGGATGTCGAGGAAGCAGATCTGATGCCATATCAGGCGACGGACATGAATTTCGACCGGATCGGATGTGTAAAAGGATGGGTCACGGTGGAGGCCCATACATTCAGCCAAGCGTATGCATGTGCCAACTAGTGCGCTATGGGCACGAGAAACTTCGGCGCGACATAGTGGTATCTGTTGAATGTCAGGAATTGAAGACGCCAAGGGTTCAAACGCGGCTTGGTTCAATCATGCATGTGAGAAGAAGGTCAGAGGGTTTTCAACCTACCAAGTACATCACAAAAGCTTGGATTGTTTCCAATTTGGTCGTGCGAAGAAAATTGGCTCTTGCTAAAGCCGCCTCTGTTCCCAGCTTGAAGTTCTCTACGAAGTCGGTCTTCGCGACGCCGAAGTCAGCATGGAGTTTTTCCTCGGACATGCTGATGACGGAGGAGAGCAGGGCAGCAAAAAGGACAGCCTGGAAAGATGCTCTGGGCTCCACGCCAGCCGCAATGTCAGTCCAGAACCTGTCATAGTGTCTTTCGAATGATGGACGGTGCACAGTGCGAGCGATGACATGGACAGCCTTCCAGTAGTGGTCCATCAACCTGTCTACCAAACCCTGCGAGGGGAGGTATGTTGTAAGCGACGTCTTGTGGATGCCAGGAGCAAAGAAGAAGCCCGACGATGGCGCTACGTAATCGCGACTTGGGGCCATCCACTGCTCTTGAGATTGCGCCGCGAAGGGATTTTGAGCATGCTTTCTGTGGAGTGCTTGGAGGCCTTGAGCGAGCTGCGAGCATATATGTAAGCCACTTGCACCTTAACGTGCCGGATGTAAATACCTCTTCAGAGAATCTCGGCCTCACAAAGCCTCCGATTCTCTCTGTGACCCTGAGTCTTCCCATCGAGATGCCGAGATCTACGACATCGTCGTTGCCTTCCTCTTCATAATAGGCGCAATCTTCGACGGCCAGTGACGTGGGTTCGAGGCCCTTCACATCTTCATCGTCCTCCTGGTCGCTGGCAGAGTCCCCTTGTCCCGGAAGAGGGGTGGACACTAGCACTCCCAGAGTTGAAGGTGACTTGCTTTGACCCGTGCTTCTGCGGGCGACGTCTTCCTCCAGTGTCTTTTCGAGCATGCCCATCTTCTCCTTGACTTCGGCAAGCTTAGCCTGACCGGCCGCGTCCAGAGCCGGGGTGATGAAGAGGCAGTCTCGGGAGAACTTCTCGCAATTCGTACATGGTTGCTGCTTGTCGCACCTGAGCTTCCGACGGCGGCATTCCAAACAGGAGGTAATCAGACGGTTCCTCCGGCGGATGCGGGGCTGTTCTCTGTGCTTCGTCTTCTCGCCCGTGGCAGAAGGTGGACGAGGGGACGAAGCTCCCGGATGCGGGGAAGAAGGTTGAAGAGGTTGGGACATGACTGTTGAGTGCGTCAACCTCGTCAGGAAGGGAAACTGCAACGCGTGTGAGGAGGAAGTGACGGAAGATGTGAGCAGTTGAACAACAGACATAAAAACAGCCGATGACGTGCAAAGGACGAATAACATATAATAGCGGCGAATGTAAAGGGTTTTCGGTCCGCCAATGATGGGATACAAAGATAAAGATTGGTGATGGTGATTCCTGATGGTGGTACTGGCAGCGTGTCCGGGGATACTCTATCCTGGTAAGCATATATACAACCGACAAGGTCAGTACCTGTCCCAATTGGCCATGCCCTCCCGCTGAACCACTTACCGCAGTCGAAACAGGAGAGGATTCCCTGGACCAGGGCATGCAGTTACAGTGTCGTTCTCGAGGTTCTCTCTGTGGACCAAGCGTTCTGTTCATCGACCATCTGGCCCCCCCTCGTCCCAACACGCTGTAGACGACAAAACCTCCTGGGGACGGACCACCAAAAGGCTTGTCGGCCACGGGCGGCTAGCCGAGGACTTCAGAGCCTCTTCTGACGTCTGCTCATGGCTCTCAGCTGCCTATTCCGTCGCCTGTTGCGCTTGATTTCTGATCTGCTGTAGCTGGAACGTCCTGGGAACAGTCGAGGAGGAATGCCAGTGCTCCGCCTTCGACGCTCTGCGGTATTTGGCCACTCACAGTTGCGAGTACATGTACGTCGTACGAATGTGATAGACAACCGTTCGTGGACGGGTTCCCCGGTTCCCAAGGGTTTGCACGGCTAAGCAAACTTGCAGATGAAGTGGGATTCTCTTGGCCTGGTCCTCCAGTCAGCGCGGACCCGTACCTCGTCTCAGCCCTACAACGAGCCATCTTCTGCACAGAGCCCAAAAGAGGTTGGCAGATCGGAGGCATTGCGATCCCCCAGCTATCGAATGCTTGGTGGGTTTTCTCTACTAAGCATGGAGCCGCCAAAGCCAGAATGGACCTCACTGCGAGCGATCCGTGCTCTCACAGCTCGTCTCACCTGGTTCCCCCTCTCGTAAGACGTTCGACAACGCGCCGTTGCACAGGCACGAAGCCCTCCTCAGGTGTGTTGCTCTGTGTTCAATGGATGGGAAACTCTCGATGAATATCCGGTTGCTTTCAAGCGCAGGCACCGACACTCTACAGAATCGGTAACCCATCCACCCCAGAGTCCAAAAGTAATCACTGCTCAGCCACCTTTTCAATATCAACGACTCTGTACTACTAGCCGGACATTTTCCTGCACCGCGACCACCCAGGTTCGAGCGCTACAGGCGGCAACGCCCATAGGTTCCGTCATGTAGGGAGCAGGATCAAACCACGCACAGGACGACGGGCCCTTGCTTCATCTACCGCCTCTTCTCATCCTGCCGGGGATGTGCCGTATACGATGACGGTGCAGCTGGCTCCTACCGATACACGTTGTCTTCACTCAGCAAGTTGCGCAGATGCTCCACCAGTAGCCAGACGAAGATGATCACTGTAGTAGAGACACCACACCGCTCAGACCGCCCTCGTTAGAACACTAGAAACGGCCCCTTGTCCTGCACAAGGCGTATATCGCATTCTAGAAGGGGACGCGACTTGATGGTTTGGAATAAGCATTTCTGCTGTAACAGGATCATGGCAGCTTCAGGAGCATCTCAGCAATTCCGCTTCGTTGTCGACATCTAGTGGCCAAACGTTTCCTGCACACCTGGAATCACCTGGGAAGCCACAGTGCGAGGTTGCGGTTGCATGATATCTATCCGGACATGTTTGCAACTGAAAGGGCCGTGTATACACAGGAAGGCGAATTTATACACGAGGGCTTTGAGGGGTCGCTCTCTACCCCGCCTCTTACCGGTGCAAGGAGGAGCTTTCCCCGCCGCTCATTGAATTGCATCACTACACCACATCTTCATTTTTCCTAACTCTCCTAACTACTAAACTCCTGTACACTTCTTCGCTCACTGTCAGGCAAGCCCAGGTGTCACATACATCCCGCTTCTAGCACAACCAAGCAACTTCCGTTTCGTCTCATTCAACTGCTGGTCTCCGCCATAACTGCCACACAATGTCCACGCAAGACGAACGGCAAGGCCAAACCTTAGAACTCGTCTCCGTCCCCCTCAAACACGGCTTCGACCTCACCCAAGGCGAGGGCCTCGAAATCCTGCGCAAGTGCCAGAACATCATCTCGTCACAACCCGGGTGCAAGGCGCTCTTCTGGGGCCGCCGGATCGAGCACCCGGACATTGTGCAACTCGTCGTGGGTACGTTTGCGAAAACACAAAAAGAACACAAACCAGAACTCTAACACTTTCTCCTTCTTAGAATGGGACGACATCTCTTCCCACAAACGCTTCCAGTCCTCCCCGCCCTACGGCCCCTTCAGGCAAGCCCTCACCCCGATCCTCTCCGCCCCCCTCAAAATCCACCACATCCTCATCCCGCCCTCCTCCACCCCTTACACCATCCCCCTCTGCGCCCCCGTCACCGAGTGCCTCGCGCTCTACTTCTCCCCCTCGTCCCCGCACCTCGACACCTTCCTCGCAAACAACTGGGCGTCCTTTTCCTCGGCGCTGCAGGCGGAAGCACCGGAGTCGAAGGGGATAACGGGCGGGTGGGCGATTGAGAAGACGGTGGCGAGCGAGCGGATGGGGGCGGAGGGGGAGGCCGGGCCCGCGAGGGAGTTTGGCGGGTTCATCGGGTGGGAGAGCGTCGAGGATCATATGGCGTTTCGGTCGCGCAAGGGGTTTGAGGGGGTGGTGGCGCATTTGAGGGATGGGCCTGAGGATTTGGAGATGTGGCATGTGAGGTTTGAAAGGTTTAAGTGAAACTGGAGTGTGGAATGGGGAGGAGGGGAAGATGGGAGAGAAGGGGCGAGCGTGTGGTGGAGTGGTTACTGTAGTTTTGGGAGTATGATACCTATGTAGTACCCATGGGAGGAAGTCTGTCTATATGACTTTTCGAGAGTCGACTGTTGAGGATGAAGGGGCAGACAGACTTCCAGCGTTCGCCGTCTACCGGTCGTTGCTTGCACCTGCCTCGCTGCATGTATCCGAGCACATCTTCACCATATCAATGACCGATCTCCAATCGGGACCTGCAACCTTGACCATATTGCCATTCACTTCCCAGATACTGAATGAAATTTGGAAATCTCGAGGTACCCAATGTTCTGCTAGACATGCATTCCGTGCCGTCCGACGCCTTCTATCAAGATGAAAACATGCCAACGGAGATTTTCCAACGAATCCTCGTCTCCGATAGCTGTACTCCTCTTTTTCGAGAGCAGGTTTTGTATCGTAAGCCAATGGGAGAACACCTCAACTCCTGGTGCCTGCGCCTATACTCCCATTTTCCATACGAATGAACCCCTACGCAAAACCAGGTTTGATACCCTATTTTCAATAGCGATGCAGAAACCTGAAGGCGCAATAACCCCAATATCTAGGTGCCCGCCTCTTCCGGATCGACATCCAAGTTCCAGTCAATCTCGGATCCCTCGCCATAGCGCTTGACGAGCCACTCGTTCGTCTTCTTGAAATGTCCACAGTCAAACTAAAGCCATGGTTAGCAACAGTCTCAGCTACCAGAGCACAAGATAGCATACCCATCCTCGACTCGCACTCAACGGGCTCGGATGCACACTCTTCAGGATACTGTGTCTCTCCGGGTCAACGCCCTTGACCCTCTGCTCGGCCGGCTTTCCCCAGGCCAGAAACACTACACCCCGCGTCCTGACCTTGGCGACCGTCTCAATCACTTTCTGCGTCAGCAGCTCCCAGCCTTTCCCCGCGTGGCTGTTGGCCTCGCCTCTGCGGACTGTGAGACAGGTATTCAGCAGGAGGACACCGCGGTCTGCCCATGGAGTGAGGAGGCCTCCCTTGTTGGGCGGCGGCGAGAAGGAAGGGTAGTCCTTCTTGAGGGCGATGTAGATGTTTCGGAGGGAGGGTGGTGCCGGAGTGGGCGGGAGGACGGAGAAGGCGAGGCCGTGAGCTTGGTTAGGGCCGTGGTAAGGGTCTTGGCCCAGTATGACGGCTTTGACTGTGTTGAGCGGTGTGTGCCGCGACCTGATATGGATGTTAGGAGTGTCACTGAAGAGGGAGCGAGGCTACACACCAGCTATAGACATGGTCCATGGGTGGATACACAGTCTTCCCGCTCTCGAGCTCCTTCTTCAGGAAGCGCTTCAGGTCGAGGAACCGGGGCGAGACCAGCACGTCCTTGAGATGCGGGAGCCAGCTCTCGTGCAGCGTGTCGATCTCGAGCTTCAGCAGTTCCTTATGCTCGTCGCTGAGCTTCGCGACCCAGGCGTCCTTGTCGAAGTTGGCGGCCGCTGTGGTGAGGGTAGTGGTGCCGTTGGTAGTGGAGGTTGAGGTGGAGCCGGGGATGGCGGCGAAGAAGGAGGTGATGGTTGCGTTGGGTTTGGGTTTCTTGGAGGCATCGGCGGCGAGGGCGGCGGCTTTGCGTTTGAGCGACATGGTGAGTGGGTGTTGCTCAATTGGTGAGGGTTGGATAGGGGAATTGGAATACGCGTGGAGGTGAGCTCCCAGGCAACAGACGCGTCGAGAAGCTTGGGCCAGCGGACGCGGTGATTGGAGATCAATTGATGTCAGAGCCGGAGAGCTCGCGTGGGTTGGAAGACGCAAGGAACCGTCAGACGACTCACAATTCTCGTAAGTGGCATTTCAAATGACGTCCACTCTCACGCTCTTTTGGCTCTTTTCCCAATATTTGCTCATTCTCGTCCAGGGTCACCCATTCGCGATTGCTTTTCCGAGTGACAGAATCCCATCACGTGACTGACTACGCGTTTCCTCTGTCGGAATGACATCACGGCAGCGGTGGATCGGCCTCTGCTAGGGAGAAGCCATGTGTGCGGGACCGGGGAAGCCGGTGTGAGCGGCAGAATTGTCGAATGGGAAGGAAGATCGACGGAGAAGCTGCCGTTGGGAGTCGGTTTGCGAGTGTCACCAAGGGCTTGTCGTGCTTTGCGCCTTTGTCAGGAGGACGTCACTATTGCGGTGGACGGAGAGAAGGCATGACCCAGGAGAGGATATAAGAGGGAGAGATTTCCTCTGCCTTGGAGTTCTGCATCTCTTCCAATTCACATTCAATCTTCCCACAAAGCAAACTCACCACTTGACGAATACTACACCCAACTCAATCAATCCATCTACAAGTACAGCTCAGACCATCAACATGGCATCTAACAACCCCGGGAACTTTGCCAACCGACCCAAGGAGGAGGTCCGCGAGATCGCAGCCAAGGGAGGGCATGCCTCTCACGGCGGAGGTCGCAGCGGCGGCAATGGTGACAGCCACAACGACTCCAGCGCCGGGGTGAGCCTTTCCTTACCACAGGCATTCACGATGAGCTGGACAGCTGACAATTGCTCAGGGACAGCCTGGCCGCAACCCCGACGGAACCTTCACCAAGGGCAGCCAAGTGGCCTCTGAGCTTGGGGCTATCGGCGGACACCACTCTCACGGAGGAGGCAATGCGAGCAACCACAATGACGACTCGGGCTTTGGAGGCACGTCTGGCGGGGCCTCGCACCCTGGTGTAAGTGTTAAACACAATTCTTTAACGATGGGGACTTGGGGGATTGGGCTAACTCGATGGCAGCGTAACCCCGACGGCACCTTCACCAAGGGCAGCGAGGAGGCGTCTAGGCTGGGGCATATTGGAGGAAGCAAGTAGACTGTTTGGAGGAGCATGTCGCTCACAAACGACAGTGCCGACTCTTTGAGGGAGGAAACTTGAAGGGCGGGCTGTGCAGTTACGACTTACGAGTATGAAGGTCACCATGGTGCTTTGATAGCGGCCAATGAATCAGAGTCAGCGATTCTTTCCATGTTCCAACTCTTGCCCGTGTTCTGATGTCGTGAATTGGCTCTTCTTTCGTGTTCTGCACAGGTGTTGTCGAAACTACTGTGTACTATACTTGTAGTACTGACTTTCCCATGGTGCTGACTAAACTCGCTCCGATTGGAAACCCGCCATTCCGGTCGGGACTTGTCTGGGGCCCCGCGCCGTCGCCGCTCACCCGCTGGTCAGAAGCGGAAGCTTCCAAGGTTCCAACCAAAAAGTCCCAGCAATGTGGGTGCGACGGGCCGATTCAGAGGTTAGAGTTTAGTCTTACCGTGTGCTAAATCAATCGTCCCGTCGTTGCTAAAAACGATACAACAAATGATAATAAACAACTGCACTTGATGCAAGAGAGGGAGAGGCAAGGAAACGGGTTGGGGGAAATCGAGAGGAATTGCACTTCCGTCTCTCCCCGCGCGCGGCCTTTTTTTTCTCAAACCCTCTAAGCGAGGCCTGCTCTGCTCGATGGAGTTAGCGGAGCTGCGAGTGCGCTGGATCACGCTGGATCACGCTGGACGGGGCCTTGTCCGAACCCTGGCACTGGGTGGATGGGTGCAGGTGCACTGCTTCCGTCACCCGTTGCTGGATGTGAGCCTTGCACTCCTACCCGCCCACCGGGTCCTACTTTGTTTCCGAGCGAGACATTCATCACGACCACCACCACGACGAAGACGAAGAATCAAATCTCGACACGACTTATTCTGGACTCGACTGCCGGCTGTGTGTGACGACGAGCGACGGTTACTGTGGCGTTGCTGAAGAAGGAGAAGAAGAAGAATAAGAAGGCCAACGAGAAAGGCGCAAGAAGAAAAAAGGAAGAGAGGGTACGATAGAGTTCGCCGCTGCCTCTCAGCCGTCAGTATCGCTCACACCTCCAAATCACCGACACCTCTCTTGAGTTCAAGTCGACATTCCTCTTCCCTCTGACCTCTCGCTTCGCTCTCGCAAGGCTGGCCGCCAGCTTCCCCAGCGTCGCTTCCCTTCTGCTTCCGGTTCCGCTGCTCGCCCCTCCCTCCCATGCCCTCCACCACCGCCACCGCCTCGTCCTCGTCCTCCTCCGCCGCCGCCGCCGCCGCCCAACCTACCCACCCGGGCGCAATGGCACTGGGTATCCCCATTCCCCAGCGGGATGCGAGTCCGAGTCCGAGTCCGGTGTCTTCGGTCGACGGCCTGAGCCCGAGGAGTATCATTGAGCCTGATGTACGTGCTTTTGCTCTTGCCATTACCGGTTGCTGCTGGAATACAATAACACTATAGAAGAAGGAGTGGCTAATTGTTGACTGTAGAGTGATCCCTCGGATGGCGCCGAGAGCTGTGGCACGTACGTCTCCCGTCTCTCCTGCTATCCTGCGGAGGAAGACGACCTATGTATGTCAAAGCGATGGCAAATGCTGATATAAGGACAGGAGCACAAGGTCTGTGAATCAGAGCATCTTCGACTTTGTCTGCGAGAATGGGAGGACCTATCATCGCTATCAGGCTGGCTGTAAGTATCATGTGCTTGCCTCTTGAAGGTTGAGACGTGCAATGCTAATGTGGGAGATAGCATATTTGTTTCCGAATGATCAGGTACTTTGCACCTTCCTCACGGCCGTCGACGGACGTCACGCTAATGCGCATATTGACAGTCTGAAAACGAACGGTTGGACCTGCAGTACGAGATCCTCAAGGTGCTGCTCAAAGGCAGGAACTACTTTGCGCCGTTGAAGGATCCGAGGAAGATCCTGGATATAGGAACAGGGACGGGAAAGTGGGCGATTGAGATGGGTATGTGAAATATAGCCCAATGGCACTTGGGAATCTGAGAAGCTGACTTGATTAGGGAATGCATTTCCCAAGGCAGAGGTAGGCAGAGAGTCGAGTGCACGTGTGCTTGGTTAACGAAACGTAGGTCACGGGAACGGATCTCTCTCCCATTCAACCTGAATGGTAAGTACCTCGAACCTGCCATACTCCAAGATTCTAACATCTCTAGGGTCCCCAACAACGTCAAATTCGTCATCGACGACGCCAACGAGGAAGACTGGATGCTCGACCCCATGGACTACATCCACACCCGCGTCATGCTCGGCTGCTTCGAGGACTTCCGCGAAATCATCGCAAAGGCCTACCGCCACCTCAAACCCGGCGGCTGGATGGAATCCCAGGAATACATGCCTACCGTTTACTGCGACGACGGCACAATGTCCCCCGACTATGCCTTCGCCGAGTGGACCCAGACCCAGGACCGCGCCGCCATGAATCTCGGAAAGCCCCTGCGCATCGCGAATAAACTGAAAAGATGGTATGAGCAAGCCGGGTTTGTCGACGTGCACGAGGAGGTCTTCAAGCTGCCGATCAATTCCTGGCCCAAGGATCCGCAGTTCAAGATGCTGGGGCGGTTCAGCGAGACGAATCTGCTGGATGGGCTGCAGGCATTCAGTTTGCAGCTTTTCCAGAAGGGCTTGCATTGGACCAAGGAGGAGATTGAGGTCTATCTGGTGCACGTGCGCAAGGCGCTGAGCGACCGGAATGTGCATGCGTATCACAAGATGTGAGTCGTCCTTTTCTGCATGCCGCGGTTTCATTTCACTTGAATCTCGCTGATATGGATCCAGATATGTCGTCTGGGGCCGCAAGCCATTCGACCATGAACTGGGCGTTCCCAGCCCGCCGAACTATCCCCCACCGCCACCGCCGAGAGAGTAACGACGAGAAGCTGGACACGCATAGGCATGAGCAAACATGCACCTGCATCACGATCGAAACGAATCTCCTTAGCATACCCGTCAGCGGCAGTCTCACGCTTGAGCATTTCTGGAAGGCAGCATAGCAGGAACTGAGCGAGTCGCCCACCGAGCGAGCAAGTTAGTGAGTTGACAAAAACGGCATTTCTTCAATCTTTGTTCCTTCTCTTTCTTTCTTTTTTCCTTTTCCCTTCCTAATCTCTCGGCGGCTATCTGCTCTGCTTTTCATTCTACTTCAATATTTCTCTTTGAAAAGATTGGCATTTCCCGCACCCCACTCGGCAACTCCTTCTTCGTTCTACTAGAGGCATGCTTGCAAAGGGCGGAGCTGGGCGTATCTAATCGGCTGGCTTCTTCTTTTTGGGTGTGCTTCTTTTTGACTTGGTTTTCTCTCCTTTTTGGCAATCGTTTGTTCTGCGATTTGGGCGGCATGGTTGTTGTGTGTCCCGCTTCTTGGTTTTTATGACGGGGTTTTGGCTTGGGTTTGTTGGCTTTGAGAAGACTGTCGGTTTGATGTGGATTTGAGAGAAGGAGAGCGCGCCAGCGAGGCGAGAGTGCGAGGTTGGGTGTGGTTCTGGCTTAGGCCCGGTCTTGGTGCTTGGACTTGAGCTTTTCCAATATTTGTTGATGCTTTGGAGATGCGTTGCTTCTTTTTTTTCTCTTTGGTCCCTTCTCGTTCATTATACCACTGCTATCTCGCCCTGCTTTTGTCATGAATGTGCCATTCGGTCGTTGTTTAGGAGGAGAAAAGGTGAAGGGCTTGTTGGGGTTGGGTGACTCTGAGGCGTACAGATGGAGGAGGGGATAGGATGGAGGTGGGAGGGAGGGAGATATGTTGCAGGATGAGTGAATGAGTGAATGCGTGTAGTTGAAGCATGCATGTAGTACACGGCCTGGCCTCGCCTGAGGAACAAACAGAAGTACGTATTGTTGGGCACGAGTGGCGAGCAGCGTCGTGGGAGCAAAATGAGAAAACGGTCCTCTTTTCCCAACGGTTATGATGGCGAGTGATGTTTGCCCACCGGCCTCGCCTTGTTCGCGCATGCATTTCTTTTTCAAGGGTTGACGACGGAGACGGAGGGAGGGAGAGAGATTGTGGAGAGTGTGTGTCAGTAGCTTCTCTGTTTCTTGCATGGAGCGCCGCGAATGCTGGGAATGTGATGCTGAGGGTTGATGTTCACTTGAGGTGACTGAGAGGAAACCTGGCGAGAAGGAAGTTAACGTAGGTACGGGGATTTCGTCCTCATTGCCGGATACCTACCTACCTCCCATACCTCCTTCGCGTTCCTCGTCCTCTCAAGTCCGCCATCTTCCAAACAGATATTTCATATTCGACCAAGGCCCACGAGTTAACAGACCCACCCAAAGCGGTCCATGAAACATAACTAACTGCCTGGAATCCCCGCCCGGCTCCGACCGAAACACACACCGTTTGGAAGGGGCCTGTAGGCAAAGAAAAAGTGGTCTGATTCTTACTCATTGATATCAGCGCATGGTTCTTTCGTTTGTAAAGGTGTCACAGAGGGAGCCGTTTGATCCGATCGAGATGCACGTGATATCTATCATCGGCTGGACTCTGGCTTCCATTGAATCAAGTTTCTATTTCGGGGCCTATATGTGTAAACTTCTACCTGAACGATGCGGACAGAGTGCGTCGATAACAACAACAACTGGCCCGAACGAAAAAGGTAGGTAAAAAAGGGGTGAAGCCGCTCCACGGCCTGGTATCATCTATCCACCACCACCACCCCCAACCACACACACAGAAACACCCCCTCCCCTTCTCACCCTCCATCTAAAAGTTCTCCTTTCCCCACACAAAGCTAAACCCAGGCTCACTATACATATTACACTTGACATGCAGGGTACTCCCCAATCCCTTGGGACCGCAGAAAAACACGCCGGCCTCGGCGGGACTGTGGATCTTGCGGATGCTCTTGAAAATCATGTCCCAGTTGGGGCGGCCAAAGTTGGTCGGGCTGCGCAGGCCCGTGATGGCGTCGACGTCGGCGTTGGCGTCGTTGATCATGATGTTGGTCGCGTCGTCGGGCTTGATTTTGGCTGTGAGGTACTGAAGAACTGTTAGCTCCTATTTCCTGCTTTGATATTTGGCAAACGGTGAGGAGGGGAGTGGGAGCGAGGAGGGAGGGAGGAGAGGCCTACCGTATGGATCTCAATACAATCCTCCAAATCCTGCTGCTCAATCGCCAGCAGCAAACTGCGGAACCACTCGAAACTGCCAAAGTCCCGGCAGATCCAGAAGAAGTAGACTTTCCGCAGCCGCGTCCGGCTGCCCTGCGGGTAGTTCATGCGGTACCAGATGCTCTTGAGGATCGAGGCGAAGGGCGTCACGCCGATGCCCGCGCCGACCAGGACGGCGATTTCGAACTTGAAGACGTCCTCGGAGGCGGAGCCAAAGGGCCCGTCGATGTAGACGCGCGGGAGGATCTTGCGGAGGGCCACGTCTTGCGGGTCGCCGCTGGGTTTTTCCTTGGAGTCTTTACCTCCACCCCCACCCTTACGGTCGAGCTCGCAGCCCAAAGCTTTGCCAAAGGCCTTTGTGAAGTTGCCCACCATGCGTATGTGCACCGAGATGTAGTCCTCCTCGGGCGCGCTCGTCAGGGTGAAAGGATGGTACTGCCAGATACTCACCTCGGGGCAGCACAGGAAAATGTACTGCCCGGCCCTCGTCCTGGTATGTTCCTTCTTGATCTGCACTTCCACCACATTACTCGGGTGCTGCACCACCTTGGAGATGAACGTCTTGTGTCGCCCCCTCAGCTCGCGCGACACGCGCTCGCCCAAGTACGCGAACCCGCCCCACATCCAGTACTGCCAGAAGACGCCGATGCCGTCGCAAAGGGGCTCGAAGTCGGGCTTGATCATGCAGAAGGCGCCGTGGATGGACCAGAAGACGAAGAAGACGACGAATAAATGGTGCGTGTACCAGAAGCGCTCGAAGTTGGCGCGCCGCGGTTTCTCCATGGCCGTCCACACCATGGCGCACAGCGCGATGAGCATGATGTAGCCGCTCCACCCGGGGCCGGTGAGCAGGTTGGCGCCGATGAAGCCCTTGAAGCCGAGGCGGTTGGCGGCGGCGAAGCGGGCGAGGTTGTTCCAGTGGGCGATGGTGTGGACCCAGGAGAAGAAGAAGATGGACCACCCCACGAGCTTGTGGAAGGTGATGTTCTTGTCGAAGGGGATGACGCCGTTGAGCGGGGTGCGGCGCGCTATCGATATCAGGTTGCGGCAGACGGGGAAGAGGATGAGGGCCACGTCGACGTGGAGGACGAGGGCGGCGGAGCGGGCGATGGGGAAGGTGGCACCGAAGCTTTGGCGGGCTCCGATGGATTTTTCCTGTGAGAGAAGAGAGGTGTGAGGATTGAAACGAGAAAGCAAAGCGGAGAGGGAAGACGAACTGTTAGGCCGTAGTTGATCATGCCGAAGACGAAGACCATGACATGCAATATTAAGAAAGTAAATACGAATCTACAATGGTTAGCATCTCCAACTCGTCCAAAAAAGAATAAAAAGAGCTTGTTGATGAATGGACGTACAATCTCCGATAACCCTCATTCACCATCCACACCTCAATCTTCTCCTTGAGGAACAGCGGCCGTGGCTTCTCGTCCGACATCTCGCCGGACATGAGCATACGCGTCAGCGGCGGCCATCGCGACCGCTCGCGCCCGGTGAGACTTGAGTATCCTGACATGGCCGGTGTGGAGGTGGGTGCGGGCGCGTGGCAGCCAGTGTCGGGAGGCCCAGAGGTTCGACGAGGGCGGTGTTCAGAGCCTGCTGAAGGAGACCAGGACGCAAGGAGGAATGTGAACGAATGACGGTATTGATCTATGGAAGAGATTAGAGGAGGGTTCATGGCGACGAGGTACGTGGGAGGCTTACAATAGGTGTGCCCGCACTGAAGAATAGAAGAAGAAGCGAAAGGAGCGAGAGAAGACTACGTCGTAGCGGTCAAGGGCACGCCGGCATGAGGACGAAGGAAGAAGGTAATCCAAGCAGCAAGAAAGAAAGAGGATGGTAGAAGTACAGCAAATGCACGGAGTACCTAAAGACGGGAGTAGCTTCTTGGGAGAAGGAGGTGCAGGACCAATATCATTGCACAGCCATGTGGCACGAAAGGTCACCAGAGGCGCGGAGGTAAGTCACAGGCCTTGTCGAGGCCCACGCAACAGAACAGTCAAAATCGAACCACGTCGGAGGGAGGGAAAGGCAAGATGCGACACGAGGAGATGGGGTGGGCTATGAGGGCGTATCGCAGCGACAAGGTGCGGCGGCGCCATCCTTTGCGGGACCACCTCTTTTGCGAATGGGGGACGGAGTTGCATGACTGTGAGTGGTTTAGCCTGGGGACAATTCTTTGCGCCTTCTGAAACCCGATAGGCGGTGCGACATGGCCATTTTGTCTTCGTCGAGCCAGTGGAAGGGGGGACGAGTTGTGTGGTTTGAGAAGTGTCGGAGACCCCTGGCCCAGCGTTTGGAGTTGCGCTTTGGCCTCGCGACGGCGGTTATCCATCTCACCACCATACACCATGATGCTCTTTGCGCCGCATGTCTTCGGGATGGACATCGGTACTTGTTGGAATCTCACAGCCTGCAGCTACCTACCTATATCGCCGCATTATCAATAATTGCGGCTCTGCGGTTGCACGCATGCGGCGATGCTCGATGCCGTTAAGCGACCAAAAACATGCACATGGAAGAGAATAGGGGAAGGGGGTTTGGACAAGACGACTCTTATGTTTCGCCATGGCTCTTCTAAGTAATGAGCCGCCTCTTCTGTTTCCCTAAATACCTGCTGCCCTGCAAGCCACACCTGTGGTCCCTAACTTCAATCCCGGAGCCAACCTTATAACATCAAATAGCCACCGCTGGCAGAGATACACTGACCTGAGATCCAACCCGACTGCTCCTCGGCGAGCCATGCCACCACTTGGGCCACGTCTCCGACTTTGCCGACGCGGTGCTGTACCGGCGTCACCTTCTTCTGCATCTCCACGAGGTCTTTGGGGACATTTTCGAGCATCTCCGACTCGACTGGGCCTGGCAGGACGGCATTCACCGTGTGGCCTGCATCGCCCAGCTCGGCCGCAAGACAGCGCGTCATTCCCTCCAATGCTGCCTTTGAGGAACAATAAAGCGACAAGCCCGCAAATCCGCTTCTCGAACCCACCGACGACAGGTTGATGATCCTGCCCGGCGCACGAAGATGGGGCACAACGGCCTTGGTCAGAAGCAGCGGCCCTCGCACGTTGATGTGGAACATCTTTGCAAAGTCCTCGGGCGTAATCTCCTCGAGGGAGCTGCCAAACTCGATGCCTGCATTGTTGACGAGAATGTCAATATGGTCCCCGAAGGCTTCGAGCGTCGCCTTGACGATTTTGTCTGGAGCGTCTATATGGCCCAGGTCGGCTCGCACGGCGATGGCCCTAGTCCCCAGCGCTTCGATCTGGCTCACTACGTCTTGCGCGAGGGGTGCGCTCTTCTCGGATGTGTAGACGATGGTGATCTGGCTAGTCAGTGAGCGCTCCGCGTACCTCCTTTTTGGAGACGCTGCATACTTTGGCCCCTCTTCTGGCAAGCTCCAATGCCAGGCCTACTCCGATGCCTCTCGATGACCCCGTCACGATGGCGACCTTGTCCTTGAGCGTTAGGTGTTGTTCTGAAGCAGTTGAAGCCATCGCGCCTGAGTTTGGTTTTGCTGCTATCCTCTGTAGGTGAGTCAGGGGATCAAAGGTGTGAATGACGTAGACGTAGAAGTTCTGAATCAGAGACCATGCTCAAAGACCTTATATCACAGGTAATTCAGAAGCAGCCAAGAACCTGATCAGCAGAAGGATTCACAGCATAGGATGATTGGCCCTGTCCGCTACCTGCATCGTCTTGCGGCTTCCTGTCACGATAGCTTGCTCCAGTCGGCAATCGCCTTTTCACCAAGAAGGGACCATCATCGCGGAGATAGAGTGGGTATATCCGACAATGAGACGGGGTATGCATCCTAGTAACCTCCAAGACATCCTCGACATTTTGGGCCACTATGATCCACACAGTCTTTTCTTATATCTACTCAGTCGGTATCGGAGAGAAAGTCCCCCTCTCCCTAAGTACCCCGTACTTGTAGAAAGACCGGAGTATCCGTCCGGAGTATTCCAAAGGGTGAAGAAATGCCCGGATCACGTGAAAAACGGTTTCCGAACGCCGGTCCTCCCAAATGGGGAAAGGAACCGGACTCACGTAAGCGAACGGCGGCATATTAATGGTTGACGCATCAACGAAATCGGCGGCGGTCCGTTCGGCGCACAAGCCGTCCGTTTCTTCATGGGCAGAGACTGATTCCCCATCTCGGATTTGTTGTTCTCCCTCTCTTCTCTTCTGTCCTTCAAGCAAGCCGCCGATCTGCACCCGTCGCAAGTCCCTCAAGAGCCCTGATTGAAACTCTGCTGGAATTGCTGAACTCACCGTTAGCCCCTGCCAGCCTGCCAGCGCACGCCACCAACTGCCGACGACGAAAATGGCTGGAATCACAGTGCAACCTCAGAACGAGAGAAAGTCTCCCCGAGACTCTCCCGAGAGGGGCAAGAAGCGCATAAGTTAGTGCTAATCATCCTGTTCACTTTTCAACACCTCCGACTTCTTGCCTTCCGATATCCTCACCCGCTCCCGCACCCTCCAAAAAGCGGAAGCCTTTGGCTACTACCCCGCCCTCTTCGTATGACTGCTCCGACATCTGACATGGCCCCCGACATTGCAGGAACCCAGTCGCTCCCACCGCCGGACCTTCCCAAACTCGTCGCCGAACAACACGTTCCCATACCCAGCAGCGACAAGGACACGCAAAGACTGATTGTGGTACTCTGCAATGCCACGCTCGAGACGTACAAAGCCTCGGTCGGGTCCGGTCGTGGCCCTGGAGGAAGGGAAGAGAAGTACAACCTTCTCAACAGCGACGACCACATCGGTGTCATGAGGAAGATGGGTCGCGACATCAGCGAAGCGCGACCTGATATCACACACCAGGTGCGTTTGGTCGTGCACCAGTATACATGTGTGCCATGCTGACGAGAAGTGGCACAGTGCCTGCTCACACTATTGGACTCGCCGATCAACAAGGCTGGAAAGCTCCAGATTTACATCCAGACGGCGAAGAATGTGTTGATCGAGGTCAACCCCGGCGTCCGGATACCACGTACATTCAAGCGATTTGCTGGTCTCATGGTCCAGCTGCTCCACCGACATCAGATCCGGTCGACAACGTCGCAGGAGAAGCTCATCCAGGTGATCAAGAATCCGATTACGGACCATCTCCCTCCCAACTGCCGAAAGGTGACGCTCAGCTTCGACTCGGAAGTTGTGCGTGTACGAGATTACATCCAAGGTTTGAACAAGAACGAGAGCATCTGCGTCTTCATTGGTGCCATGGCCAAGGGCAACGATGACTTTGCCGACGCCATCAAGGATGACTCGATCAGTATCAGCAACTTCAACCTCAGCGCCAGTGTAGCATGCAGTAAATTCTGCCATGCAGCCGAGGACGTTTGGGGCATCATCTAGGCCATGCATCCGGACCGGACTTGCTAACCTCTCTTCATCACCGAAAGCGCCAACCAAACAGATCGGACACCGCCCGACGCTGCACCGCGCCGCGCGTCGAGACTGGAGGCAGGGGAGCAAACGTGGCAGCAGGAGGCACATGCTTGAGATCACAACATCGAAAGTCCATGTGCTGGAACCCTGCTTTTTGAGCGATTTCAAGTCTTTGATTTCTTTTACAACAATGGAACATCAACGGGGCTTCAACGTCGTCAAAATCTCTTGTTTGTGGTGGAGCAATCAACTTGCTCTGCCTCTCCTGCATCGCAAGGGGACTTTGCCGACCAAGAGCGGCAAAGTCCCTGGCGATGCTGAATTGTAGGTGTTTTCCGTCTGTTGAGTATGGCCCTCCTTGATCTACAAAGCCTATCTGGCTGCACATGTACGTAATAGCGGGCGAGTTAGAGCCATGTTTGGTGGTCCCTCGAGTTCCGCCGACGTCAGACGTTGGATATCCGGCAAATAGTCGAATGCCACACTTTGCAGATGCGAGTTTATTTCGCACCTCTGCAGTTATGTACCGGTGGCCTGGCTGATTCGGCCGTCCTTTACTATGCGTTGTACTGCTGCGGAGGCGATAGATGGATGGGTGACATGTATGGAATGTACTGTACGGAGTATATCGGGCATAGACGACGCAACAAGGATGTATCCGATCAACCACGTCGTAACGCAGCATTCCCGAATCGGAGACTTACAAGAGCGATATATTGAATCCAACTCGAAAGCTCCGTCAGGTGAAGCAGCAAATGTTGGGTGCGGAGCAAGGCAACGAGTGGATGGCGAGATTCAGCTTCGTCTTAATAATGGCTGGCTCGGGCGGACATTGTCCAATTCGTCGCAGAAATCCGAGAGCCTCATCTTTGAACGACAAGCGCGTTCCCTCATACCATAGTCCAGGCTCAGACTACTCCGGTCTGGATCCCACGCGCCTCTCCTCCATGCTCCGGCTCGCTCTGCTCTCTTCCCCGACAAGATGAGGCGGAGAGCCGCGCCTGCAAGTTGTAGCCGCGGATGGCCATGGATCCAATCCGCATCTCTCGCTTCATGTCGTCCGAGCGTTAGTTGCATGGAGGAGGGACATGTGGCAGCACCAGAGACTCCTCCTTCATATGGCCAGCGGATGGGTGGGGCGGGCCAGAGATGACCGCGTTCCCGCCATGCACTTGGGAGAGATGGGATCGTGATTTGGCTTGTATAAGGAGACGCGGTGCGAGTTCAAATGGGGTGGACAAAAGACGTTACGGCTACACCACAGGTTTGAGAAAGTCGGGAATTATCATCGTGACTTTGGACTTTCTCTTCGGTGATAAATCTTGTTCCATATTACATACCTCTTCGTCTTCATATTCTTCATCGGCTGCGACTCTTCATTCTCTTCATCTCTACAAGCTTTCATCTTCAATTCCCCAGCCACTCGTTGAAACAACTCCACCCTCCCCTCCATCATGCCAGTCTCCCATATCGGCCTCACAGTCTCGCATCTCCCCACCTCAACATCCTTCTTCCTCTCTGCCCTACAACCCCTAGGATACCGTTTCATCGGCCAACAAGGCAATCAGATCGGTTTGGGAATCGAGGATGCCGATTTCTTCCTGTGCCAGGAGGGTCCTGGGTGAGTACAACCACCTTCATATCCCGTGACCATACGACTTCGACATCTATACATATCGTAGCAAATAGGCATAGATGCACACGTAATATCACCATCCTTACAAAAGACAAGCTAACATTTCCCCAGCATCCCCGCCACAGCCGCCCACATCGCCTTCACCGCCCCCTCGCGCGCCGCCGTCCGCGACTTCTACGCCGCCGCCCTCAACGCCGGCGCCCGCCCCAACGGCGCCCCGGCCTGTCGCACGGAAAACTCGGACCACTTCAACGCCGCCGTCCTCGACTTTGACGGCAACAGCATCGAGGTCGTGTACCGCGGCGGGGAACCCGATGTCCGAGACGACGGCACCGTCGTGCAGCACAGTAGGGTGATTGAATGGAGGCGGAGCGTGAGCGGGAGTGTAAGAGATGGGGATGGAGCCAGTGTGGTGAGTGCGAGGACCAGTGCGTCGAAGAATGCTCCTAGTATTGCTTCGGCCGCAGAGACGCTGTCCAAAGCCGCGAGTCTGGTGAGGAGCGTGTCGGCGCCCGTGGCGCCTACCATGGCTGGTACGACTCCGGGAAGTCCTCAGGTCACTGCCGAAGTCACCACGACGACCAAGATTACGGCGACGGGAGACGGCGCGGCGAAGAAGATCATCGGCACGTTACTAGGAGCGGCGGCGGGAGCGGCAGTGGCATATGCCATGGTGAAGAGCGAGGAAGATAGTGCGAGGAAAGAGGCCAGGTTTGTAAGGTACATGGAGGCGAAGGAGGCGGCGGCTTTGCAGCAGCAGCAACAACAACAACAACAGCAAGCCGCACTAGCGATCCAAGATGCCCAACCCGTCTACTCCTCAGCACCACGCTCGGTTGTCTCTGCCACTGGCAACAGCGCATACGCCCCTCGAGCCATCGAAGCCGCACCCCGAAGCTACTACTCCCCAACATACATCTCCGTCCCTCCCACCCAAGCCAACGCCGCAGGCGGTGAGCGTCTAGCCATCGAATACGCCCCCGCGCACTCGGTCGCTGGATCCCAGTTCCCCGCGCCTCGTCGCTCGGTCACTAGCCCAGAGCTCAGCACCGTGTCCGTCTCCAAGGCAAGGAGTACAGTGTCCAAGGCGCCCAGCGCAGTCCACAGCGTGGCGGCTAGTACGCTGATCTCGTCCTTTGTACCTGAGCACGTTGGACGGCGGGCCAGCGAGGGAAGCGTACATTCGTCCTCCTCAACGCCGCAAAAGGCGAAATCACACATCTCGTCGGCGAAACCGGCATCCATCGTGGGTAGTATCCTCGGCCGTCCTTCCCCTTCGGCCGCGGGCTCCAAAACGAGTAGCCACAAGGACCCGTTTACGGATGCGTATGAGATTGTGGAGATTGACGACTTGGACGAGGTCGATGTCGATGATGCGAGTGTTGCGCCCAGCGATAGTATTTCGAATGCTGGATCGCACCGCAGCCGTCGCAGTCACCGAAGTAGCCACAGCCATCACTCGAGTAAGAGTCACAAGAGCAAGAAGAAGGACAGGGATGGCGAAGGTACTGTCGTGAGTAGCGCGAGTAAACACAGCAGCAGCAGCAAACACAGCAAGCATAGCAAACACAGCAAGCACACGTCCGCCAGCAAACGGAGCGAGAAATCGCACCGCTCCTCGCCACTCAAGGAAGAATGGCACGACGCCGAGTCCGGCGGCGATGGCGCGGGAAATGGAAAGCGAAGCGTCGTCTCGGAGCCCAGCGACGCGAGTACCGTCAAGCCGGCCAGATCGACGACGCATTCTTCGCACTCGAGGTCGAGTAAGAGGAAGGATTCGGTAACGTCGGCGAGTGGTGGGTACGAGACGACGACGACGTTGCCTGTGAGGGGGATCACGCCGAGTATGATTGCGGGGAAGGATGGGGGGAAGGTGGCGGGGGCTGGGGGGAGTAGGAGTTTGATGGGTTATGCTATGGGGCAGAGGATTAGGGCTTTTGAGGGGGCGTCGTAGGGGAGGTTGGAGTGCGGCCGGTGAGATGGCTGTGGAGGGTGATGGAGATGCATTTACTTAGAGGGATGTGGGTTCGATGTAGATGGGGTTTCTAGCTGATTTGGATTTGGTGTTGCATTCTTGGAAAGGGGTGTTCCTTTCTTCTGCTTGGGCTTTGGTCTCTTAGGGTTTTTAGGCACTTGCATATATACATAGATACGGCTCGATTGAATAGCATTGGACGTAATATGAATCTTTTGGTTATTGTTATTGAATCGCTTCTTGAGTCCAGTGTATGTCTGAGGGCTATCGTGTGAGTGGTCCTGTTGCTGCACCTTTTTCTTACTCAATATGCCTGCTGTACTGCATCTCTAGCTTCTAATATGTAAGAACTACATAACAGTATCTCTAACAAATTTTAGAGTCCAACATATAATTACATTTGCACAGTTCCCGTCAAGTTGAATACAGGGGTGCGCGTTTGCTTCAAGAGGTCAGTACACACGGTATGTCACAAGGCTCCACATCAAGCATACGGCCAATCCCTAACTGCTCTCAAAGCGGTAGACAACTAGAAGCCTGACGTATCTCCTCAAAGAGCAACGAATCACGAGTCTTCGAGTCCTTGGCCGTGTTACACATACATCGAGACTACGTAAAAGCTTTACTGTAGAAGACCGCAACATCCTCAAGACTCTGTGCTAAAGATGGCTGTACTCTGACACAGAACTCTTCTTGCACCATTATTGGGTTAAACCAGTGTTGGTAGCGTTTTCTCAAGTAAACCTGAGTGTCATGTTGATACATCCGTTGCGAATATCTCATTTCATCATCCCCCCAACGTGACCACCATCACCTGCTAAAATTATCTCCTCTACCTTCCCATCTCCACCGATTACACCGTCAATGTATCTCACTTCTTAACCTAGCACCTCTCAAACAGCCAACAGCCCCGCCCCTCCCGCCCCAAAGATCCCAAACCATCACCCCCCATCCCGCGCCCGCTCTCAACCGCTTCAATCACCGCCTACAAAGACCTCCTCCCCACGCACAACCTCCCCACTTACCGCTCCCCTTCCTACAAACAAATCCATCACAAGATCTGCCACAGTCTACCCAGCTCCTACTACACCGCAACTCCCATTCCAAGGCGTGGGGCCGCACTGTTCGTTCCCCCCCGCCCGCCCGGCCTAGGATTCGCCCACATGGGTCATCATCTCAACCAGGCACACTCCGCTCTTTCGTTCCCTGGGCCGATGCCGCGGGTATATAAAGCTGCTATCCCCTCTTACTGCAGGTCAAAGGTCTCTTCAACTATGGATGATTGCGAGCACGGCAATATGAGTATGGACATGGATGGCGATGGACCCTCGTCGCACCACAACCCTTTTGATATGCGACCCAGCATGGAACCCGCACTTCCGATAATTCCCGAATCACCCAACCCTTCGCCGCCATGGAAGAGCGGAGTTGCGGATGCCAGGATGCAGAGCCAGATCATGAACGGGAACGGCGGTGGTCTCACTCCCCGTCCGCATCCGCTTTTCCCCGCCAATGGAGGTAATCAACCTACGCTGAAGACCACTAACGGTGTTATGACTTCCACTCCGAGGAATGAGGAAGACTCTTTTACCTCGACGAATGGTACCCATGGGACAACGCTGGATGATGATCCTTATGCGTGGATGGAGTCTCCGGAAAAGGTATGTACATATTGACGAAGTGAAATCGTAACTGTGCGGACAGTGCTCACTTACTCGGCTGCAGATCGCTCGCCTTCGAGACTTGAAGAATTTCGCGCTCGGTAAGTCCCCCTCTTTCTTTTCCTTAGATAGCTCTCTCATTTCTTCATTACCTCTCCATCTCAGCCCTGACCTATTTCCTATTGCCTACCTACCCTTGGGAAGCACTACGCATCAAACTAACAAGTCCCCAGGAAACGCCCGCCTCCTCTACGGCAACGACCGAAACCGGTACCACGACATCGTCACCGCGTACATCCCCGTCTCCACCTCTGACTCCACCACTCCTGGCTTCTCAAACGGAGGAGTCGGAAGCAGTGGCCTAGGCACATGGGTAGCCATCCTCATCATCACCATCGACGGCACGAGCAAAGCGCTCCGGGAGGAGAGAAGCGAGTGTCCGATCCGAGCGACGCAGGCGCTTGTGAGGGGGTTGATGAGGGATACGGGGGTGCTGTTTTGTGGGTTACCGTTGCTGTTGCTGTTACTGTTACTGCCATCGTCACTTCCCCATTCTTCACAAATCACAGTCTGACATCTGAGCTTTCGGTTCTTCTTTCCATGTTTCGTTCTTTCGTTCTTTCCATCTTCCATCCTCTTACGTCCCTACCCGCCTACCTCCCCCTCCCCAACCCCCTCCTATTCTACTTCACCGATGAAGATCCACTAAACTAACCCTCCCCTCACAGCACACAAACACCCCATCACGGGCGCCAAACTCCGCGGCCAACAAGGCCAGACGGGCCCCAACGGCGTCTTCGCCCTCTTCGACGCGCGCACCGCGACGCCGGATGTAGGCAAGAGGGACGATACGCGGGATATGGAACCGGGAAGGGGATGGAGGAGGAATGGTGCTGGCGGAGGGGGCCCGGATTTGTATAATGGGGAGGGAGTTAGGGTTGGTGGTGGTGGTGGGGATGGGGGGTGGGAGAGAGAGACAGGGAGGGAAAGGGAGAGGGAAGGGGGGAGGGGGTTGAAGAGGAGTAAGGTCTGTTATGCGGATTTGATGTGATGGGGATATCCCATACATAGGTATGGGTGGGTGGGGAACTGGAGTGGGATTGGGATTGGGGTTCTGCAGCTACAGCGAGGGAATTGGGCGTTTAACGAGGGACGGACTGCTTCTCTGCTTAAAGGTGCGCCAATGGGCGCAGGAGTGGTGGACTCGGATTTGGATTTATCTTGCGGGGTCCGGTGGATGCATTTGTAGGGTAGAGGTCGAGTGTACTATATAGCGGCAAGTTTGGCTTTTCTTTTCATCTGACTGCTTTATGTGGATGTCTAGTGAATGACTTTTTTGTCGATGGTTAGTGAATGATTTGGAGTTGAGGATTGGTGGAGTGGGATGTTAGGTGGTTTGGGATGGATTGGGTGCTTCAGGGTGTGGGGATTCTTCTGTTATAAAGGTGTTATGTGTAAGGGGAGTCTGCGACAAGTGAATATAAGTTACTCACTTCTTGGGCAGGTAGTTAAAGGCTAAATTTCTTTTGTCCTGTGCTCCACGTGCTCAGTTTGCGTAGAATATGCGACAGAAGAGCTTAGTATGGTATGTACCGTCTTGCATATTCATATGTCTAGCTCATCTAGATCTTGGGATATCTGTACACATCTATGCTGAAACCTATTCATACAATCAATTCCACACTCACCGCCTGGCCTCCTTCTCCTCAAACCTCCTCTCCTTCACCTCCCCACTCTTACCACCAAACCACTGCCGCATCCACAGCGCCATATCCTGCTCCGTCTTGTCCACCACATACATCCCCCTCTCCCAACACGCCCTCTTCAGCTCCTCCCTCCCCAACTCCCTCCACCCGCCATCCCTCGCAATCAACCCATCATCCGTCCTCAAATACTCCAACCTCTTCCTCAACGCCCTCCTGACCCAAAACAAGGGGGGCCTCATAAAGTAATCCCACACACCCGAATACGCATCCAACCTCGCCGCCAACCCCAACAACGTCCCCTTGTCCATCCCCTCTACCACCCCAGGCTCCAACCCCCCTCCACCAGCCAGCAGCAACTGCGCCTCCACCTCACCATTAGCAAACAGCCTCCCCACCCCCCTATCCCTCGCCGCGACCCTCTGCCTCTCCATCCTCCTCGCCTCCCCCTTCGTAAACATCTTGCCCACCTGCCCGGGCAACCGACACGTCTCCGGCACAATCGGCATCAGAAACGGCACCAGGAACGGCGTCCACTCGCCAAACACGACGAAAATGGGCACGAACACGCACGCCCTCATCATATCCACGCGGCTCCGCCGCACCGTCTGCCACTCGGCCCGCGTCAGCACAATATCCGATACATCTCCATCGGCCGTCGGGACGGTTTCCCCGGCTTGCACGCCGTTCATCGCGTTGCGCTGGCGCTCGCGCAGCGTTTTGGAGAGTTGCCGCATCGCCCACAAGTTCTTCATGCCTGTTTTGTAGAAGGCTAGGTACGCTTTTCCCGCGTTGAAGATGTAGTTGACGAATCCTTGGTTGGGGCCGCGGGCGGGTACGTCGATTGGTGCTGGATATGTTTCTGGCGGTGGATTCAGTTTCGGGTTTTGGTGGGGTGGTGGAGGAAGAGGGCTCGAATGGTCGGCCGCTGCCGCTGCATGGTGGTAGACAGGTCTCCGGACGGATTCACTTGTGCGGGTGGGAACTTTGGCTGTCGGCGGAGATCCTGTCGGCGCTTTCGTTGGTTTCACGGGGCGGGCGGCGGCAGCGCTTTGCTGCTTTTTCTTCGCTGCGGGCGGTTTCGCGGTCGCTATCGGTGCTGCGTTCGTGGTTTTCTTCTTTTTCTTCGCTGCTGTCGCTGCTGTCGACGAGGAGGCGTGCCGGATTGTGCGGTACTCATGATGGCTCAAGAAGTACTGCGACGCGAATGAATGTAAGACAGGCGCTTTTCCCGCGCATGCGAATCGCGTCGATACGACCAGGAGTGTAGGCCGCGGTTTCATGGTATTATGGCCGTCAATGTGTGACTAATGAGGAGAAAGTTTGGACGCACTTTTTATTAGGAGTGGGATTCAACTTTTGGCGACATGTACGATGTCATCAGGGTGCTTTTCGCGCTAGTCCTCATTGAGCCAAACGACAGGTCAACCTTCGAAGCTTCAAAGGTCGGTAACGTGAAAATGTAAAGTCTGAACCGTGCTTGTCATCATTATCATGACAATCCAGTCTCTGACTATGCACCGAAGACTTTCCTTTATATACTGAGCACAGTATTCAATCCAGTACGCATACAGTTATTTGGAACCATCCGACTCTATGACCCGAAATGGTTCCAGTACAAAAAAGCCATGAATCTCCCAGAAGGTAAAGATAGTGTCTACAAAAGACAGGCGCGTAGTACGAGACAGGTATAACCCGGAGAGATCGCAGGCGCCTTCATGACCAGTAACATGAGCCCAGAACCCCACGTAACAACCTAAGCCCAGATACTAACGTTTGTATCTGGACAGCTGTGCCATGATCTCGTTCATGTCCACCTGACCAGTAGGTGAGGCTTGAGGTGGAGCCTGAGCAGGTGCGCCGGCTGCCCCTTGAGCTGGAGGCTGAGCTCCAAGCAGAGACGCCAGCGAGGAAGCCTGGAAAGCGGTGGGTAAATTTTGCAGAGGTGCCTGTGCGCTAGAGCTAGACGTATACGTCTGTGGTTGCTGTGGAGTGGATAAAGACCCAAGGAGACGGGCGAGGTCGAGGGGGGCTGACGATGGTTGCGAAGCCTGACTCTGGGAGAACGAGCCCAGCAGCTGTGAGATGCTATTGGGGTCAAGATTCGAGAGAAATCCGGAAAGATTAGCAGCATTACTCGTAGCAGTATTGCCGGGATATTGATTTGTTGGTGGTGCACCGTTAGCATAAGGTGCAGGAGCGGCGGGAGGTGCACCGTAGCCCTGCGCGTAGTTGACAGTGGGAGCCGGAGCCGGTTGAGACTGGGTCTGCTTCACGTTGATAACGAGGGCTGCAGCGGTTACCGGGTCAAGATCGGCATACTCTATGTACGGTCAGGTGTGTTCAGTAATAAAAGCCAGGTTCCACTCACCGTTAAACTGGACATTACCAGATCCGCCGCGACGGTCGAAGACGGTAAGATTGACTTTCCCTTTAGAAAGAGTTGAAGTGTTCAGCTTCGCTATGGCCAAGACTCCTTCCACGATCTGTCGTCGTACCACAGCTGCCTCCGAGAGGCGTGGACTGAGGATAAGGACATCGATACGCAAGCCTTGTTGTCGGAAGGAGTCTTCCACCCAACGGATATATTCTCTGCAACTCGTCAGTTATCCTGCACGCCGCTGCCCAAAACGCAGACGCACCGAGGTAGCCCTTCATTGATAACGAGAACTTGAATATCGGGAATTTGGTGAGGAGCACGGAACGGAAGGGGGAGGTCGTCGTCAAAGTCTCGCCTTGGGGATGGGCTCCGGTATCTTCGTGGAGACCGTGACCTGCTTCTCCTTCGACCATCGTACAGATCATGGCTTCGATCTCTCCCCCTCATGCCACGGCCTCCGCGTTGAGGTGAGGGAGATCGGCGGTACTCGTCACGATATCGTCGGTTGTCCCTCTCTCGCGGTGACATGGCCTTTTGGGTACCTCCGTATCGGTCCACCCCTCTTGCTTGTGAACCCGTCCCACCTCTCGTATAGTCGGGAGAGCGTGAGCGTCGCCGAGGACCACCGTTCCTGTCATCTCCTTTCTTGGTATTCCGCTGAGGTTTCGATATCTCGAGATCTGACGTGCATTAGTATAGGCATATGGTTGTATAGGAGTCTGATACGAGGCGTACGCATTTTACGACCACGTATTGCCTTTCCCTGCTCCGCTTTCAACGCCGCATGCGCTGAACTTGCATCTAAGAATTGCACAAATCCGTATGCTTGCTTGATTGAAATTTGAGCCAGTGTACCGTGGCGGAAAAACCGATGGAAAATGTCGCGCTTGGTGACCTTCTCTGTTGGAAGGTTCCCTAACTGCTGTTAGACTATTTTGGGATGGAGGAATGTTGTTAACCGACCAATAAACAGACGAGAGCCCATGGGAAATTGATCCCACTGCCCATCCGTGACATATCTTCTTTCTTCTTCTAGGAAAGCTTCGTAAAGCCTATTGACCTCCGGCGGCCAGCGCCTGTCTTCATCGTCATATCCCTCACCGGGAAAATCAACAGACTGACGCTGACCGTAACCGGGAGTGCTTGGGCTTTGGTTTGACCGCGTCGCAGATTGCGCATCCTGGGACGAGCCGCCCGTACCTCGAACATTCAGAGGCTGGAGTTGGCCCTGGCCTCGAAATTGGGTCGGCCCGGACTTCTGACTGTGAGGATGATATGACCTGATATCATCATTGGCATTGGTTGCGGATTTGTCTTGGGGAGGTGGTCTAGGAGGGAGACCTGGCGCGGCCGGGAGGGAGGAAATGGATGGTTGCGCTTGTTGCTGGGAGTGTTGCGACTGCACTGTCGCGGGCGTATACCGCTCAGGAGCGGCGGGTTCGGTGGTATGTGAAAGGGTATCCAGCAGGGCTTGATAGTCGACACCGCTATCATTTGTGGCTTGATTCTGGTATTGGACGCCTGGAGGTTGGACTTGGGGTTGCTGCGAGGCATATACATTGGGATCATAGGTGGGTGGATATGCAGAGCGGCTGTCTTGGTAGGGCGCGGGATTTGTCTCACTGAACGAAGACTGAGGCGCTTGCTTCTGTGATGGTAAAGTGTGGATTGATGATGTATCCTGAGTCTGCTGCGTACCATATCCGCCGCCGTATTCCGTCGACTGCGGATAGCCAGCCGGTGCCGTGGCCACGGCACCTTGTTGTGCTCCTGAGGGTTGATAACTGGGCGCTGTCTGTTGCTCTGCATACAGCGAGGAGGCATGTCCGCTCGGCGGTTGGGTTTGCGGGTATGGTTGCGACGGGACGGAGCCGCCTAAGCTGAGGGCAGGCTCATTGAACATGGGATCCATCTGTTTCTCAAGAATGGGGATATTGGAAGGAGAAGGATAGTGAAGGGGCTTCGGCGACTCGGGCGTCAGCGTTTTGCCGCGAATTTGCTCAGCTTCCTGTGGTGGACTGGGGATCATGTATGCTAAGCCAGGGCGCGAAAGCGCATGTATGGGAAGGAGGAGCCGCTGGGATGGGTCAATTCATCTACGATGTTCTCGGGGCCAGCGAAGGCACACAGTTCGTGGATGGGGAGAGCTCTCCGAGGAGGCAAGGAGATTCAGGTCAAAAAGGAGCTCCGGACAAGTGAACAGGGCGGGGCAAATGGGCAAGTGGAGAGTGGAGATTGGGCGGTGGGTCTGGATGTATCAGCGGCTCAAGTCATGGACACGGGCGGGATGGGATGGAGAGGCGACGGGAAGGAATGCTGGTGGTGAGGCTGTAGTCGTGCGGTGGTGGAGGTGGGGAGTGCGTGCGAGGCTGCGCCCAGACGGTGTGGAAGATTCTCACGCTGAAGGTTTGTTTGGACTGCTGACTAAGCCCTTTACTAGCCTCAACATGGGAGCAGATGCATGCCAGTACACAACTTGTAGCTGTTCTTGCAAACTGCTCAGGTGCCTCTTCCGCTCGCAATGTCACTTCTCAGGATTCGCCCGCTCTGGATTGCGCACGTTCAGGTACGCCAATGGCCTTGTGGACTATCTCCAAGCCGTTTCTTTGCGAGCGCCAGTGCCGCGGATCCAAGCGTCAGTGAGGAAGAGTTGCAAGCAGCACGCCGATGGCTGGAAAATCTGCATGCAGAGAGCATACCCAAAGATATAGGCGAGCTGAGCTTTAGTAGATCGTCTGGACCGGGTGGACAGAACGTAAATAAGTACGTGTCTTATGTATTTGAAACTAGGGATACTTTGCTACTAACAATACTCTAAGAGTGAACTCCAAGGCCACACTCAAGGTGCCACTTGATACCCTTCTTCAGCATATCCCTACGGCCCTCCATTCCCAGATCAAATCCTGCCGCTATGTAACCACCCGCTCAAATGCCATCGTAATTCAGGCAGACGACAGCCGGAAGCAGACCGACAACGCACACAGCTGCTACGCGCGACTGCATCAACTCATCATTGAGGCTGGACGCAACGCGATTCCAGGCGAAACCTCGCCGGAGCAGGCGAAGCGTGTGAAGGATCTGTGAGTTCCTTTCCACTCTTTACTTGCTGGCCTCTAACAGGTATCAGACAGAAGGCGGACAACCAACATCGGCTGAATAAGAAGAAGCAGCACAGTGCCAAGAAAAGCTCGAGAAGAGCACGAGGAGACGACTGAGCGCACTTGACCGCAGAGTAGGATTGTGTACGGTGACACGTGATATGCCAGCTGTACATGGTTCGTCAGGAGGATACGATATCCCAGCCGGTCAAGTACCCAAGGATTTGAGAAGCAGTTGGAGTTGTTCGTTCGCGCCGTACTGCTTCACGCACAGCTCGAGCAATCGTTTTGCATCCGCCTTGCCGCCCTCTCGAGATAGCGATTCGACAACTTTGGCAATTGCATCCCCAGTCGTTGCACTAGTTGCATCCTCCAACTGCCGGGAGTACTTCCGTATACTTGCAGCTAACGCCTTTTTCAGAGCTTGTTCGTCGGCCTCTTCTACGGTCCGCAAGGGACTTATCAGCTGCCGTATGGCGAACTCGGCCAGCTCGCCCGCCATCCTTGAATCTGCTTGGATTGCGGAGTCGAGCATACTCAACGAAGTTCGCAATGCGGCGGGAAATTCCGGAGAAGTGGGGTGAGCGCGAAGCAGATGCAACATGACTCCGCACTTGATAGTGCTAGCGGTCCTTGGAGCCGTCTCTTGCAAACGTCGTAGAATATGATTCAGTATCCGTTCCAGGCACGGTAGCTGCTCGAACTCGGCGAGCATGGTGAAGAACCGTTCTGCGACCTTAGGGTCGTCGCGGAACTGCTTCATAGCTGCGTCGAAGACTGCAATGGGGATAGCTCCGGTCAGGACTGGAGCTGCGGCTAGGTTCTGTAAAGCCACCTCGTCCGCCCCTTCCTCTTTACCTACGCTTGGGTTGATGTCCTCGGCCGTAACGCTAGGCAGCGCAATCATATCACCATCCTCCTGTTCAGTGGCTTGTGTTGCGTGCTCATCATCTAGTCCCAGGATTTTCCTACGTCCCGCTATTTTCGCAATGTATATCGTCTCCAGCTTGGCGTACTCCAACCATATCGCTTCGGAACTCTTGTTGAAACGCAGCGCTCTCTGCATATAACTCCGCGCGTTGGTGATGTCTGCCTGGTCTTCCATGAAGTACCGAGCAGCATAGATCCAAAGACCGGGCTTAGTTGGATGTAGGCGAACCACTTTTGTGAAGATCTCGTTTAGCTTTTTGAAGGCCTTCTCTTTCCGAGCAAACTCGATATATTGCATCCATATATCCAGGTCGCCTGGGAACTTCCTGATGGCGCGGTTATACAGGAAGAAGACCGTTCTCGAGCCGGTCCCGTTCGATTTCACCCCGAGTCTCTCGATGCGCTTCCGGCGGAGGGCGTCGACGTTCTTTTCGAATTCTATGTAGCGCACATAATCAGATGGATTCGAGCCACGGGCGTTGATGATGTGTTCGAAGTCGGATCGTTTCCTCGCGATTGAAACTATTTCGTCCTGTGGTAAGGATTAGCGTAAGTCCATAATCAAGATATCAAGTGCTTACCTTCGTAAAGATCTTCTTCCGCTCAAGCTCACTCAACTCCCCTAATGAGTTCTCAAGGTAGAAGCGCGCCTTATCGCTTGCGCCGGCCATGTTTGTCGTTTGGGATTGCCGATGTCAAGTCCAGATATTCTGCTGTTGGATGAATTTCTTGCAGGGATGTTGTGCCAAGCCTGCCGCGGTTCGGAGTGTTTCGGGCCGTGGGAATAGATCCATCGACCAGTAGACAACTCAGGAGAGTTGCTCAGGTCTTACGTGACAGTTCCCGTCGACTTCTACGCTCTTTACATTCCTTTCTTTCTTTAGGGGAGCGCGTGTTGGAGTGACCATGGCGCCAAAGTTCAGAGATGGTGACGTGGTTGCCACTGTATATTTTCCCGTGGTCGCTTCCAGTCGCGAATGCTAACACAAAGTGAAGCTAAATGGCAAGTGGATATCATACGCACACACTGTCATTGCCTACAGTCAGTATAGCACTTCCCCACTAATATATCATGCTGACAGAGTCCAGCTGCCTTTATTGGAGCGCTCGTAGTTGGAATGTAACCGCGCCTCCCTTCTACCTCCGAATCCCACTGACGGCTTAGATCTCTCCACTACCACAAGATCGTGCAGAATGAGCACTACGTCAGTAAAACCTACCACTATCGAGGTTCATTGCCAACAGTCTGCAGGGCTATCCGCAGGAATGGTTCCCTTCGGTCTCCGCTACAATCGGTGACCGGTATCCTGAACGTTCGGTTTTCATGGTCTTCATTGCGATGACATCTGGTATGAGGCGACGGTAGTATTTCAAGGAGGTTGCTGAGAGAAAAATAGGACCCAGATTTGCACTTGTTACGCTTTGGTATATCCTTACAAGAAGACCGAACTCGACACTGCCCAAATTCGTTGCTGGTGTGGGCATTTTCAGAACCTTGACATGCGGAGGCTGGACGTATGTCACGTCCACGGACGACCATGACTGGCACGACATCTTCATGATCTCTTACCTTGTGGCGACATTGCCGTGGACATTGGGAGTTATGGCCTTGAGCCCTCCCAATCGAACAGCTCTGAAGTATAGGAAAATATTTGCCGGATCTTTCTTTGGCACTCTGGTGCCCCTAATCTACTTTTTCATTCAGCATAAGGTCCACCGTGTAGCTGGAGGTATGTTTCATGCTCCTGTCTCTGCGAGTGTCACTGACCTTGGAGAAGCTTATACCACTTACGCCTTTTTCGAATGGTCGCTCGTGCTACTTGACGTAGCATTCGATGCGGTTACATTGGTGGAATTTGCAAACTTAGAGATTGTTGTGAGAGATATCCGGGGCATCACTCGTGGGTATGTTCCCTGGCTACCCAAGTAGATAGCCACCTATCAGCAGAAATGGAAATGATTTATGACCACTTTCTGATCTGCATGCCTCTTCTAGGACGGGCCACGATGCCGTCGTCGATACCGTGTTAGAAAAGGAGTATGTTCCCCTCCCCTACCGTTTGGTTTATCCTGACACATCAATAGGAAAGAGAAGGATGTTGGCCGGGTATTCGCCAAAGGGTTCTCCTGGTCCGAGTTCTTTGATGCCGCCGCCGACGTGTACAATGGGGTATGTATCCATGCCCCGGCATAGACTTCTCGGCACGGAGGCTGATATTGACAGTTCACCTTCTGGTCCATGTTGACTGCGCTGGGACTTTGCGTGTGGTGTAAGGATACTTTCTCGTGAACCTGACAGTCCACTAACAAGTCAGATTTCCCTCTTTGGCACATGGGCATTTCCGGCTACGAAGTCATGGTAATGTGCACGGTCTCGCCATTCCTTCTTGCTATTAAGCCCCTTCGCACGTTAATCGTTCGCAACATTCGTGTCGTACACCTGATGTCTCTCTCTGGACTCCTTGCATTCCTTGCCAAGTCCCCGGAAAATCGTCTCTTCTCCGCTGGCTTCGGTGTATGGATGGCTTGCCTGTCTTGGGCGGCGACATTCTACGCCGAAAGATCGCAACCCCACAGGCTCGAAGCACGTATCTCTGCTTTCTGCCTTGGTTTGATTGCGTCCAGTATTGCAAAGTTCGCGTTCTGGACGAACAATCCCGTCTGGCCTATCATGCATGGACCCAATGGTGGATGGAACAAGCTTGGACTTGTGCTTGCAGCTCTGGCGATTCTCCGGTCAACGAGGTCGACTGCCAGTTTGGTTGTAGATCTGCCAGCGCCAGGCCCTACCAGAGGGTCCTCCACGGCCTTGAGCCTTGGTCTGGCTGGTCTCTTCTTCGCCATGCACTCCTTGCTCTCTGACTCCAGCACCATGATTCTCTGGGTTTGGGAAGGCTACCCCGTGCGTGGTCCCCTCGCCGTCCCTCATGGTGCTTGGACTCTTATCACGATGGGTATTGGCCTGGTAACGGGCTTGTTCTTACCGGAGCTTGCTGGCTCATGGTTTCTGTACGGAGTGGGATCGATTGGAGCTGCAATCCTGACGACTTCTAGCCATTGGTTTGGGTACTACGGTGCTCTGGCGCTCGCATTCTACGTCATGGCAGTCGCTCCTGTGCTCATTTCGCAGGCCGCTCGATACTCGCCAGCGAAGACCTTTGGTGTCGGATTTCTCATCTACAACATCCTGGTTTTGGCGCACGTTTGGGTTGTCGCGTATGCCTTTGTTCCTGGTGGCCCTCTCATGCGCGAGCACACTGACTGGGTCATGACGGCCATGATGCTGTTCATTGGTTGCGGTGTCTTCTCCGTGGTAGGCAAACCCAAGAAACCTACCATTCAGAAATACAAGGGCAAGGTCCACCCGGCTGCCCGGAAGCAACGGTCGTACTACATGTACATTCTGTTCGGTCTTGAACTACTGGCCGTGGCTATTGCGTATCTCCGCTTCCCGTCGTACAACTACACTCCTTACCATCCTGAGGAGAAGGCGGTCACCGCCGGTATCTGGACCATCCATTTCTCACTCGACAACGACATGTGGAGCTCGGAGCACCGTATGCGCGACGTCATCAAAGAGCTGGAACTCGACGTTGTCGGTCTTCTTGAATCCGATTTGCAGCGCATCATCATGGGCAATCGCGATACGACGCAGTTCCTGGCCGAAGACCTGGGCATGTACGTGGACTATGGCCCTGGGCCTAACAAGCATACATGGGGCTCGGCGTTGCTTTCGAAATTCCCCATCGTCAATTCCACACACCACCTCCTTCCCTCTCCAGTTGGCGAACTTGCTCCCGCTATCCACGCCACTCTTGACATGTACGGCAAGCTTGTCGACGTTTTCGTCTTCCATTCGGGCCAAGAAGAAGATCCGGAAGACCGCAGACTGCAGAGTGAGTACCTGGCTAAGCTGATGAAGGAGACACCTCGTCCGGCTATCCTGCTTTCTTACCTGGTCACGAAGCCTCTGCAAGGCAACTACAACACGTACGTGGGTGAGAAGAGCGGCATGCGGGATATTGACCCCAGCGATTGGGATCGCTGGTGCGAGTACATCTTGTACAAGGGTTTGAAGAGGACGGGCTACGCCAGAGTGAGCCGCAGCACCATTACGGACACGGAGATTCAGGTAAGTGCCACTCATCCCCGTCTCGGTGATGTTACATGGCTAATCATGATTGTAGGTGGGCAAGTTCGTCGTCGATCAACCGGAAGGCTCGAATGATATGATTCCCGAAGAACAGGTTCCGCCGGGCCTGAGGTTCCCGGCGCTGTTTAGAGGACAGGGTGTTAGAGGCCATGCGTACCATGTGTTTAATGAACCTAGGTATTTCGCTTAAGCGGGAAAAGGGGTAGGGGACATTAAGGGAGAGGTGACTAGGAGGGGGGGAGAGGATGAGTGATGGAGTTGTAGTGTGTAGCGCCATGCTCTTGGCAGAATTTCCCTTGTAGTCATAATTGTACGTTTACATTTGTGTCGACAGTGTCGTTTGCTCGTAGTAGGTGATGGAAGTGCTGGTGGACTCGAAGTGGGATCGACAAGCACGATTTTTGCCGAATTGTAGCTGAAAACCCAAGATGCTGAAGCATCTGGTTGACGTAAACACTGTCAACGGAGACATCGATCAGGTATAAAGTATATAGGCATGATGTGCGTTTTTGCCATCGTAAACATTTTTGAATCATGCAACAAAGGGAAACTGATTTGTAAATCTTAATCGCAATCGAATCGTGGTACAGTAGGAGGGCCTTATCTGCTACACTATAGGGCAAAGTTCGCAGAACTACTCCTAATCGGTATTAATCACCTCAATCTTGCGGTCCAAAGGCAACAGGACGAACTCTTAAGGGCACATAGCATTACAGGAACAGGAGCATTTATAGGGATTAGGGCGCTACTAGGGGAGGAGCATTCCTGTATAAACAATAGAGAATTGTTCTTTTAGGTGCCTTTCTAGATATGTATCTACTCTAATAGCTTAGATAGGGAAAGGTATGCCCTGCTAGTAAGGTTTAACAAATAAAACTATATAGAGGTAGAGGAACTTTCTACGATAAAACTAGGCATTGTTTTAGACAAATGAATTTTCTAGAAGACTGCAGAGGAATTGTCCCTTTCTTTCTTTTATTAATGTCTCTTACATTAGAATAGAGCTGTATTGGCAGCCGAGCTTAAAGCCTCCCTAAAGAGTCATGCTGCACGGATTGGAGGCTATACGCTTGGTTATAAGTCTAGTCAATTAGGGCTCATTTAGCTTATCCATATCTGCTCTCCTTATAGACCCTTATAATCTACTCTATCCCAGCGGTGGTGATCTTATCAGCCAGCGTCCACTGTCGCTGAACATGAATGAGCTCGTCCAGCTTGGAAATTTCCCACGCTCCAGACTGCCACAACGACCATTCTCTACGGCTTCCGCTTACTACTCCACTCTCGCGGATATCCATCTCGAGCATCTATCAACTCAGCGTAATGACGCTGTCGAATCGGCCAAGGATTGCCGTCGTAAGTATGTTGCACGGCACTTATTCCGAAAGCTTGCATCGGAAATGCGACTGGACAAACATGGTATTTTTGAATCCGGACCTTTCAAAATCTTCTGCGACGATCTTCGCCCCACCAATGTCCTTCTAAATAAGGACTTTAAGATCGTGGCTGTGATCGACTGGGAATTTACCTACGCGGCACCTGTAGGGTTTTGCTACAGCCCTCCATGGTGGCTATTACTGGAGACACCAGAGGACTGGCCGTGGGGCCTCGAAGATTGGGAATTTCAGTACGAACGGAGATTACAGACATTTCTGAGCGCCCTCGAAGCCAAGGAGCAGGAGAGTCTACAGCAAGGCACCTTGGAGAGTGATCAGATATTGTCCATAAGCATGCGGCAGAGCTGTATGAGCGGCGCATTTTTCGTGAATTATGCTGCGCGTAAGAGTTGGGCCTTCGATGCTGTGTTTTTTAAATGGGTGGATAAGAGATTCTTCGGAGATGACGGAGGAGATTGGTTAGGAACGAGACTGCCGTTGTTGACCACACAAGAGAGAGAGACGATGGAGCCGTTTGTCGGCAGGAAGTTAGCAGAGGCTAAAGAAAGGATGTTATACGACTCGAGTCCGCGTCACTAAGACAGCCGATTCGAGGGAGTTGCAGCTTAGAGAGCTGGAGTAATACATCTGCCATTTAGCTATATGCCAGCTCAAGCTTCTCGTCCGAGATTTCTGGATCTAGGGTGGCGCGGACGTCGCCTGGGAGACCTGGGGTTTTCAAGACGCTTGCGAGATTATACTCATGGTTGACATACTCCATGATGATAAATGGCCCTAAGCCGCCGGGGCTCTCGTCCGTCATACCGTAGTGCAACACAAATGGTATGGGAATGGTGGTATCCTCGGGGAACATGACCTTTCCGGGGCATGGGAACCGTATGATTGCTGAACCACCATCTCTAAACTTCATGCGGATGCAAAGATTGAAAGCTCCGCGTTCGGGTGAGCAGAGTTCCTCCGGTACGCCTCCTCGGTGCTTCGCGATTAAAAGACCAATCTCTCGTAGGAGATCATAGTCATTCAGCTTCTTTCTCCAAGTTTCGTATATTTCATCGCTCCTCTCCCAAGCGACATCGTCATACTGCATGTGGATCCGCATGCCTTTATAAGATCCTGGAAGTTTGACGGTACTCAAACGCTCTGAAATTTCATTCGCAAACGATAATCAACGAAGTTGAAACGGGAGTTCGAAGATACTCTAAAGTATTAACCTGAATCGGAGCGAATGACGGTGGTGATGGCGTTTGGTAATGCACTCGTTGCGTTCATCTATAAGGCAACCTGGCAATGATGTAAAGAAGGTTTGCGAGGCATATTTATCACAGGAATGCGTAAATATTGCAGAGAATAGGGTGTAGAAGATACCGCATCTTTTCACCTCCGACAGAAACAAAGGGGTCGCAAGGGTTTGCACGAATTGGTTTTACGGGCAGATAATTAGTCAAATCTGCTTGAAGTTCAGCCATTTCTTTACTTTTTCGGTGACGAGCAGCCTATACAACTTCAATGATTGGGCAGATCTTGGAGTCGTCCAAAAAGTGGGTATTCTCGTCGGACGTGGAAAGATCGTTGAGGTATTCATTCGCGTTGAGCTTATAGGCCCCCTGCGGCTTTCTTGTAAGAAAACCTCGATTATGTAATCGACCTGTCGAGGCTGGTTACACTACTGTAGTACACAGGATAGGGCGAAGTTCGCATAACTGCTCCTAATCGGTACCATTGTTAGCCTCTCCCATGAAGCACATTCTCCAGCTCGCGTCTCTACGGGCAGCTATGAAAAGCCCTCCAAAAACCAGCCCGAATCCATGCGAACGTCTCAGCAGAGACATCTCGGCGGTTCCAAGGTTCCCCGCGGTTCCAAACTTCCCCAATATTCCCGAAGTGGCAAGGCTCACTTACTTACCCCGGACCCCAGATTCGGCCCCTTGGATGGCTGTTCACCAACTGCTCTGGTTCTCCTTCCCCCAGCCCGATTCATCATCCAGTCCTTATTTCCGGTGTACGACAACCGCGGCTGCAATAGAAGGCGGACTACGACATGTGAGCGGACAGATGCCGGATACACAGCCCCGTACAGTCAGCCTACTACTGACATCGACGGATCGACAGACAGAGGACGCCTGAACCAGCACACTGTGCAGACGCGTACACCACCACACAACGACAAGCCCTGCAGCTGGGGTGCTTTCCCAGCTTCCTCAACGGACAATACGTGCATAGGAAATGGCCAGCGCATTTGCGATTTGCGACAGCGGGGTCGCCCATAATCCTGTATGCACACCTCAGTTCTTGGGACCACAAGCCTCGGCATTTTGATGGAGCATTGATATTCACCGGTTCACCATACCGTGCTTGGTACGTACCTGTTAGTGCCCGGTTCCTGGAAACGGAGTGGCTAGCAAAGAGCGGAGTAGCGCGTCATCCTTGGACCGATTAGGAATCGAATACGGGAGTCTGTGCAGGTTCTCTCTGGAGAAGGCGAATGCGGTCATGGCGGATATTTCTAGGGCCCAGGTCCCGCTCTTCTGCATCTGTCGTCGTTGCTGCGTGCTCGTTGTTGGACTCTCCGCGGCTGTGCCTGGGTGAAATTTGTGGTTGGACTTGTGCTTGACCTCAACGAGTCACGACTTGTGAATTGAGACTCAGTTCAAGGTGCCGTTTACTATGCGCCGAATAGCGGTTACGGCGGCGGCATCGCTGCTGCTGGGAGCCTCCGGGGTGTTCGCAGAGCAGAATGCTACGCTGCCAAAGGTCGACCTGGGATATCAGATACAGCAAGCTTCGGGCTTCAATGTACGCTTTCTCTGCCTCTATCCGCTCTCAATTCTACTTTCATCATCGCCCAAAGCTCTCTTAACGCTGGTCATTTCCATGGACCAAAAACCGTTACCCCAACCAAGCAGGCCATTATACTACAGTACGCTGAACATGATTTACAGGAGACCGGACGGTTCTACAACTTCTCCAACATCCGATATGCCGCACCTCCGGTTGGAAAGCTGAGGTTCGCGCTACCCCAAGCACCAGCAGAGAATAGGTCTGTTGTGAATACTGGTTCAGAAGGAAGGTCTGTAAATCGTCTCCGAATTACGAGATACATCAACTGACGCCTGCATAGAATTTGCCCACAAGCCAGCCCAGCATGGGGAGCGGCAGCCGTAAGCTCCCTCACTACCTCTCTCCTGGGACTTCCCACCAACGGCACTCCCCCGTTTGTGCCTCCCAAAGTAAACTGGAGCACACCTCTTCCCCCTCAGGACCCCAGGACCAGCGAGGACTGTCTCTTTCTCGACGTCTTCGTCCCAGAAGACGTCTTCGCCACCGCAAACAAGAGTTGCGGTGCCCCCGTCCTCGTTTGGATCTACGGCGGAGGCTACACGTCCGGCAACAAGTACGAGAACCCGGCGGGACTCCTCGCAGCCAGTGGCAACGTCTCGAACGGCAATGTCATTTACGTCGCCATGAACTACCGTACGCTCTAACCTTCCTTAAGGCGTCTAGGAATCTGTATAGACGAGCGTTAATATACACTAGGTCTCGGAGCCATGGGGTTTTCTTCTGGCCCTTCATTCCAAGCTGAAGGTGGTGTGAGCAATGTCGGCCTCCACGACCAACGGTACATTCACTCCCATCACCACTCTATAAACACAGCACTAACACCTCCACCAACAGATTCGCCCTCGAATGGATCCAGAAATACATCCACCTCTTCGGCGGCGATCCCAGACGCGTCACTGTCTTCGGCGAATCCGCCGGCGGCGGCTCCATCATGCACCAAATCACCGCCTACGGGGGCTCCAAAGGGCCCGTCCCCTTTGCGCAAGCCGTGCCCCAATCCCCCGGCTGGGATCCAGTGTCGTCGCAACTCCAGCAAGAAGACACGTACCGGCAACTCCTGAACCTGACGAACAGCACGTCCCTGTCCGACCTCCGCGCCCTCTCCTCGGCGGACATCATCAAAGCCAGCTTCCTCCAAGTCTACTCGGCCCCGTGGGGCAGCTACGGCTACGGCCCCGTCGTCGACGGCTCCTTCGTGCCGCAGCAACCAGGCCAACTCCTTGCCCAAGGCCGCTTTGACCAATCCCTCCGCATCATGGTCGGCCACAACGCAGACGAAGGCGCCTACTTCACCCCGCCCTACATCAACAGCACCGCCGACGTCGCAAACTCCCTCCGCAGCGCCTTCCCTTACATCCCTCCACCCAGCCTCACCCACATCACCGACGTCCTGTACCCCGAGCCCGCCGCAGTTCCAAACGGATTATACACGACGCACTACGAACGCTCGCGCCTCCTCGTCTCCGACGCAATCTTCACCTGCAACACCTTCTACCTCTCCCGCGCCCCCTTCAACGCCACCTACTCGTACCTCTTCTCCGTGCCCCCCGCCCTGCACGGCCAGGACGTCGCCTATACGTACTACGAAGGCGGTGCGCCGTCGTCTTCGCCCTTTGGCGTCAGGAACATCACCGTCGCGTTGGCGCTGCAGGAATTTATTACCAGTTTTGCCATCGAGGGCAAACCTAAAGCGGAAGGCGTGAGGGAGTTTAGGATGTATGGGGATGATGCGCGGGTGTTGGAGTTGAATGTTACGGGCATTGAGGAGCTGGTGGATCCGAATGCGAATGAGAGGTGTAGGTGGTGGCAGTTGGGGTTGTATTCGTAGGGAAGAGGTGATTTGTGACTCGTGATTTCGTGACTCGTGGCTCTGGTGGGGGAGGTATGACGATGTTGATGATGAGGAATGATTGCTATATATATGATGATGAGGAATGATATTAGTGCTAATGGTAGTTATTTTAATGGCCGTCATCGTCATCCGAGTTTATATTGAGAAGAAATCGAACTACTTCGGGGAAACGTATTCTGTCAAGTCTCAGTCGAGCTTCGTGACGACTTTAAGCCCACATCGATGTGCAAGTATATCCGTTCTTTCTCTCTCTCATTGGTATCATCGATTGACTCGATTCCCTGTATACATCTACGTTACACCGAAGCCACCAATAAGTCGCCATCCCATAGCCCTTCAACAATATCGGAAAGCCTGGGGGTCATAAAAATCTAAAAACAGTTCATAAGTCATAGAAGAGTCCGAATAATACTCTCCTCACACCCACACCCCACCTTGACGCACTTCATTTAAGAAAACCTCCTAAAGCGCCCTTCCCACCTCCCCTTCTCCCCCTCTTCCTCCCTCGCCCACCTCAACCCCAAACGGACTCTCCAGCGGCTTCGGCGGCGAAATACTCAAACTCTCCTTCCTCGACTTACCCTTCCCCTTCATCATCAAGCCCGGAAGCTGGCTATTGAGGGCATTCCTAATGCCGCTGCCGCTCAGATTCCTCGACGGTCCTACGCTTCTACCCCCGGAATCGCTGTCCTTCCTGCTGGGCATAGAGAGACTTGCGTTCCGCGTATGTGTGATGGAACTTGCGCGAGAGGTGCTGCTGGACTTGGCGAGGGGGAAGCCGCTGCCAAAGTAGCTCGAGATGCCTGAACTTGGGCCTTCGGTCGGCGAGACGGCGGGAGTCGAGCTGGCCATGGTGCCGCCCACACCGGTTCGGCTGGTTGGGGATTGCACCTTTGAAGAGCACGTAGTTGTTGCGCATTTGCCAGTGATGGAGCATGCGGTTGGCGGGACTGTCGTGACGGGGCTGATAAGCGCGGGGTTATGAGGTGAAGGCATGCCGATGATGAAGGGCACGTTGTTACCCGAACTGTTGCTGAACTTGCGTGATGGCGACACTGGCTGTGACGTTCCTTTGGTACTCGAGCCTGCTGAGCTGGCACGCGAGTGGAATCTCAAAGGGGCGGGTACGTTCGAAGTGGAACCTGACGAGCTGGGACCTGAGTCCTGAATCCTGGAAACCGTAGAACTCAAGATCCCACAGTTCAACTCATGTGGCGCTTGCTCTTGAGTCTTTGCGCGATCCGGAGAGTTACGCATTGCTTGCGCCATCACATCCACGCGCGGTGGTGATGGGGGTGCCGGCGCCGTCTCATAAAGGCCATATCGTGGACGAGGTGGTCGCTCAGGTGTAGATTTTCCTTTGCTCGAGTCTGGCACCGAAGCAGAGCGCTGGCGTGTCTGCGTCGCAACGTTATATTGTCCATTTGGTGTCTTCTCTGGATTCGAGAAGGGGGACCATTCGGGCGTCCTGGGCATCGTATAAAGCTGTATGATAGAGTCGCTCATGCTGCGCTGCGTATCGTGTCTTTTCGGTGCAGCCGGTGTGCTGAGAGGGAAGTTGGTTGCCATATCGCCGAACTTTTCTTGATCGGGCGACGGCGGCTAGCGGCACTGTCAGGTCTATCTTGGAGGCATCACTGGAACCTTACCGTTGGCTTCCTCCTCTCAGGAGACAGCCTGGCAACTGAGCGAGGGGACACGCCTGGGTCGGCCTCGCTTGTGCCTTGGAACTTGCGAGGAGGAGTTTGCGGTGTCATAGGGGCAGCATTGCATAGTGGTACCCGTTTTGTCGTCACGAATGCGGGAGTGGCGTTATGCTCAGGAGAGCGGTCTGGCGTAGGCGGAGCTGCAGGCGTTATTGGCCTTCCGGCTGGAAGAGAGGCAGAGACTGGACCTGGAGAAACTGGTGATGATGTACTAGAAATACCGAGACCCGATGTCGCAGTAGAAAGTCGAGCAGGGTTTGGAGTGTCGGCGGCGCGACTCTGAGAGGGCGTGGGGGAGTCGATATCGCTGGCTCTGCTGCCGTAGCTTCCCATTCTCGACGCAATGTGCTTCAACTTCTTGATATCCGACTTGTAACCCTTGATGTCGAGCTTGTAATAGATGATTTCCCGTACATAGAAGTCGATCTCCCGCCTAAGATCCTTCACTAGCGCTTCCATATCATTGCTTGGTGGGTTCTCCTTATCGTCATGTCGCTCTTTTTGAAAACGCGCACGAAGACGCTCTATCCACCGGTCTATATCAGCTTTCGAGGCCAGAGAGCTGGGCTCAGGAAGCGGGTTCTCCTGGTTGTCAGCCAGCAATGATAGCGTTGCGTGTTTGCGGATCTCTGCATGGAGCAGCAATTTGTGATGCTCCAGTTGCCTTTCTGCCATGCGCAAAGCTTTCTCTTTCTCACCAATGACGGACTCGCGCTGGATGATAGCGGACCGTAGCTCTTTGATATGCACCTCCGCGACCTTCGACTTGTCGAGCAACTGGTTTTGAATTTCCAGTTGCAGATTCAGCTCTCGCAGTTCACGCTCCAGCTCCGCGCTCTTGTGTCGTAGCTGCACATTCTCCTCTTCCAACTGACCATTCAGTGAGTCCTTCTCCTTGACCTGCTCCTGGAGGCGCTCGATATGGGATATGAAAGCGGCAAGCGTTGCGGCATCCTGCGGTTCTTGCGCCTGCTCAGTAGGAGACCCAGCCGAGAATACCGTACTCATGCTCATATGAGCAGCCTGACGGTCGGGCTGGCGGGGAACAGATTCCGGCACAGTCAACTTTGGCGGCGTAGGCCTGCGGTCGAATGGGCTCCGTCCCATCTGGAGATTCAGGAGATGCTCCTCTGCATCGAGCTTCGAAGTGTTAGCGAGTTCCAATCTGTGCTCCAAATGATCGATGGTGTTCTGCAAAGCCAATGCGCTCTTCTCCAACTGCTCGACTTTGCTTGCCTTTGCTTGCCACTCTGTGCAATTGCGCTCTATCTCCTCCAATGTGGCCGTCAGGTTGCGCTCATTCGTCTTGGCTTGGTTCAGCTTCGCCATCAGCGACTCGATCTGCTTCTGAAGAGCCGCATTGTTATGCTTGTACAAGTTGAGCTCGCGGACCAGCTCCCGATTGCCGGTTTCCGGCCGTCTGGCTACGCTCAGCTTGCGCTTGAGGTTATCCATTTCAGGGCTATCCCTCGCAACTTGCGGCGATCGTGTGGGTTGCTCGAGCGCTGTTTTGAACGACCGAATCGAGGTGGCGGAGGTACTGCCTGCTGTAGCAGTCTGCGGGCTCTCTCGAGTCGGGGTCTGCGGCGCTGCAGAATCAAGGAAGAGGAGCAAATGGTTGCTTGAAGCTGAACGAGGAGGGTCAGTTGTGCGTCGGAAGTGTGTGTCAATCGCAATGAGGTCCGTTTGTAAGGAATAGCTGGGGTGCCATAGTTGCCATTGGCTGCCGAGGCAGGCAGGAGCGGCGGTGAAAGGTCGGGTATGGGTACTCACCGTGGTGGAGGGTGCGTTGAGATTGCTGCTCTTCCAGCACGCGAGTATAGTTTTTGAGAGAGGCGACTTCGGCCGCATGGGCGTCTATCAAGCTTGCCACGTGCGCCTCATGTGACACTCGAAGACTACCGAATTGCGCTTGCAGCGTGGAGATGGTATTGTCCTGTGCCGTGATGGTTGACTTTAGTTCTTCTATTTGACGGCTGCGCGTTGTTGTGGGAGTGGGTGTGTCTGGCGTCTCCTGCCAAAGAGGTCAGTATTAGGCGTCTAGCCGACAGTTCCACACTCCAGAGGACAAACGGATTGTTCAAGCCCGCAAGTTGCAATGGAGTCTCAGGCGGCACAAAGACCGAATGCCGCTGCTACATACCTCTTCTTGCTGCGGTTTCCTTCCATTGTTGCAGTTATTCGCAGACTTCCTTTCTATGATCAATGGTGATGGCTGCAAACTGCATCTCTCCAAGCCCACTCGAGCCTTGGTGGACTCATTACTGCTTGCATGGCCGCCATTCGTAGATACGGAACATGCTGTGATTTTACTGTCGGTTGAAGAGGGCGACGTGATCAGGTTGGGCTTAGACTTGGATCGTCTTTGCAGACTGGCTTCGCTAAAGGTCTTCTTATGTTGTGGCACTCTGGACGAGCTAGGTCTCAGTGGAGTCGCACTCGAGCTAGATGGATGTTCGCTACGAGCTGGCCTCATTGTTGAGGGTCCAGGAGCTGCCAGATGGGCAGCACGCTGAAGTGGAAAGCCCTGGTTTTCGAGAAGAATGGAGCCAGGAAGTTCAATGGGCAGCTCTGGCGTCGACGGCATAGAGACGGACCGAGGACGACTGGGAAGAGGCTTATGTATCTCTGCCGTGGATCTAGAGCATACGGTTGCACTCAGGCCTGGTGACCGGAGCATGTCATTCACGACGGCCAGCAAATTGGATGCCGAATTGACAAGGGCGGCATTATGACGGGCAGAGGCGGGACTTAGACAAACAGGGTGGTGGTGGCCCTCTCTCGGAATGGTCAAATTGAGGAGTGGAGGTCTTCGTCGTCCAGCTCCAGGAACAGACTGTGAAAAGAGTTAGCGAATCATCATGGTCCACAAGGCCGTTGCAGCTGCAGCCCCCCTGCGCATGCTGGTGGCCGACTGCACAACCACGTCGACGCGCCTCACGAGATTCGTCTGGTCTCAATTGACAGCGCATCGTCTACCTAGGTAGTGTTGTTTGTGGGGGAAGACAACTCGTGTTTCGTACCAGTGTATTGCTCGCAACATAGGCCTCTTTGGAGCAATCCCCCACCGAAGTGTCGATGGATAAGAGGCCCCCGGTGCGATGATATGGGTCGGCATTCTGTCGCCCTTTGGACCAGGAGAAGAACTTCGGTTTGGAGCTCATTGTTGCTTCCCTTGCTCTATCTAAAATTGGACGTCGGTTTCTGTGTTTATTCTGCGCTCCTGGGTTGGCCTGGGAGGCCTACCGCCAGTCGGGATGGAAAGGAAACATGGAACGAAAGCAAAGATAGCACAGAGATGGTTCGACAAGAAAAGAAAGACCGCGACTTAAGATAAAACAAAACAAAAGTAGACTAGGAGATGATAGCGGACGGAGAGACTTCAAATTCCTCGACGCTCCTGATGCCATGGCCAGCTTATCGTTTGGCCTCTCACGCGGGCGTCTATTCTGTCCGTGATGAGGGGGACACCTTGTCAGACCTGGAGCGACATAGACGCAGGCCCGCATTATAAGATCTTAGACGAGTGGGTGAGAGACAAAGATAGATTTGCTTGAAACTACAATTCACGGTCTTCTGAAACTTGCGAGGCAAAGGACGAATTGAAGACGGGAGACTGCCGCCGGCAGATCGACTTTGGTGGTGCGCACGGACCACTCGATGAAATCACTGGTGAAGTGCTGCTTGTTTGCAAGCTTGTCACTCTTTGCTACACTTTTCACACGCTTCACCCACGCGCTTCTCTGCACGTTGAGGAAACAAAGTCACAAAGCCATTGTTTTAACAAATCCTCCAGCTCAGGGAGAAGCGAGCAAATCCACAAGGCGGGGGAGCTTGCTTCAGCGCGCCTGTGCCTCAACGGCCATAGTCCTCCACAGCCAATACTCCCTTCCGGACTAGTCGAGAGCTTTGCTCCCGCAACAGCTGACGGGACGCCACACCGCTGCATTGTCACAACTCTTAGCAATGGGGTCCGAAACGAGATCGCGACCATCCTCCGACCGAACTCGCGAGGCACCCAAGGCGCCTACGAGAGAGCTTTCGCCATGGAGCGCCAGACGGGCAATGACGCTGGGGAACAGTGGACCGAACCGGTCAAGCCGGGAAAGGAGCAGGAGCACGAGTAGGAACAGGTTTCAAGAGATGGGAAGGCCAAATGCATCTCGTAATAGCAGAGAGTCAACAGGCAAGAGCGGATCGGTCGAGAGTACATATCGCAGTGCTCGCGAATCCAAGAGCGCCTCATGGGGAGGTGGGAGAGAGACTCCTGAGACATCGGGCAAGCGGCGTGCCCCAAGTGACTCCCCAGAGCCTTACCGGCGAGCCCGCGACCGTTCAAGCGATCGACGTCGAGACCGATCTCCAGAGAGGAGAAAACAGCGTTCAACAGACAGGCGAAGAGACAGCTCTAGGGAGAATCGCAGAAACAGATCAACAGACGGGCGCAGAAGCAGGCCAAGAGATGGGGTCAGGGACCGCTCCAAGGACAGAAGGGAGAGGCACAGACCCTCGACGAACGGCCACCGGAACCGTTCACGAGACAGAGACGGCTCCAGAGAGAGACGCCGAGGCACGTCCAAAGACCGGCACAGGAACCGCTCAAGTCGTTCACGCTCCCCCTCCGCTACCCGCAAGCGCAAACTCCCAACAAGCCGTTCCCCCTCTCCAGCCCCTTACCGCGCCCACCACAAACGTCGCGACCGCTCTCCCTCGCCTCCCCGCCATCACCGCCGGCACTCCCGCTCCCCGACGCCCAACAAGCACCACAAACGTCACAAGCGCTATTCTCCTTCCCCTTCCCGCTCTCGCTCCCCTCCCCGCCGCTCTCACACCCGCAAACCCCTGCCCCCTCAAGAACAAGAACTCACCATCCGCGGTCTCGATTCCTCCTCCCTCCCTCCCACGCAAACCGGCGGCGCACCCAAGGAAAAGGAAAAGCCGAACTTCAAACCTACCGGCCTCCTCGCAAAAGAAGCGAATCGCGTCGCGGGCACAAAAATCTCGCTCAAATACCACGAACCGCCCGAAGCGCGCAAACCCCCTCCCTCGGCCCCCTGGCGCCTCTTCATCTTCAAGGGCCCAGACACGGTCGGTACCATTGAGCTGGGTAGCCAGTCGTGCTGGTTGTTTGGGCGCGCGAGGGAGGTGGCGGATGTGTGGCTTGAGCATCCCAGTTGCAGCGGTCAGCATGCTGTGATTCAGTTCCGGTATATCGAGAAGGTGGTTGAGGAGGATGAGTTTGGAGGGAGGAAGAAGGTGGGGAAGGTGAAGCCGTATTTGATTGATTTGGAGAGTAGCAATGGGACCGAGTTGAATGGGAAGGAGGTCGAGGCGGGGCGATATGTCGAATTGAGGGATAAGGATGTGCTGAGGTTTGCGGGGAGTGAGAGGGAGTATATGATCATGCTGCCGCCGAGGGAGTAACAATTTGCGTTGTGGATGGAAGAGGTGGATGGGGAGAGGAACATGGGAAGGGAATTATGGATGAACTAGACTGCCTGGCTGGGAGGGATGGCAGGCGCTTGGGCATGGATGCTTTGGAGGTGTTGGCAGGGTTTCGAAAAGTGGGTTTCCGAGAGTGAGATATCTTTATCTTCCTTCTCTCGCTGAAGCGAACGAGGAGGAGGCAATGGCCACGGGAATTTGAGTCACTGGTCAAGCATGTACACACCGATTGTCCTATCAGTACGATACCACAATAGCTATGAATCATGAGACTGTCTATTCCATGCATGACCTTCGCAATCGGATGCTCGCTTTTTTTCATTATGCTGTGCTTAAACAGCCCTCCTCCTTCTGCCGCCTCCCCTCCTCCAATTCCACAACGCCTCCTGCGCGTATGTCCGAGCAGTCAAGTGGCCCCTCTCCTTGGCAGCCTCCTCGGTCAAGCTCTCAATGACCTTGCACTCGTCGATGAGATTCCAGAGCCCGGTCGCCATGGCGCTGGCAGCTTCTTCGGGATCATTTGCCACCTCTTCGTCCTCCTCTTCCTCTTCATTACCTTCTTCATCGTCCTGCGCCTTTGTTGATGGGTTCTTGGCCAGCTGCACCGGCCCATCCGTCTTCGCCTCGCCCCTCTCACGCCCGAATTCCCCAACCCCTAATCGATACAGCACGCGCCCTAGTGTCTGGTACGCCACGCACCTCTGGCTCGGGACGCTACTTCTCGCGAGCCTGGCGAGTTCGGGGATGGTGTAGCCAGCGGCCTCGGGGGCGTCGGCATGGTGATGCAAGCCCAGGGTTGTGGGCAGCTCCCTCGCGACGCTGGGGGGCAGGAGGCGGCCTTTGAAGTCGAAGCGGAGGTCGGCGGGGGAGAGGGAGGTGTGGCTAGGGTGGTAGGGGGAGGAGGTGTCGGTGGGCGAGACGGGGGTCATCCAGGAGAGGGACGAGGGCGAGTAGGGGAGGTGGGGGAAGTACTTTTGGTGGAGGTCTTGGAGGAAGGTTGGGGAGGAGGGGTCGAGGTCTGGGGGTTGGGTTGGGGTGGGGAAGTGGATTGAGGAGGGTGGGGGGAGGTCTGGGTGGTCTTGTGCGGTGTTGGTCTTGGATGGGGGTGAGGGTTCATTTTGCTGGAGAGGTGGAGGAGATGATGATGGCTGAAGGGAAGGGGGTAGAGGTGTCTGTTCTGCTTCGATGGAGTTCTCAGGTTCGGAGAAGGTGACTTTCTTTGTACTGGTCGGCTTGTCCCTTTCTGGCACCTCGGTTTCGAATCTCGATGCAGGTGGTGATCCCTGGTTTGCTTCCTTTTCCCAGTCTCGCTCGTTCCTCCCCTCGTCAATGTTGCCCCTTTTCAATAGCTTTTCAATCAGACTCGGACTCAACGCACTCATCAACTCCCTCCTCTCCTGCTCAATCTCCTCGGGCGACATGTGCGCCAAGCGCTGCCTATTCTCTTCATCGATGCTTTGCTGCTCCGTCGTCCCTTGCTCCTCTTCATTCCTCGAACCATTTCCCATTACGCCACTTCTGATACTGGTCGACTGCGCCACATTCGGCTTCTCCCCGCTAGTACTAGTGAAAGAAACGTCATTTTTGCCCGTCCTCTGCTGCTTGAACGCCGATACTCTCTTCTCGCGCTTCCTATGCGCCGGGAATCCGGTGGTGTTGTTCTTCCTGAAGGTGGGTGCTGCTGGTGGCGTCTGTGCTGAGGAATCGCGCTCTAGGATGTCGGCTACGAAAGCGGCCGACACGGGAGGCGACGATTCCTGCTGATTTTGGGCTACTGGGTGTTGTTGGTCTTGGTCGTTTGGGGAGGCAGGTTGGACAGCGCCGGAGTCGAAGTCAAAGTAGACGCGTTCGCCTCTTGCGAAGGACATGGTTGTTTGTTTGGTTGAGTAGAAGTGGAAGAATAGAGATTGCAAGATGGTGAAGGTTGATGGCTTGGCGGGTCGGGTAAAGTTGCCTTGGGACGAGGAGAAGGTGGGTCCAGTACGGTAGGCTGTTGTAAGCAACACCGCCACCGAACGAATTTGCGAATTTGCGATTTTGCGAAGATGGCAAAAACAGTAAAAAGGGCATTTTACTAGGTATAAAAACAGCATATTTCTAGCTGCGCAGTGCTGTAGAAATATATTTTAGATAAGTAGTAGTTAAGAAGACTATTATAAATAGGAAAAACATGCATGTAGAGGTGTAGGCGTAGGTGCAGGCGTAGGTGCAGAGGGTCGACTTGCAAAATTGCAAAATTGCAAAATTGCGAAATTGCGAAATTGCAGAATCGCAAATTTGCTAATTCGCGAATTCGCGCAGCAGCGTTGCTCACTCTGCACCTACGCCTACACCTCTGCACCTACGCCTACTATACCTCTGCAGGAATGTTTTTTTTATCTATAATAGTCTTCTTAACTACTACATATCTAGAATTATACTCCTGTAGCACTGCGCAGCTAGAAATACACTGTTTTCGTGCCTAGTAAAGTGCCCTCTTTAACTGTTTTCGTACTCTGCAAAATCGCGATTTCGCAAATTCTCGCGGTGGCGGTGTTGCTTACAACAGCCTGCCGTAGTCCAGATTGGACAGGATGGACTATGCGTGATCCATGTTCACCTTCACCTTCACCTTCACCTGGTCTTTGCCTTTACCTTTGCTCTCGCTCTCACTCCTCTTTCTTCACCGTCTCATGTGTCTCCAGACTGACATGTCTTGTCTGAGATGAGATGGATGCCCTTGAGGTTCAACGGAAGGACCTTAAAAATAGGTACAGCTCCACCGCGCACGCGACAACTTCGACGAAAAGCAGCTCCTGGCCTTGGTTTCCAGCAGCGATTCAAATGCAAAGCATTCCTATTCCCTTGCTATACACGCATCGTTTTTAGCTACTCACGGGCGAAGTCGGATCCCGTCGTCGTCATGGCCATGTTCATGGATCACGGCAGTGTTTGTCTGTTCGGGGAGGCCGTTCGCCTGCGGATGGTTTGCGCAAGCCATCGAGCCCATGAGTTTGGGGCTGGAGCGGCTCGTCCGCACGACGAGCCACGGTGAGGGTATTAAGGGTAGAGCAGTATTGGAGAGGAAAGATTGGATATGCGGACCCTGGGGTGCTGCTGAAAGCTGGGCGATGCCCATGCATGCTCTGATTACGATGAGTTCGATGCAGGCGGCCAGATGGGGAACACCTGGGCAGCACAACCCATTTCTGGACGCCTACCAAGAGCAATACGGAGTACGGTCCCTGACGGGCTGTCCGCTCGTCCCGTCTCCTCTATCGGGCACTCCAAGCAGCCACGACGAGGCTTACTCCCTGGTCGGTCGATGCCAGCGCAGTGGAACATGCTGCACGACAGGCGACGACTGTGATGGGGAATCGAGCCGTCTGCGAGCCCTGATTTGCTCTGCTCTAAAATGTCCTCAGCGGCAAGTGTCCGCACACGTAGGCTGCTCGGAAATGAACATGCACCGTAAAAACATTGTCGGCGACAAAGAAGACATGGCGGGTTCGTAAACGAAAAACAGCCCTCTTATTCCCATCTTTCACCTAAATGCCGACAGTCGTCCGTCTTATAAACATCTAGCCCGATTGAGTCCTGTTGTCTGGCCCAACTGGCGCCACAATACTCCGTACTCTACCTTACCTTCGACTTTCTGCTGCGATTCCAGATTGTCCCTTTTTTCTTTATCTCTCTGTTGCTTCTAATTACTAAACTTCTCGCGGCAAGCTCACCGGTAGACTTGAGTGGTGGGCCCCTTGAGACGCGTAGTCAGCGCAGAAACGACCCCGCAGTGTTGTCGAGGCCTCCAACAACTTGCGTTGCGCTCAGCAATCACGGTCACATCCGCCCTCGAACCAACCGAAACTCAATCGCGCATCTGAATCTGTGGATTGCGGAGCCCATCATCTTCCACGTACCACAAAAGATTGCTCCTCTATCGCCGGTAGCTGGCATTGTGCGCTTCCACTTGCGGTAGGCGGACCACATCCGACCAAGACAAACCCAGCATCCACCACAAAGGACCTCACAACCCACATATCCGTCATGTCCTACTATCCAGGACAACAGTATGGCGGCCAGCCTAATTACGGACCTCCGCCTCCGCAGAACTACGGCCCACCTCCACCCCAGGGCTATGCGCCGTCCTATGGTCCTCCGTGAGTACCATGGCGAGAGAGAGCTGCTGTGAGCGCTGCTGACCGAACCCCAGCCCACCACAACAATATTCTCCCTCCCCTCAACCGCCGTATAATAGCGGCTACGGCCAGCCCACCCCTCCTCCACAGCAATACAGTTATCAGGTGCGACTCTGGGTTTTGCTTTCGTGACCGGACCTATCTAACTACCATGTGCAGAACCCTCCACCACCACAGCAATATGGCTACCCACCACCAAACCAAGGTCCTCCGCCTCCGCAGAACTATCCCCCTCAGCAACCACCTCGACCCGGTACTCATTCTCATCACGTCATGAACAAGAGCCCTAACGCTAACAACCTCCCCCAGGCATGCCCACCATAAACTCCAACCAATGGACCCACGGCCACCACTCCGCTCCTCCCCCTCCCCCGACCGCCCCGCAAGCCTTCGCCCACGGCGCCCCCGCGGGCTACACCTTCCAATACAGCGCGTGCAACGGGCGGCGCAAAGCCCTGCTGATCGGCATCAACTACTTCGGCCAGCGCGGGCAGCTGAGAGGCTGCATCAACGACGTGAAAAACATGTCTACGTTTCTGAACGGGTATTTCGGGTATAAGAGGGAGGACATGGTGATTTTGACCGACGACCAGCAGAACCCTATGAGTCAGCCGACCAAGGCGAATATCCTGCGGGCGATGCATTGGCTGGTCAAGGACGCAAGGCCGAATGATAGTTTGTTCTTCCATTACTCGGGTATGTTAAACCCTTTGGATTTAAACACAGACTCGAATAGCTATGGCTAACTGTGTGGGGAATGATATCCAGGCCACGGCGGGCAAACCAAAGACACCGACGGCGACGAAGACGACGGCTACGACGAGGTCATCTACCCCGTCGACTTCCGCACCGCCGGCCACATTGTCGACGACGAAATGCACCGCATCATGGTCTCGCCCCTGGCCCCGGGCGTCCGCCTCACCGCCATCTTCGACTCGTGCCACTCCGGCTCCGCCCTCGACCTCCCCTACATCTACAGCACGCAGGGCGTGCTCAAGGAACCGAATCTGGCAAAGGAGGCCGGCATGGGCCTCCTGGGCATCGTGTCGAGTTATGCGCGCAAGGACATCGGCGGCATGATTAGCGGCGCGACAGGCTTGTTCAAGAAGGTCACGCAGGGCGATGAGAGTCGGAAGAGGGCGTTGAGGACCAAGACGTCCCCCGCCGATGTCATCATGTGGAGTGGTAGTAAGGATACGCAAACTTCGTACGTATTTCCCATTTCCCTTCGGATTCATCTGTCAATATTTGTTCGGGGGAAGAAAAAAGGAAAAAAAAGAGGGAGAAGAACAACAAAAGAGAGAAGGTAGCATGCTAACGCCCTCTGCCAGAGCCGACGCGTCCATCCAGGGCGAGGCCACAGGCGCCATGTCGTGGGCCTTCATCAACAGTCTGAAGAAGAACCCCCAGCAGAGCTACGTGCAGCTGCTCAACAGCATCCGCGACGAGCTCGAGGGCAAGTACACTCAGAAGCCCCAGTTGAGCAGTAGTCATCCTTTGAGTAAGCCTTGCCCCGTGGAGAGCGAGAGGGTGGGAACAGGGCTAACAGCAGTAGATACCGATTTGTTGTATGTTATGTGAGGTGATAAACACGACACCAGGGCAGCTGGAGGACGTGGGATAGAACGTCTAATAGGTGCGGGAGCATTGGATGTCGAGTGTGTCTCTGCGCAATCACGCTGATAGACACTGGAAAAGAAGTGATGTCTTTGATACCATTTGGAGAGCACGAGTAGGCATAATGAAAACTCCTTTTTCATTGAAAATCCAGAGTTCCTTGATGCTGCATGCAAAACGCCTATGATACTGTACAGGTCGACACCATGATGATTGCTTCAACCAGGCCCCCATCTCTGACCCTCATGCATCATTCCCTCCTCCGTCCTGCTCAACAGCACCCCTACGGCATCTTCGACTTTGCCTCCCCCTTCAACTCCTGGGCCTTCCCCTTCGCCTCCCCAGCAAGCTCGCTAGCCTTCCCGCTCAACTCACTGGCCTTTCCACTCGCTTCCCCACTCAACTCGCTGGCCTTCCCGCTCACCGACCCACTCAGCTCAGACGCCTTCCCCTTCGCCTGCCCGTACACCTCCTTGGCCTCGCCCTTGGCCTCCCCCGTGCTCTCGGGCAGCTTCCCCTTCACCTTCTCGGCCACCTTCTCGCCCGTCTCGATGCCCTTCACCGCCGCATCGCTGACCTTGCGGTCGACGGCTTTGGCGGCATCCTTGACGGTTTCGAGCGGAGTCTTGTGGCGGGCAAGGGACGTGGAGAAGAGGCGGGTGCTGCTGGTGGTGAGGAAGCGGGTTACGCTTGTGCGGAACATTTTTGATTCTCGGTCGGTGTTGTCGACTTGGGAAAGTATGGAGAGAGTTACGCCGTGAAGAGGTAGGATACGGAGAATGGAAACTTCGAGATGTCCTTGCGCTGTGGACGATGAAGTTGTGATAGAGGTGTGGGAGTGTGCGTTTGGAAAAGGATTCGGCGGAGATGGGTGGTGTAGCAGTTTTGCTTTCTTCGAGGATGAGAGAAGAGGTTGTGGGTGGTGATTCTGTTGTGAGGGTGGTGTTGATTCGTGGATCCGATCGATGAAACAGCAAGGGCGATACTGCTGAGTGGATGGAGAAATGTCAGGAAGAAGTGGGACGTCAATGGAGGCACAGGTGGGTTGTTGTACTGGGTTTTATGAGGGGATCGGAGGCGTGGTTGACGTGAGAAGAGTGGAGTTGGTTGGAAGGAGAGGAGACCGATGACGTCGATGGTGCATCACTACATCACTGACCGACAGGAGCAGACTGTGTGTGGCCCAAGCTCCAGCCCACCTTCATTCACAGATCTTGATATGCGAACAAAACATTTTGGCCTTGGAAATCTACTGCTGATTGAGAAATCGCCATATACATAGGTTATTGTTTGATTTCTGCTCCTGAAGCTGATACTTGTTAAGATATTGCAGAGGCAAAGCTTCGGACTGTACAAGAGGGATAATCATCACATCATAAGGGCCTAATTCTACTGTGTACCAGAAATGTTCCGCTCATCCCCACATGCAGTACCCATGTCTCGATACCGCATGCCCATCGCCCCCCTCACATCCCTCCTCACCATAGTAATACCGTCCTTACAGTCCCCAAGGGAGGTTCTGTTCAAGTAAAACACGGCTCCGGATGCGTGGGCAGACTTTGAGAAGACTCACGTCTAGGGAAAAAGAAGCGTTTGCAAAACCGCAGCTATCCAGACGAACTTCTCGCTCCGGGGAGCCTCAGGTTCCGTCGGCGACTGGGTATGCGACTTATTCTATCGCGGGCTATACTGAGCAGCAGGAAAGGGTCTTGTCTCTGAGCTCCACCTGTGGCCGCGAATGTTTGGAGGGAAATAGTAGGGTCTGCAAATGATGTTCAGGAGAGCCATCGTGAAGAAGGTGCACGGAAAGGGGGTATAGTGGCGATTGCCTTTCAGCGATATTCTTTTTCCGTCCCATTTAAGGCCCGCATGTCCTGGGTATATGAACATCCTCATTAGTCGTACAATATAAGGCAGCATTGCATCTTTCCCTCCGCAAAAGAGTCGGTCCAGTCACTATAGGCCTGTTAGCACAAGGGCCAGAGAGCACCCTCCAGCCCCATCAGGAAGTCGATGCGAAAAGGACCCTTCGAGGATTGCCGGCTAGAAGGCTCTGTGAGCCAGTTCCACTGCCTTCCATATCTTCCAATAATCTGTCCATTCCACCCAGGTCAAGTTCCCCCCGGGCTAAGAGTGCTCGATCAGCCCGCCGTGTCTCCTCCTCTTCAGTCCCTTCTTTTCCCAATCCGGCATCCAGGTTTCGGTCAAGTGGCTCCGCCGCAGTGGTCACGACGATCAGCCGATCAGCAGTAGAAAGAAGGATATCTCTAGGGATCGCCATCCTCGAATTCCGCATCGTAGTCTCGAACTGGGCCACAGAATTGATAGCTTCACCGAACAAGTTCGGTCCTTGAAGTTGAGAGGGACTCGGTCGGCCGAGGGAATTGCCGGCGTTCGCAGAAGCAGTGCGCTCCCAGAATTGTGCGAGATTGGGGATTCTGTATACGTCTGAGCCATACCATATGACAACAGACTCTTCAGGGGCACTTCCGTCCGCAGAAGGGAGCGATGCAACACAGACTGCTCCGCGACTCGGTACCGAAGGACCAGATGGCGTGCCGTGAAATAGCTTTTCCTCCTTGATTCGACGAGTGTTCGGCGTCATGGGTGCCAAACTGCCACGACCACTTCGAGCCTTAGTGCTGGGCCCGCTGCTGCTTGCTCGTTCTTCGGACGTTCCGATATAGCCCCGAATGGAGAATGCGGAAGGATCTGAGGGACGACTTGGCCCTGCCCGAGTAACGTCCCAGATACCCCATTCGCCGTCAGCAAGCAACGCGAATATGCTATTTCCATCCGAAGTCCATGCAGCATCGAGGATACGCTTGCGCGGGGCCAGAATAGGTGGCATGTTTGAATTTGTCAGAGGTGCGAAGGGGGCCCTAAAGAGTGCCACGTATGCCCCGGCCTGCGAATCCATACTCGGCCTTCGACTGTCGCTGGTTGGTGCGAAGGGGTCGTAGATGCGCACAATACCAGAGATATCAGTAATGAGGAGTTGCGAGTGGCGGACTTTCGGGTACAGGGCCGAATTGAATGATATTCTGGTTGCTGGTGACCGAAGATGGAGGGTTTGATAAGCCGAGATGGGAGCCTTCGCAGTCACTCCCGTCTCGGATAGACCAAAACGGAATATTTTGAGTAGGCCACCAAGTTCCGTGGAATGGGATGCAATAAGCAGATCCCATCCCTTGGAGCTATCAACATCCGGCTTCCTAGGAGTCTCGTCATCATCTATTTCCATCCTGTTGTCGGATGGCTCATCGAACGTGGGTTCCCCGCGGGCTGTCCATGTCATGGTAATCCCTCGCGGAATGCTCTGATGTGCCGCATGTGTTGGTATTCTAGTGACTTCTTCACCATATTGTGATGTCTCTTTGGCGACCTTGGGAGGAGGACTCAAAGGCAACGTGACGATGCGGATACTGTAGTCGGCGCATGCGACACTAAAAACAATCTTGCTGTTGAAGATGGGCGGCACGGTTCCCGGTGAGCGCAGAGCTGAGACCACTGGTACATTAGGGATCGCAATGTGGCAAACTTCAGCGTTGAGGACTAGATGAAGATGCTGGACGATCGGGGGATATGGCTGGTCTGGGTCAAGCTCCTCCTCTTCATCCTCGAAGTCTGCCTGTGGTAGCGGAGTGGGCTTCGAAGGCGTTGCCTCATCGTCCGAGTCTATTATCATGATAGCATCGTTTGACGTCCCATTGACTTTTGTGGGCGGTTTTGCGGGTTGCTTTGGCGGCGCTGCTGGAGATTCCTTCAATGGCCGTCCACCTCTCCAGATAATCCCGACTCCCGTTTCTTGCGCATACAGTACTATCGATGAACCATTCGGAGCTTTCACTGGGTAGACATGCGCGTCGTGAGCTCGGTGGGAAGGCTCATAGCGGAGCTGGGCAAGCTTGCCCTGGGTGGTGATGATGGGCTTCATCGTCGGGCTGCGCGAGCTTGCGCTGAGCACATGCGATCAGCTCCGAGAAACAGGCAGGTAATCGGGGTTACTGAGAGGGTAGACGACGGGCGGGTTCTCGGGTAGGTGTACTGTTGGTGGTGGAGGACGGAGGTGGAGAGATGGAGGTCGGACGTCGGAAGTTGAGGCGCGTCTGCAAAACACGGGACGGGACGAGACCGCGTCCTCAAGAAAACCACCAGCTCCAATGGAGCAACACCGCGCCTTCACCACAACCGCCGACGATTTCTTCCAGACCGAAACTTCCCATTGACTCCTTCTACCCACTATATCCGCACCCCATGCCGCCCTCCGACGCAACTCATGGCAACCCTACGGTCCCTGGGGCTGCACACGCCCGCCGCCCTGCAATATCTCATCGACGAGTCCGTGCTGCATGAAGACAGCACCGAGCGGGACTATACATGGGACACATATGACGACGATTCTCCGGACGGCTCTACCGACGAGCTAGTGACTACGGAATACCATGTGGTCTGGTCCAGAGGCGGTGTAGTGCGCAAGTGCTTCAATTTCGAAGTCGAGAACGAGCGCGTTATCCAGGCACTGCTCACTTGGTTCCCTACCGAAGAGCCCGTCACCGTTGTAGATGATGCTACAGACAATGAAGAACTTAAACTCAGCCAGCTGAACCAGAGCTTCCTCTCACAGGGCACACAACCGGCAACTGATCCCAATGCGCCCAGCACCGAGAGACCCAAAATCGTCGAAGGCAGAGCCCGTGCTCTTGTGGTCCTACTAAAGTCCCAGGCACATGTTTTCTTCCTCTCTGGAACAACCCATATTGCTCATCTTCCATTTGAAGTGGAGCGAGCTTTCCCCGCTGCACGCGGTGTTATCCTCCAGAGGAAGATTGCTCCCCGTCCCGGACCTCCTGCAAAGTCAATACCTTCTTCGGTGCCGCCTGGCTCCTTTTCAAACAATTCACAGGGTTTCATTCCACAATCGCTCTCGCAGAGCTTTTCCCAAATCTATTCCCAACCCGATGCTCGCCAGGCGTCTTTAGGCTCGTTGCGCACGCCCAATGGCCGTAAATCTGGCTCAACCAACGCACGATTCCTGGATCAGCTGGCAAAATCCCTTGCATTTCCCAGCACTGATGGCCTTCCACGTCTATACTCCTTCACAGACCCTTTGTCAGAGTTCGGGCTCGTGGTCAATGTTGTGACGGCTAACGAACGCGCGGGCTTTTTTGTGAATGGCTCTGGCCATCGGCGGCTGGAGCCTATCGACCAAAATGAAGAAGTTCTCTATGTGTCACCGCAGAACGAGATATACTTTGATAAAACTGGGAATGACAAGCCTCTCCTTTTTGTCGTCACGTCCAACAGTGAAAGTAATACCATCACCATCTGGTCGGCTGCTTACCTCGAGCCAAAGTCGGTATCGGCGTCGCGCAAGCAGCACTTTGCGCATCCGACAAGTAAAGCGAGGCGGCGCAGTTCATATGGACCGAGTACACCTGGAACGCCAGCAATACTAGGCACTGACAGACTGAGAGACAGTCTCGGAGGCGCTCCTCGAAGAAAGGTTCGACATTCAGGGATTAAACCCTCACAACTGAAGGAGAAGCTGTCCGATCAAGCGGTGGAAGACGCACTTGCTTCACAGCTGAACCCCGAGCTCGAAAGGGCGCAACACTCAAAAGAGTCTCGACGCGTAAGCTCATTGCTTTCCAGAGCCGAACTCTCCACCAGCTTTGATAGATCCGCTTTTCAAGATCTTGCTACACAACGAACGAGCCTGGGTGGGAGCTTTGGAGCGAGCTTTGGAGCCAGCCAGCGGAGCCGGCGTTCGCTGGGATATGACAGGACAAGTTTTGGCGGCTTCTCCAGACATCGCGCTTCAACCCCGGGTAGCATTGCATCCCGAATGAGCGTAGGAGGTACCTCCTTTGATGACACCCTCAACGATATCATGGACGAGGACACTTTCGACACTCTGGAAGACTATGATGAACTGGACGATCTGTTCTCCCCACCTGATGCTGGTTTCGAACAAGAGGCTCTGCACGGCTTGAGAAAAGAGCTAGTCATTAGCCCCATCACAGAAATATCTGTGCAGGAATATCTGCAGCCGGGCTTCTCCACTCTGAAGGATGCTACAGGGAACCTTGGCACTACGCAACAAGGTAGTGCGAGACCAACGGCCAAGGTGTTCTCTGTCGCGGCCCCATTCAATTCGGCTACGCTGCATGAACGAAAGATGTTTATCTACATCAAGCATCCAGCTCTTCAACATCCGCTTGAGTGTGAACTCTCGGTGATGCGTAAACGTCTCTCAGCAGCGGCCTCCCAGACTAGACTGACCGATCCTCCTCGATATGCTTGTGTACCGAAGATGATCAAGGTAGAAACAATGCGGGAGTCATCAGATGTGGTCAAGGTTGTGGATGGCCAGGTTGCGCGCGCGGCCTCACTAATTTCTCTCAAATCGGATGGACCCTGTCTGTCACTACATGCGAGTTGGGGGGCCCACCTGCCCATGAAACTATACCTGGGTCCTCTGCGACTTTTCGATCCACATGCCGTCATGCGGAGCGAGAAAATGAGAGCGACCGCTGGTTCAAGCAGAACTATCAGTCCACATTTGCCACTTCGGGGGCTACTCTCCCCCGGTAAAGCTGGTACTTTCGACATCATGGACGGAGAGTTCAACAGACATCGTCTGCAGCTAAAACTCTCACCAGCACACCCCTTCGTGGCACACCTGTTCCAGGCACTGACCACCATCTTACCCAACTACGCTGGCGAGCTTCTTCTCGAGATATACTGGAATATTCAGAAGATTTTTACCGGTTCCGCAGAGTCAAAATATAATATAGACTGGTTAGCATTTGTCACAACACTGTTTACGCTCGCCACACCTTTCATTGATAACCATACCATTAAGCCGTTGAACGGCGGAGAGAAAACCGAGAAACGGCGATCTCGTCGGCTATCAAGCCATGCAAGACCCGACGAGCATCTCGAGACTGACGAGTCCGCATGGGCTGCAATGTGTTCGCGACAGGATGGCCGGATGCAGATAAAAAGCTGGCAGTCAACACCATGGGCCTGGATTATGCAAGCTCAGCCTTCGTCCAATATCATGAACCCTCCATCTCGTACTCGCAACGCTCGAATCCTACCAGCTATTGAGCAGCAAATCAAAGGAAATAGAGGCCTATTGATCAGATGTGCACATTATGCACGGGAGTTTGACCGCACTCCAATCGGAAAAGCTGCGAGTGATCACTGGAGGCGCCTTTCTTTTTCTGAGAAGCAAGATTTGAGGATTTCATGCCTCTCCGAGATTGTGGTTATATTGCATCTGGTACGCGAGGAACGCAAACTTGACATCATGACTCAAGACTTCTCCACGTCTGAAGCTTACAATCTTGCTCCTGTGTTGGCTCAACTTGGACACTGGCTAAGGTGGGAGTCATGGGGCTTTGCTGAGGGAAGTTACTTTGATGTCGATGCTGGACTGGGCAAGGACTGGTCCTACGAAGACTCCAGCTTCACTTCCACTATACGTCTGCACTCACAGCCTTGGGATGTGCCGCCTTCTATCCTAGAATGGCTTTGCACAATGCTGCGCTCTCAGTCCTATTATCCATTTCCTACTTTAGCAAGGCTAATTCGCAAGTCCAAAGCTTCACCGCATTCGTCCGTGAATATAGACGAAATCATCCAGGGAGTTACGCCACGAACTGTTGCATTACAAAACTTCTTTCAGGAGATCGACAAGTTTACAACCCCTCGAAGAGTTGTGGAACTGATGGCACGCTGCGGTATCGATTCCGTCATGCTTGAAACTCTACCAGAAGCCGCAAGGGCGCCTTTGATGGAAGCATTGACACGATGTCAGGCAAATCCACCAACCACGTGGTCCGGTTCCCTACTGAAGTTGGTTCAGAGAGAGGACCTTGACCTGGCTGCGAAGGCAAACAGCAATACCAACCGCGATGTTCAGTTGCATCAATCACATGCAACCACTAACGTTCACTCGAATTTACACTCGTCTGGGGGGAACCGGGACATCCATACGATATGCCAAACCGCGGACGATATAGAACCCGCTCAGTCGTCGGCTGAAATCGAAAGACATGTCATAACCAGGATGATTTTCAAGGAAGACCGGCGCTTCATGGAGGCCTATCATCTTCTAGAACCCCTTAGACCCGCTGTAGCGGAATATCGTCCATCCGCTCGACAAGATGAAGCCGCCACGCTGGAAGGCCAAAAAGCTCTCATGCAATGGGTTATGGTTCGCACCTTTTCACTTCCAGTCGGTAATTCCATGATCAAGCTTGGGAGCAAGAGACCTCTCCTAACCGCGGCGTTTCCGCTTTATGGCTTCTCCACATCCTGCACGATGAAGCCCATGGGCAACGTGGTCACTGCTGACCGTGCGAGTTATTCGGAGGAAAAGTTCGTCTGGGCATTTTTCAATGCTGGCGTCGCCGCCGGGCTGAGTATAGCTAGGGACGCGCAGGGGATTGACACGTCCTGGTTTTCGTACAACAAACCTCCTGAGCCCACGAACAAACATGCTGGCTTACTTCTTGGGCTTGGCCTAAACGGTCATCTCAAGAACACCCAGAAGTATATGGCGTTCAACTACCTTCTGCCGAGACACACCATGACATCCGTGGCTACCCTGTTGGGTTTGGCTGCGTCTTACATGGGCACGATGGATACTCTAGTCACCAGACTTCTTTCGGTTCACATCACACGTATGATTCCCCACGACGCGTTCCAGTTGCCCCTATCAGGGCACACTGAGACCGCGGGCCTGATGGCTATTGGAATACTCTACTTTGACACGCAGCATCGTCGAATGAGTGAGATTATGCTTTCCGAACTTGAGCATGTCCAAGAAACCGATCCTTTTGCTGAGTCGCCAGATAAGCTTCGCAATGAAGCATACAGATTGGCCGCCGGGTTCGCACTTGGATACATCAACATCGGCAAAGGCAACGACCTCCGTGGTCTTCACGACATGAGGATACTGGAGCGTCTAATGACAGTGGCAGTAGCGCCCAAACCAGTCCATCTTGTCCACATTCTTGACGAAGCCACTGCTGGTGCCGTCATTGCTATTACACTCATCTACATGAAGACAAATAAAGAGTCCGTGGCACGCAAAATTGATGTGCCTGATACCCTACCGCAGTTCGACTATGTCCGATCCGATATATTCCTTCTGAGGACTCTCGCTAGGCATATGATCATGTGGGACGGCATCGTCGCCGATAGTGATTGGATCATCAAGAATTTGCCCTTACCATACCGGCCTGACTATGACCTGAAGAACATCAAAAAATTGCGCAGTCAGCAGATGCCCTTCTTCAACATTTTGGCAGGGCTGCTTTGGAGCATTTCCCTTCGATACGCAGGAACCGGCGATAGACACGTTCGAGACTTCCTGCTCCACTATCTCGACCAGTTCATCCGTATTCACAGATTACCCGCTCTTCGGTACGATTCCAAGCTCACGCGCAATACGGTGCGGAACTGCCAGGACCTTATGGCCCTCGCGACAGCCACCGTTGTAGCGGGCACTGGGGACCTGGAAGTATTGCGTCGCTGCCGCGCTCTCCACGGTCGATTAGGACCGGATGCACCCTATGGCTCCCATCTCGCCGGCCACATGGCCTTTGGAATTCTCTTCATGGGTGGCGGAACGCACACGTTCGCCACGTCGAACAAAGCAATTGCCTCCCTAATCTGCGCCTTCTACCCGCTCTTTCCCACCGAGGTCAAGGACTCTGAGGTCCATCTACAAGCCTGGCGTCACTTCTGGGTCCTGGCCGCCGAACCGCGCTGCCTCTACGTGCGAGACGTTGACACTGGACGCATCATGTCCATGCCCATCATCCTCCATCTCAAAGATGATCCGAACCCCAAACATATCGAGGCGCCCTGCCTTCTCCCCGAACTGCACACCATCGCCCGCTTGGAAACAGACAATGTCGCCTACTGGCCCACTACTCTGGACTTTGAAAACAATCCCCTGCATTTCAAGACTTTCAAGCAGAATCAGACCATCATGGTGAGGAGAAGGTCGGCACACGACATGTACGCCTCGCCCTTCAGCAACACCTTGATGGCTCTGAACGATGCCCATCAATCACGCGCCTCGCGCCAAATGTGGGATTGGCTCTTCTCCCTGCCATCGCTGGCATCCTTCGAATCCTCGGGTGCGGACGCAAAGAGCGATATGGCGCTCATTCTACCCGTGGATCCGCACAGTTCGACGTTCCTGGATATGAGGAGCACGGTTGTGGATCATCGCTTGGTGCTGAGGAGGGCGGCGGGGAGTTGGTCGAGGAGGGATTTGATGGAGTTGAGAGGGGTGTTTGAGTGGGCTGAGGGGATGGAGAGGAACGGGGAGGGAGGGTTGAGGTGGCTTGGTAGAGAGGTGGTAGAGAGGTTGAAGGCCGGAGTTTTGGAGAGGGGAAGGAGGGTTGGTGGGGATGGAGGTGGTGTGTGATGGGTTTGCTGAGAAAGTAATAGGATTGGGATGCACCTTTACCTAGATCTATACCAACCAGCGTGCCGGCCAACGTTGGCGGCCAGTGAAGGGGCGCCACATGACTTGCTTGCGGAATGACAACCAGGGGTGTAGAGATGGTCGTCGGTATAGCTACTGGCGGATGGAAACTCCTTGGTAACTTGTGTGCTGCAACGTAAGGTCTGCAGTAGGATATAGATGTGGTAGGAAAGTAGATACAAATGCAAGAAGTGTTGGGGATTCAAGTGCTTGGAAGATGAAAGTGCTTCCGTGATCAAACGGAGAATAGTGGAATATAAGGTACGGCACTCACAGTATATCATGCCGTGTATTTGACCCAGGTGACATAGCTAGCATGCAAATGACAAGTTCTCATCGAGCTTCGTTGTTGCACACGTGGTGCTTCACACTGTCCCAAATGGCCCTCCACATCCGGCGGCCGCCATCTCCCGACTCATCCATGCATACCGCAACCAGCCGATCAATGACCGTCCTCTGGAAGCCCGCAGTCGATACTACTCGACGCGATATGGAGGGGGCACTGAATGTGCGGATGAACGCATGGACCGCGCCGCTCGCTCGATAGTCCAGGCCCAGACTTCGAGCAGTATGCGGTTTTGAAGTTCGAAACTCGGCATAGATAAGCCACCTCCTTACCAGACCTCTTCTCTGTTCGGGTTCTTCATGACAGGAGGAACAGGAGGCGCTGCCAAAGTTCCCTCGCAGAGCTTCAGGTCTCCCAACCATCAGCACTTCTCCCATCTGCCAATTCCCTCCCGCTCACGACAACCCCTTAGGTGGAAAACTACTCTCCAACTTCCTCCCATCCTTCGTCACCCTCACGAACCTCAACGTGGGCAAACTTTCCCACTTCCCGCTCCATAACTTCAACTTCTTCAAATTCTCCTTGTCCAGCTCCGGCATCCAAAATCCGCTAGTATATTCCCCCTGCTCCATCGCCTGCTTCTGCTCTAGCTGCGTCTCGCGCGTGCTCGGCGGTCTGCCGGGTCGGCGCTCCGCTTTTAATTTGGCGAGTTCCTCGTCGTCGCGGCCGAGGAAATCTTCAATGAGTTTTTGCATTTCTGGGATGGTCAAGGAGGCGGTGTGTTCGAGGGTGTAGGATTGGAAGGCTTTTACTCTCAAGACTACAAAAGATCAGCAAGGGGGTTTTTGGAGTTAGAGTAATAACAGTTACGCACTGTAGTGCCTATTCTGCTTCTCCCTAATGGCCGCCAACCGATTCAGGCGGTCATCTCTGGCACTCGCGCGCTGCAGTCGTTGCGTGTCTCTGCTGTTCTCATGGAGCGAGGCGTTTTTGCCTTTCTTTTTGGCGATTTGTTTCTGGACTTTGTTCAGGCGTGTGCTAGGCATCTCCACTACTCTCTAGAATTATTGGAAATATTCAGAGAATGGAACTGTTGTTCTTGTTGTTGCTTCACTTACGGACTCTGACTTGCTGTCCCCAAATTTTTGGTGGGGAGGTCGGTGATCCGCATTTCGATTGCCGAAAGAGGCTTAGCGGGTTCCGTCGCGTTGTGCCCTTGCCTTGCCTCGCACGCGTAGAGAGCTTGAACAGTGGAACTACGAGGTTGGGTCCGCATTCTCCTTCCATTCACTTCTCCTGCTCTTCACGATTTTTTGCGGCGGCGTTTCTCTGTTTTTAAGGCATAGCGGTCAACTTCTGTGCGAGAATGATACGATAGTAAACAACCTGACGCCTTTGTTTGGACGCGGAGCTTCCCCGCGGCGACGTTCGCGATGGGCATCTCGGGTATGTCTCTCTCATATGGCTTCGTTGAATGCCCTGAAAATAAGTGGAACAGGTCTTCTTCCTCTCCTAAAGTCCATCCAGCAACCATGCAGTCTCAAGAAGTTCGCCGGACAAACCATTGGCGTCGACGCCTATGGATGGTTGCATCGAGGGACAGCCGGATGTGCTATTGAGCTTGCGCTGGGAAAGCCCACTACCAAGTAGGCTTGAAAGAATTGCACTAAACATATTCTGGTTATTAATCAGGCATCAGATACGTCGATTTCGCCATGAACCGCGTCCGAATGCTCATCCACTTTGGAATCACACCCTACCTCGTCTTTGATGGAGATTACCTTCCCAGTAAAGCTGGAACCGAGAAAGAAAGGGCTCAGAAGAGAAGGGATAGCAAGAAGCTTGGCTTGGAACTGCTGCAGATGGGGAAGACGTCGCAGGCGCACTTGGAGCTGCAAAAGGCCGTGGATGTTACACCGGAGATGGCGCGGGAGCTGATTGAGGAACTGAAATTCCATGGTATCCAGTATATTGTTGCACCTTACGAGGCGGATTCACAGCTGGCCTATCTGGAACGGCAGGGCATCATCAACGGGATTCTCTCGGAGGACTCCGACTTGCTGGTGTTCGGTGCCAGATGCTTGATCACGAAGCTGGACAAGTACGGCGAGTGCGTGGAGATCAACCGGAACCACTTCACAGCTTGCAGGGAGGTTAGCCTGGTAGGCTGGTCCGACGCCGACTTCAGACGGATGGCTATGTTGAGCGGATGCGATTATCTGCCTGGCATTGGGAAGATGGGCTTGAAGACGGCGTATCGTATGTTGCGCAAGCACAAAACTGTGGAGCGAGTAATCAAGGCGGCGCAGTTCGATGGACAGTTCAAGGTTCCAGCCGGTTACATGGAGGCGTTTACCCAAGCCGAGATGACGTTTCTGTACCAATGGGTGTTCTGTCCGCGGTCTAAACAACTCGTCAACCTCACAGTTCCTGATCCAGAAGTGGATATTACCACCATGCCGTATATTGGGCAGCACGTGGCGGATGATATTGCGATTGAAGTGGCCAACGGGAATCTCAATCCCCATACAAAGGAGCCCATTGTCGTGCCGTCAGTCGACAGATCGCGGATGAAACCTATGAAGACCCACCGGAAAGGCGCAACGCCCGCGCAGACACCGGATTTGAAGAAGGGTACCAAGCCCATCGACACTTTCTTTAAGCCAAAGCGGACTCCTCTCGCTGAGTTGGATCCGAATAGCTTCACGCCGTCACCCAGTCAGCAAACTCTCCTACAGCAGCAGCGACAGTCCAATGGTTGGGCCGCCGTACTTGCACCTCCATCCACGTCCCAATCTGCCAGGACTTCCAGTTTACGAAGTGGTCGCTCACCTCCCAGACGCACGACTTCGGATTCCACCATACGAAATCCTGCTCCGTCACATCCTAAGCGACAGCGGCTTTGTTCCGATGGTTCCTTCAGTACTCCTGATAGCGGCGGCGCAGAAGCTGAGCGCAGCCGATTTTTTGCTTCCTCGACGGTCGAACCGAGCCCATCCTTGCGTACGAATCAGCGCCCCAAGAAAAGAAACTCGGACTTTGAACTATTCTCTGATGACTCACTGGACGATGCTATGGCTCAGCTCGTTGACTTGGAAGAAGCCACCACTGGGCAGAGGAAGAAGAAGAGTCAGATACCGATCTTCCGCGACGAGGATGGCCCAAGGGTTGCCAGCACCCCTCAGTCGAGCATACTTTCAAGAAGTACCACAAGTACTTCGCAGCTCTCCATGAGTACATTCACGCCTGCGACATCTTATGGTAGCCCTCGTGATTTGGAGGAAGAAACCGCACTCAGTGCTGCACTGTCGTCGAAGGTGAAGGGTCTGCGCTCGAAGTTCACATACAATGCGGCGAATACCAAGGGAGATGCGTCACCACTGGATTTCCCACCGAGAATAGGAAACAGTTCCATACAGAAGGAGAAGCCAAATGCGAAAAGCGCGCCTCGTGTTATCAATGACCAAAACTTGGGCTCAACCTTGGACGATACGCTGGAACTCGATGACGCAGCCTGGGCAGCAATGGAAGCTGAAATTGTGGTGGCGGAAAGCGTGACAGAAGTCCCGCGATCTTCACCCATTAAGACAGCCACTTGGGAGAACCTGTTGGTAAAAGGAAGCGAGGACTTTCTCGTACCAGACAGTGAGGCAGAGAGCGACGGTTCTCCTCGTGCTGTCAGGCGGACTTTGGATTTGGGGAGATTCGCGTTTCGCGGGTAGCGATCCTGCCGTTCAATCGGGCGCAACTACTTGAGAGCTGAAGGTTTGAATAATCGATGCATAGCGTGATGGTTTATGGTGTCTGGCATTTTAGGGTGTTATGGGTTATGCCGGACAGGGCGCTATGAGGGTTTGCTACTGGCGTTGCTAAGGGCCAGGTATTGGATTATCTGTACGCAATGATGATATCCATAGTCTCAATACCCAGATATTTCCCAGTTCAAGCCGTCGTGGCCGTCGCCAGCGGTCGCGAGTCGGTTAGAGGAAGAGTCGCCAAACCAGAAACACTTCATGTTATACCAGACATCAAACGCCCATCGACACAGATATCATAAGTTATTCTCAAGAGACATACACTCCACGGTCATCACAACCCGACTCCGCAAATCCACTCCCTACCCACCCACCGCATATCCCGGGGGCCCCTTCAGACCCCGAGCACGCATCCAACAACCGCCTCAAAGAACCATGTGGCTTATCCCCCTCCCACAAAGAAACCCGTTACAACACCGGAACAACGGGCCAGGTCGCGCCAAGCGCTAATCACACGATGCGTTGATTCGCATCAATCGGACAAAGAAAAAAGGAAGCGATTTTTGAGTGTTCGATTACTGCGGAATTGGGCTGGGACGAACTTCTTTAGACAGGTACTCTTTGTCCTTTGACGAAAAAAGAGAATTGGACTGGAGTTTCCGTTTGTGGGGTAGTTTGCAACAGGACGCGGATGGGGAAGAACGGTATAAAAGAAGGGGTGGTATAAAAGAAGGGGTGGTATAAAAGAAGGGGTGGTATAAAAGAAGGGGTGGTATAAAAGAAGGGGTGGTATAAAAGAAGGGGTTATCGTGCATTTTTGTAGAGGGAGTTTGATGTTTGTGTTTTTTGAGAGAAATTCTCTGATACGACTTTTTAACCTTTTCCTGAGAGACCGTTAAGGACAAGGTCGACATTGACCTAGGCGGACTACCGTTCTACACTTCAACACCAAGGAGATAGCGTGAGGTCACGCAACGCAACACAATCGGTACTGACATAACGTACAACGAATCCAAAGACGCAATACAGCAGCAAATATGGCCCCGAAAAGATCCAGGCCAGTTGCAACGGGCAGCCGCACTGTACGTCACTCAAGTTCAATCCACTACTTACCTATCCCCTTCTTCCCCCAGTCCCCCTCTGTCCTATCCCCTTCTCTCCCCTTCTCTCCCCTTCTCTCCCCTTCTCTCCTCTATCTCTCCCCGGTTGATTCCCTCCCTCCGCCTCTCGTTACACCAGAAAGTCGGCACCCACTAACTCCCCTCTCCACAGAGCCCCCGCCAATGCACCCCACTCTTGCCCTACAACGAAAACGCCGCCCAGCAAGAAGCCCTCGCCCGCGCAGTAGCCGCGCGCGAAGCCGAAGACGCACTCAGAGCGCGGAGACGAAGGGTGACGCGCGCGCAGACCCGCGCTGCTGCCGCTCCTGTTCCCGCTGCTACGACTTCTCGAGGAGGCGGGAGAGGAAAAGCTGCTGCGGGAGCCAAATCGAAAGCCGCACCGGCAACCGGGAAGAAGGGCGCCGCCGCCGTCGCCAGAGGTACGGCTACTGGACGTGTAACCAAGACGAAGACTGCACCGGCTGCCACTCGCGGTGGCAGAGGAAAAGCCCGTGGGACGGGGCGTGGAGGAGCGCGTGGAGGAGCGCGTGGAGGAGGTCGAGCTAAAACAGTAGCTCGCAAGACGAGAGCTCCCACGCCGTCCGACAGCGAGAGCGAGAGCGAGAGCGAGAGCGAGAGTCAGTCCGAGTCGGAGCCTGAAATCCCCAATTCGACTCAAAGCCACCGCTCCACGCAGCCGCGAAGCCAGCAAAGCCAGCAAAGCCAGAGCCGCTCGGCAGGCCAGCAAGCTTCCACGCAGAGGAGCGCCTCGTCCGGTCTGAGCACCGCTAAGACGATGGCGACGCCGTCGACCATCAGGACGACCATGCAGCAGGCTGCCACTACCGCCGCCAACAAGTCCTCTTCGTCCCGTGCTGGATCCAGCAACGCAAGGTCTGCGCCCTCGGCACAGCAAGAGCTACCGAACACGATCCCCGAGACGCAGAATGCGGAGTACTCACCCACCATCGCGGATTCGTCGAGTTTCAACTATCCTCACCTTCCCTCTACAAAGAGCCAGGGCTCGCCTCCCACGCAGCAGCCCCGAAACCAGCAGGGCCAGGCCCGTCTGGCGGTTCCGACTGCTCACAAGAGCGTCTCTTCAGCTGGAGGGGGTAGATCCGCCTCGACTAAGAGTTCCAGCTCCGGGATGCCGCACTCGCCGCAGTCGACGTTCAGGAATCGGGCTGCGGTTCTTGCGACGCAGGCGAATTCGAGTGAGAAGAGGTCGGGTGATAGCGAGACGCGGAAGACGCGCGGGGTGAGGGATTTGTCCAAGTCGCCCGGTTCGAAGAAGAGTTCGAAGGCCAATAAGGGGAGCAAGGGGAGTAAGGTGGGTTCAGGAAGGGTGAGTAAGAGCGCTTCTAAGGCAAGTTCCAAGTACAAGTCTATGTCGCTGTAGAAATCTGCGAGCTTCGAGCGGGTTGACTAAGTCAGCAAGACGGGCAACGGCGGTCGGAAGGAAGGCTGGCGCTAGCGTGGCTTAGAATGTCGGAGTGGGGTTAGGGAAAAGATACCCTTTTGTTTTGTTTTCCTTCGAGTCTGTTTATGTTGGATAGATTTTGCAGTCTGAGCAGTCGGGAGTTCTGATAGGGGCTGGCGTTTTATAGTTCGTTATGTGCCTGTATATTGGTGAAAATGATGTATTTGCCCTTCGTTCAGGTCGGCTGTAGATGAGAGTTCCGCGAGGCTTATATGATGATGTGAAATGTTCCGTTTGACGGAGGTATTGCTGATGAGAAAGGGAAAAGGTGCGGAACGTGGGCTCGCCTTCATGACATGCATTGCTCGAGCATATCCCGCAATGTCTCCAATTGCCCCGGTCAAGATATAATGGAGCTCAAAAGAAGAAGGAATAAACGTTCTGAGCGGATTGGTTCCAGAGCATCCTCTCGCCGATGTCATAGATGATGATGTAATGCCTTAGCGTGACAGATTAAACAGAAACAAAATGCAGAAAAAGCAGGAAAATAAAAAACGAAAGGCTAAAATCAGAAGAAAGCTTCACAAAAATCACCTACCTCAGTCCAGTGTCCCAGAAAATATGACCCTAGATTCAAGAACCCAACCGACTGAGTACATAGATATAGCTCTTCCACTTGTACCTCTGTTACATCCGTATACCAGCGTACGAAGTTCTTTTACAAGTTCCGCAAAGCTGGAGACCGAGAACTGGAACAAAATCACAGGCCCGCGTGCCCTCTTGCAGCCAACCAACGAGCTCACACTTCCATTGTCAAGCGTAAGGAAACTCTGGTCTCACGCGTGAAAGGAAAGAAGCAACCGAGCACGCGTGCCTTAGCGGGGCTCGGGCGAATCCCAATGCAGTGAGAGCACGGTGGTCATGTTTCCGGTCGCCGCGGTCGGCAGCAATTTGAGAGTGAATATACCAAGTGCTTTGTTGTTGGTGTTTTACGCGAGGAACCCTCGCAATTCTGAATGGGAATCGGAAAATCGAGGGGATCGCCGATTCGGACATTTTCCTCAGATTGGAGATCTCGGGTTCCTGTGCGCATCGAGCTCAAGGGGACGCGTATTCCGTACGATAGGTAAATCGGCTTTCGCAAGACAACGGCCTCTGAGCATGGGCAAACTCGAGGAAATCGGCGATGCTTTACAGATCCAACGTGTGTTCCGAGGACTCTCCAATTCGAGCCTCCGCTTCTCCCATCATCGACATTCAACCCAGTCATCTTCTCTCCTTCAAACCCCAGCTGTTCGCACCCAAAACAACCCAGGATCCAGGGGACAAAGTACTGCAACCGCTACGATGCAAATAGACGGATGCCAACGCATCATGCTCCTCCACCACCAAGAACAAGACGTCCTCGCAAGCGAGTCTCACTTCCAAAATACCCTTGGTGATCGTGGACCAGCCAACCGGCAGTATTCCGAATCCCACACATATCCCACATACCAGCCACAGGCGTTGATTCGATGATGGGCCACAGACCAGCTTGTGCATCCGTCGGCTCATGTTCAGGCAAAAAGCGGGAGCCCTGGATTTGCATTCTCTTATCCTGGGCGATGGCAGTGCAGAATTCTCGATGCGGAGACCGTTGGCGAGTAGGCAAAGGACGTCATCATGCAGCACGCGCTCGTTCACGTCGATTCCTCGAGCGCTCTGAAACAATATCTCAGGTTCGCGTGTAGACGACCTCTGGAGCCGGTCCATACAGAGGAACATGTCGTTCGACCCCGGACCCAGCTCTCAAGGTGTAGCTCCCCACTGCAGTCAGCCCAAGGGTGAGCGTCTGCGGCATGTTGTTGGCCGTCGTCTGCGCAGTAGGAGTCTAGGAGAGATGATGCCGACATTGCTGATGGATTCCGCCAAGCGTCGTCATTGGACCGGTGGCCTAAGGAAGATACATATCCGAAAGTACAAGTGCTGTCTGCACGCGGCGTGGAGGTGGCGTCCTGGGATTGCATTTGGCGACAAGATCGAGTGAAGTTTGAAATTCGATATCCCGAGACCCGATTTGCGGAGGATGGATGAATGTGCAGCGTTCTGGAGGCGGATTGGCTCTCCAGGACCTGATCAGCGGACTTTTCCATGGTGAGTTACTCCGTACGGAGTATGTCTGCATTACGGCCAACAGCAGAGCGTGCCAGACGCCATGTCGACGAGGAAGGTGGTGCTCCCCCGAGAACCTCCACACTCCCAACACGAGAGTAGTTCCCTCAATAATAATAAGCAACCAACCTTCAGTTCGAGGCAAATCGCGGCAGTGCTCTCACTTCCTGACATCTCTATCCAACGGGACCACAGATAGTGATAGCTTGCTCTCGTTCGGTCTTCCCATCTGGTCTAGACGGGGAGAAACTTGAATCCTAGAAAGATCAGATTGGATAGCAGAACTTGTGCACTCGCCACAACGCCACATGTAGCGCCACATTCATTCACTCGCCACAAGATATAACAGAGTACACAGTAAGGAAAGAGATGCTGTGGCACAATGTGTTCCGCCGATCAGTGATCAACGATGTGTCCGATTAGGCCATCCTTGAGGAGCTCCTTCTAAACATAGAAATTCGAATAAGAAATTGTAAATCTAGGCGATTCATTCGTTCGGCTCTCGTAACCGTAGAAGATAGATCGCTGCTCGGTGGGAGGGGGTACGCGTACTGTGCACGTTGAGTTATTAACCACTCCAGCAATATCTCCGAACTCAGCGGTAGTACAGCTTGATGAAGTGCACTTGCATTCCATCTTCTCGATAGAGGGTGGCGAACGACTACACAATACTCCGCTGGGACGAACAAATCTGGAGCGATAGGCCGTGGTCCACTGGAGTCGCAGAGGGTTTCCGCTATGCACGAGTACTCACTCCATGACCCCTACTTCGTAAAATGCGCAATAACCATTACTGAAGGAGTCCAATCCACATGTTCGAAATCTGACACGATTGACAGAGATCTAGGCAAACACAGGGTGGCTTGCGGTCATTCAATTTTGTAAATCCGGGTGTTGAAGCGTTAATTGTTGAATTGAGACGCGACACGTTGTAGCGCCACACCTCCACCGAGCCACCCTTTTATAGACGATCGTTTGCCTAACCATTGTCCGGCAGGTAGAATTCGACTTCCCCGGAATAGTACCTGTCATTGTGGGATCTCCGGGTCAGGGCCCGTCACTCGCTTCCCCTGATTGGCAATTCCTAAGCGCCTCCTATGTAACGCTTCGTAGGGAACATGCGGTGAGGTCGACTGACAGCTGTCCATGTACGAAAAATGTACCGAACAGCTGAGACTTCACTGAAGCCGACATATGGTGACACAGGACCAGCATCTCTGATGATATACATTCTCACTCGGCCGTCAGCCGTTTCTTCGATTGGAGACACGCGCGAAACGCCCATATGGTCGTGTCAACGGTGATCGATCCGGCAATTGAAATATCGGAATCGGATTCGCGCGCCAAGTACTGTGTACATACTAAGTAGAGACCGAAGATACTAGTAGAGACGCCATGATGCTTCGATCAATTTTGCCATGTGATATGACGACAAGTCTCGGGCGCCAAAGCTCATAGCACGCAAAAGTGGAAAAGCAAATCTCACATTTCGCGCTAGATGCCTCCGAGGGGTTCGGCCTTCTGGGCCACTTCATTTCCCCCTTGCGCGCGGCCCGAACTCGGTGTTAATTACACTCATATGTTTGATGACACTGTTGTGAGATTGTGAGGGGGGGTGGAGCGCCCTTATTCAAAGTGAGGTCCACTGCCTCAGATCCGAGGAAACGACGGGACCAGTGTCCAAGATGAGTTCAGAGCGCGGCTGTGGATATGGGCAGGAAGATAGAGGCACAAGCCGCGCCGAGGAGCTGACTCGTGATGCGTTGAGTGGAGAGTCTGAACGGGACTCCTACATCGTGGAAAGCGTAGTGATAATATTATGAGAGCGATGGGTGTTGTGACGAACGGCCGTCACGCTGTTGTTAGCAAGACGCTGGCAACGAAATGATGTCCCGAACGGCGTGAGTGGCAAGTGCAAGATGTATATGCGAATAAGAGATATGCTATCGTTGTTTAGACATAGAAGAGGTATCCCTGAAGGCAATTGGGGCGATTGCGAGGGGTTGGTAGAGAGAAATTAGACAATAATAAAGGGAGAGAAAACAGCAAAAGGGTATAAGTCCAAAGGGAAGAGCAGTCTTTCGCCAATATGCCGGAAGGAATGAAGGCTACTTCTTCGAGTTTGTCCAGACAACCGATTACCACTCCACCTTCTCTTGCCCCATGCGTGTACGTAATGGTGTATGACGTCCGTCGTTTGGGTTATGTACCGGTCATTTCCGCCAATCTTAAAAGTCCAGTAGGTGAAAATGTTAATGGGTATCGCAGAATGTGTAGACAATATAAAGCAAAGCTCGTAAACGCTAGTGGGTTCTTCGACATATTGAGAAACAGCCCCATGAATCTGTGAAAGCCTGCTGCCACAAAGCTCCTTCGAGAAGTATTTCGGCAGCTCCTCGCGTGTACGGAAAGTACAATGTCAGTCGTCCCGTCGTCATCAATCGCCAGGATTCCAGAGAAAATGTAATCGGGACTTGTTCAGAAGAGGAGTCGGAGCTCGTAGCCAGTGGAATTGACGGTTTCGATGGCGCCTACATCTCCGTCGACCTGTATGTCCGTTGAACCAGCATCCCACTCGCGTTTCAAGGGCTGCTGTGATGAGGTGATTTCGTGGAATTCAGCGACCATATCCTGTTGTTCGGGTATCTCCCGTACAGCATCATCGTCCATGAGAATCTGAAGGCCTTTCTCATTGATCCGGATAACCCTCGTAACTTTTGTCGGCTCGATATCAGCCTTCATGGATATTCCGCCCACAAGAGCCTTCAATGTCCGTTCCAAGAGGTAGACGGCGCGGAAGTAGTTATCGCTCGGCACCCGCCCAGCAACCCTTGGTTGAACGAAGAAACAAGCAACTGTGCCTACAATCAGCTGATGATCGTTGCGAAAGTACCAACATACACGTACCTGGTTTGACCATTGGTTCCGGTGGCGGGACATAGGAAGGGTCGACACCCACAGCTTCAATCCACCCAGAAAGGGCATGATCGTCACTATACGGCCTTTGCACTCTTCGCGGTTCATCCGAGCCATCTGGAATTGCGGAAAGAGGTTTCAGATCACCTGTCGCTGTTTGAGGGTGGCCTCTCCATTCGTTCGAGGACATCCGAGACGGCGGTTGGAACGGAGCCGGTTGCTGGAATGAGGAACGCCGATGACCGCCGGAGTGGAGTGATTGGGAGCTCGGTGTCGGAGATACAATGGACGAGGTTCCAGTATGGGAACTCTGGTGCTCCCACATGGTCGAATCTACGTTTGTATCAATCTTCGAAAGATCCATCGTGCCGGACAGCTGCACGGGATGAAGATCTGGGTCGTCGTGCTCATCTCCCTTTAGATAGAGCACGCTAACCGGCCTCGTGGAACTGAACATATCCTGGAGCGACTGCAGCTTAAGTTGCAAGTCTTCTTCCGCCGCCACGCGCGCACCGGAAGCTGAGCTATTTGAAGACATGGACCACGTCCTCTTGTGTTTGGGCACCTTCCCTGGTCGAGAACTGGGCGCAGTTTTGGATACCGATCCACTGCGCTTGCGCTTTCCGAAGTCTTTCATTCCAGATTCCACCTGAGCAATCTGCTGTTTCAACTTGTCGATGGTCTTCTTAACGTGTGCTACATCGTTGGACAGCTTCCGCTCCGCTCCATGGTCTCGGAAGAGCTTCACTTTGCAGTAACAGAGTTCCATTGCCGGGGGCTCTGGAGGCGATCCAGGTCCGGCGGAGACGACTTCGGTTTTGGCGCATAGACGAACCGGTATGCCTTTGACGCCCTTCGAGTGACTGAAGTCCGTTGAGAGGAAGTTGAAACGCACAGCCAGTGAGCACTCCGGAGGATTGTTGTGCACTGGAATCCAAGTGACGGCGAAACCATCGAAGGAGGCGGACTCGAGCTCCACCCGCGGCCGGCCTTGCACCTCCCCACCCCCAGCCTGGCTCGGATCGACGAACTCAACCGCTTGAAGGCGTCCGCCTCTTTGATGCGCCTCATTAGTCCCGCGCCCTTCTTTCCAAAGCTGCCAACAAGCCGCCGGCCTCTGGCGCTGCTGCTCATCCTCGAATGAAATGCGAATGTACGTTCGATACTTGAGCACTGTGTTGGAAGTCTGCTGAGGCAGCGCAGTATCTACCAGCGTAATCGTATATGCTTGCCCCTTGTTGAGGTAGGTTACAGGAATCTCGTCCGCATTCTTGATCATTGCCGTTGGAGCATTCAAAGTAACATGAAACCGGAACCTTGTCAAAGTTAGCACCTGAAAATCACCGGTGAGGACTATATGTTGTAGATAAAAACTCAGAACTATAACTTACGAGTTAGCTGGTTGCTGAGGAAGGGTCGGGGCCATGTTTTGCTGGAAGGGTTGCGGTTGAGTAGCGTAACCCACTACTGGAGACTGCTCCTGCATCTCGACATCCGGCATGACGTTGTCCAAGGGGGACTGTTCATGAACCTGCCCAAGCTGCGCGTGCTCAAACACGGAAGGTTGGTGACTGAACTCATGAGGCGCAAAGGCGGGTCCGTGTTGGGACGGCAACGAAAAGGGATTTTGGTTCTGGAAGTGTTGAGTAGACAATGCATGGGGATTGAAACCGTGAAGATGGCCAGAAGGCGCCGGTTGACCAGCATGTACGCCGCCTTCAGAGGTCGGTAGTGAGAGCGGGGTGCCTAGGCCGAAGCTGAAGCCGGGCGTGTGTAGGTCTCCCGCCTGGCTGTGATAGAGGGTGTTCGTGCCGCCAGGGGTTGGCGTGTAATATCCAGGCGGTTGGTTGGCGAAAGAAGCAAACGCGAAACTGTTGGGATCGAGAAGTGATGGCGTAAATCGCCATTGTTCTGTATTCCCTCGCGGGGTTGGGTCCGCGTCTTTGATGTCTTCGTGATCGCCAAAGTGACTTCAATAACAAACGCAGTCAGCACCTTGTCACAATCGGGGCGAAATCGACAGGTTACTTGACCATGGGCGCCTTCTCCAGCAAGATTTGACATGCGCGACTTCAATAGAAGACATGAGAAGATGGCAGATGGCGTGGGTGGTGGGAGGGGTGCGATGCGCCGGGCGCGGACATGCGGGCAACATACCGAACATTGTGATGCGCTACGTCGAGCGCATCCGTGAGGGACGGCCCAGAATGGTTACCGATGGACTGCGAGCGAGTGGTCGACGCGACGTGAGGGAAGGCCGCCTTGAAGTTCTGAATGAGCTCTTCATTCGGCTTCTGTGAATTTGTTCTGCAGCCCAAGTCAGGTCAGGTACGCACGGCCGGGGGGTTGCACATGCTACGCGTGCGTTCCCCGCCAGAGGCCACCGAGGGAAGCGTAGCGTCGCGATGGACATACCGATTTCGAAACATCGCTGGGAAACTCCAAGCAGATGCGCTGTGCAATCAAGAGCATTGAAAGAACGAGTGAATGTCGGGGAGGATGGGGAGGCTCCGCGACCAGTCGACGAAACGAGAGGGTAATGCCACAAGAGCGTTCAAGCCACAGACGACGCCAGGGCCGGCGTATGCACTGAAGGGTCAGCCGTCTTTTATTCGGGCTCGACGGCATCAAACGGCAGCGCTTGGGGCCCGGTCAAAGCGCGTCTGCTGGATGCATGGGCGTCTGGCATCCACCATGGGAAAGAGACCGATCGAAAAGTGGACATGGAGAGCTCGGCGCCGTCCCTCTCGGGACAACGAACACCGCCTGTGGACCGTGGTGTGTTGACAGCGCTGCGCACCGAGCGGCGAAGAGGGTGGAAATGACTGGCGGCGCCCAGGGAGCCCTGGGAGCCCCGAGGGGTCTGAAGGGGAGCCGTGAAAGGACCCGGGCAAGGGGCCTACGACTTGCACAGCCACTACTGCCCTGCATCGTCCTCGATCTCTCCAGAAGCTTTTGCGTTGTCTCTCGCGTGCCTCGAACAGGATGGGATTGTCGCTGCAGTTCATCGTCGGTAGAAGCTTGCACCCTCTACCCGGTGCCACGCGGTCCCAGCCCATTGTTCCTCGAATGCCCCCTTCGCCTGCCACAGAGCGTGCCCTCCACGGGCTCCCAGATCTGGCTCCGGTAATTATTGGCCTTGAAAGAAAAGATAACTCCCCCAATTTCCATAGGGCCGCGGCTCCACGACTCCCTGGCATGGCATTTGCAACGGCGCCCGCCGAACAATGACGACATCTGCCATCCCCTCCCACTGCAAACACAGAACTCTCTTTTCCCGCATGACACTTTTGTTGCCAGACGGCGCACGGTGGCCGACGGGACTTTCCCCGCACAGCATGCCAGTGATGCCCCTCTGCCGCTGTGCCCTGGGAGGCAACGCAACGAATGCCAGAGTCCTGCCGCCCACCCTTCAATTCTGCTTCTCCACCCAATTTCCCACATGTGGGCGGCGGATGAGCGACGAGGATACGCCCGGCTGTTCCGCTGCGAAACGGCGCCCTCCGGCCAATCTCAGCGCTCCATCGACACGAACTCAAATGAGCCGTTCGCTTCATCCAACTCGCCCGCTGGTCGCCTGGTCAGACGTAGTTTTGCATCTTGTCCCACAAAAGCCGAGATTAAGGAGCATTGAAATCTGTTGTTTTCAAACCTTTCCCATCCATCCCAAATTGGTCTACGTCATCCGAAAGATATGACACCCTCTGGCAGTGCTATTGACTTGTCGCTCTCATGTCGAAGCACACAATCACCCTAACTGGACACTCGTGGTATGTATGCCGAGAAGATCATGGATCTTTCGTCCGGGAATCTGCATTGAGCCGATCAAATATAAATAACTGTGGCGGAATCCAGGGGAACATTGGACTGCCACAGTACACACAACATGATCCCTGAAGAGAGGCGAAATCTCTTTTTGCCGATTGTGCCTCTCAGGATGCCACGATTGGGCGAGATATGTCGATCTGTGGCGGAGACGCCACAGTTCGGATACATATTCCCAGGACGCAGTACGGAGTACTCACTGCGGTACCGTAGTTATACCGCCAGTAAAGAAGATGCGCATTGTCGTCGATACATCGTACAAAATCGCCGCCCTTGACATCTGAGCGCGCCTTGATGCGGTCAAATTGCTCATTGGCCCAAAGTCAGTGGTCTTACGCAAGTGTGAACCTGCAGAAGCAAGATATCGTATGACAATTATTGCGAATGGAGATAGGACATTGTTCGTAGTAGTTGGGAAGCGCTGATGTGAGATCATCGTGCCTGTCAGAGTTGCTGGTTTTTGTCACCGGGGTTCCTTGTCGTACAATGAAAAAAGTGCCAATGCCATCTCATTCATCCTCTTCGACGTCATTCGTCCATTCCTGGAAAATAGCAATAATTCCTTGCAATAAGTGTGCATGATGGCCTGGTCAAGTATGAAGAACCATGAGACTCCTCTCAGAACTGTGCCGCACCTGCTGTTACGGCATGGGAGACGCTGTACGGAGTACTGTCCGTTGACGGGGTAGGGAGACAATGTTGCTTGTTGTATACAAGTACAGGTAGGGATACATAAAATGCTTTGATGTGCTAGAAATCGAAGTCCAGTCTCTGAAGACGATGTTACGCATATTGTGGAATACCGTGGAAGACAATGTTTGATCCAAGTAATCATTTCCGAACTAGAAAACCCTTGCATAGACCACGGTACGCTCTGTTGTCATATGAGCGTTTACTTGTACCAGGATACCGTAATGCCACACGCACCATCAAGCTTTCACTAAATGGCGATATTCGACAGTACGCAGACCTGCAGATAGCTAGACACGATCCGTTGCCTGATGTGTGGTAACTCCTAAAGCTTCGTTGTTGAGTTGATTTTTGCTTTCCCAAGCGATTTCAGGCTCCCCTTCCATGCCGCTTGGACTTCGACAAGAGCTGCTTCGAGTCGCCAGTTGCTGTTGCGACCGGCTTACGCTCGACCTGTCACGGAAAGCCGTTTGTACACTAGAGCTTGAATTCGGTCGATCGTTCAACCTGCCCCGGTTTTGCGTTGTTCGTAGGCTGGAGGTGGGACCTTCCCTCCGTGTTCGGCCCAAGGGGGACTGTACCGGACTGGGTATCTTGGACGGCTTTATCGTAACATCTGCGCTCAAAGTTTGCACCCTTCGTAAGGAGGCCTCCGCAACGTCATCTGTCACATTCTCGGAAAAGTCAGATGAAGACGTTGACTGTGGTCCGGACGGAGATCTTGCTCGTGTGAGATCCCACTCCCTAAACTTGTCTGTGAGGAGGACTAGCTGATCATCACCTGGCTCAAAGGAAAAGTGCCGTTCATCCATCGTGGGCGGAATGGAGAGTTGCGCCGGATGGAGATGTGTCTCTTCGCCTCCGGTGGCGACCGGCGCGTTGTAATCAGCACTCTTGTGTTGGTAACTCAGAGATGAATCGTCCGTCTGAGACCCGCGATCACTCTCAGTTTCATAGAGCTTCATAAGCTTGGACACGAAATCCTGGGCATTGAGCCCTCGTCGACGAGCAACCAATGTGGCCAGTTCTTTCAAGGCTACGAAGGCCTCGAACTCGGCGCCGACCTCCAAGGTGACTTCTGCTGGCATTTTGCTCGTTCTCAGTACCCGCTCGCTAGAGTCCGCGCCACCGGAATGATTGGATTGCGGGTCGGGAGAAGTAGTTGACAATTCGGACAGGTCCAACTCGCTCTTTACCTTCCGGGACAGAGTCAACTGATGTCCAACCGTAGGGGGCGTGCCAACATGGAGTTCTTCTGCCCGGCCTTGGCGCAGAAGCTTCTTTGAAAGTGCAGCCATTGATCCGGATGGTGAAGTCGGGCGGTGTAGAATAGCTATAGGCGTCAATATAATCACTTAGAGCTAAAAACATGGACTCCTACCTTTCTGGCTCCTGACCTTGATCTCGCTATCGAGCTGATCCATGGTCATTGGCTTGTAAACCACCTCGGGTTGGTCTGATGAAGGCGTCTTGCGTGGACGCTCAACGACTGAGCCTTGCCTAGCCTCCATGAGGCCGACCATGCCAGGGGCGCCCTGGGCAATCAAGAGCTCGAGACGTCGGATCTCATCCTGATAACGAGACTTTTCCTCGCCCCAGCTTTCCTCGGCAATTTGAAAATCATCCAGAGTATTCTTCAACAAGTCGTTCAGACGCTCCTTCTCTTCTCGAACCTTTTGATAGTCCTCGAAAATTCGTAGGATCCCGCTATTGTGCTGTACAGGAAGAGGGATCCATCCACGATTGCCAATATGGGAGCGGATGTGTTGCAGAGCAAACAGAGGATCGACGGGCGGTTCTGGCTCAAATGGAGCATCTTCATCCCAAGGTTCTGGGAAAGGGAACTCGGGTTTCGGCCCGGCCGTGAGCGACAAATACTCGGACAGATATCGTGCAAACTTGGGCCTAGTCTCATTCCTCGCGCGGGGTGCCGGCAATGCTGATATACTTGAACCACTATCTCTGCGCGAGCCGTTGGTATCATCACCTCGCGAAGCCGCGACGTGGAGGCCGAGAGCGGACTGTGGTCGGCTGTCGTGTAGAGTCTTCCTCCAGAAAGGTTTGTCGGCCTTTGCAGCGGGTGTCGTAGCTGGCTGATCAGTCGGCTTCTCGTTCTCGGTCACACCATCACCTGTGCCTTTGACTTCAAGCGGCGTTTTTGGTCGTCTGTCGTGAAGTTTCTTCCGCCACCCTTTCTCAAGCATGGTGCTTCGCAATCTCTGTGATCGGAGAGGTAGACAGGATAGAGAATGATGTTAATGAAAGACTGAAAGGATGTTGCAAATGTAGTGAGGAGGAGGTTGAGGTTGAGGGGATGAAGGTCGACGTTGCGGTAACTTCATCGCGCTTGCCTGGTGTCTTCACAGGGAAGGAGCGACGGTCGTGGAAACAGAATCTCGTGACCGCCTCGTTCACCAGCAAGGCGGCCTATGCAAGTTTGTACTTTCATTGTCGATATTATCTTCCAGGCAGTGAAAGAGCCGGAACTTTCATATTCGAAGGCCCTGGCCTGCAAAGGCACAGAACGGCAGAAGGAACGGAGATTCGTCTGCTACCATGGGCAGTAATAACTTCTGATGCAGATTGTCCTGATGATGAGAACAGATCAAGAAGAGTATATATGTGACAGACTGGAAGTGTAGATGCTGACAAGTGTAGAGAGAGATAGATACCCGAAATAATGGAGACGGGAAACAATGACTGCGCAGCTAAATCTAACCATTTGAAATCCACAGTCGACACAGAAATAAGAATACTTCACATTGCCTTGAAGGTAAAGGTGGCCACTGGTCGCTCATCATGTCTCTCCCGTGAGTACGCTGCAGAGGGCCCGGTTCGAGGTCTCTCAAACGTGGAACCACCCCAAGAGAACGGGACACTGCACTTGAAAGACTGCGATCGATTTGACAGGCCTCGAATCCGAGGAATCCACAGAATCGAAGACAAAGAAGAGTACAAGATGGGAATGTCGGACTTTGGAAATCCTCCAGACTAGGACTGTGCTTACTACACGTCGAAGGGGCGCCATCCCTGATTGGGGTTTAGTGCGCCAAGCCATAACTTTGTGAAGGCATCGGAACTTGGGAACGTCCTTATTACAAGACAAACGACGACATCGTAACCCAGGCCTTGACTCCCTTGTTACCGCGTTCCTCTTAACCCCCCACCTGGACCACACTTTTATTGTCGCGATCATGTGAAAACATCACAGGCACTCCATTCAATCCCATCTTGGCTGCCTCATGCCTTGTTTCGGGTTGGTCTGGACGCTGTTTCAGTTCTGTCCCAATCCGTTATATCAGCAAAATAATCCATGAATTTATGGATATGAACAGGTTCTTCAGTTGGGCCCCAGAAACCGTCCTTCTCGTATTCAAAAAAAATGCAGACGCAAAGCAGTCAAGGGACTCTTATATGGGTGATGTGGACATCGTACCACAGAGAGACAAAGGTACCGTCCAAAAACATGCTTCATTTTCAGTTGTGAGCCTCCTTCTCAAACCAGCCCCGCCCACACCACCTGATACGCACACTCCCTCACACCTCCGGCACGGAACGTCTATCCAAGGGGTTGGAGCGGGAGGATCTCTTAGTATCCAAACCATGTTCTCTCCCGCTCCGGCCACTCTGAAGACCCAGCCCGCCTGGAACGTCACCCATCCGGTTTCACAAAATCCTCCGACGCAAGAGACAAGCCTTCTAGGTCCGATGTGCGGGTCTCAAGTAGTTGCGGATCACTGCGTTAGGTTTAGCAGTGTGGGACGTTCATGCTAGGGCTGGGCGAGCTTTAAAAGATGCGGAGGCCCTGGCAACTGAGATTCTTCATTCTTCCGCTGTCCATTTTTTTTTCTTCTTTTCGAAGTCAAGTTGTCTTTTCTGCTCTTCCTTTCTTCAAGTTTGATTCATTCTTTTGTCGCCGGGCGACGTATACTACATATCATCACAATCTCTCGACAAACCCACCTTTCGTAACCTTTACCTCCAAAAACCACCTATCTCAAAAATGAAGTTCACCACCGTCGTCGCTGCTATTCTCTCCATGGCTGCCATTGCCATCGCCGCTCCCACTCCTGTCGCCGAGGGTAAATCTATACGCTTCCCATATCATAATCACATTCTGACAATGCCGTAGATGTCCAAGCCCGCCAGAACCACGGCATGTGCGTCAAGGCCAACCAGGGCCAGATCGAGCAGATTCCAAACTGCTAAGCAAGCAGCGAGCGGGTGGGACGAGAAGAGAATGCCATGTATGCTACTGTCAATGTCACGACACAACACAACATGCATGACTCGAGAGTGTTGTGAGAGATTCTGTTCGGCGCCAATTTTCTTTGCCTAATGGCGATTCAATCCAGGAGATTTAGACACTTTGGTTGGGCAAGCTTTATACAACACAACATGACAAAATGGAGTAATTTGATGTGGACGTAGATGTCTACGTCTACAGCATCGAGGGAGACCTTTTGCGCACCGAACCGATCCGCAGTGAATTAATTGATCATATCAGTGGCGTATCTCTTCTATATCCGACACTCATTTCTTCGCTTTTCCCTTTTCCCGCTCTGTCCCTCCATCTTCGTCCTTCCCATGCTCCCCCGCAACCATCAACCCAAACACCTTCCTCCTCTCCGCCACCCTCCACCCACCCGCCTCCTCATACCTCTCCACAAACGTCCCCACATACCTCCAATCCCTCTGCCTCACCTCCCTCACCAACCTTTCCAGCCGATCAAATGGCATCCTTGGGCCTCTGTGCTGCGGTCTCTCCCTCAGACCATCCCTTTCGTCTTCCTGATGTAGCTTCCGGTAATACTCTTCAGTTTCCCGGCGGACGCCCACAACTCCGCATAACCTCTGCAAAGCCACCAGTGCAGATTCCCCCCGCTCTTCCGAGACCCTCCTGAACCCAGCGGCTTTTTCTCTCAAGTCGGCGTACGTGGGGCACGCGAGCGCGAAAGCCACGAGGGACGTTATGAAATCGATGTACGACGCCAGATCGTCCGCGTCCTCGATATTCGCGCGATGGGAGCGCAGACTCAGTGCTTTTATCTGCGGGAAGGTTGGAGGAGGACGAGGACGAGGAGGACGCGGTGTGGGCGGAGCGTACAAATCCAAATCATCGTCGCCATCTCCGTCATCCTCACCGTCATCTTCAACGGAATCTCCCCCCCTTAATTCACGACCCTCTCCATCATCTTCCTCGACCTCCCACGTCACACCCAAACCCTCACACTCCACCATCCCCCTCACCACCTCCGCGACCCCTTCCTCCCCCTCCTCCTCAAACACCTCATCCAACCCCTCCCACAGCCCCCTCGACCCATTAACAACATCCCTAATACCAGCAACTTGCACCCTTCTCTCCCACTCCCTCTGCTCCTGCCGCGCATCCCACTCCGCCCCAGAATCCTTCCTTCCCTCCCCGCGCCTCCGAATCCCGCGTCTCACATCCCGCCGCTCGTGCCGCAACGCCCGAATCCGCCGGTAGAGGAGAAACCGACTCAGCGATATCCACCTCGTAACGGCGCTCACGTCCGACAGGAGCGTCATCTCCCTCTCCACACCCGTGAGAAGTACCAACACCCTCTTCACACAGTCTCCATCCCAACCCATCCATTCGCCCTCTCCTCCTCTTCCTCCTCCTCGTCCTCCTCCTCGTCCTCCGCAGCCCTCCCCACCCGCACCACACCGCACCTCAACCCGCAAAAAGCACCCCTCAGAGCAGACGACCCTCAACCCCCAATACACCATCCTCTCCTTCTTCTTCCTCTCCCTCTCCATCTCCGCCTTCCTCCTTGCCCTCCGCGCCTTACTCGTCGGACTCCCCAGCGTATCTTCAAAGTCCCGCTCCATAGCCCCTACCTCCTCCTCCTCCTCGAGCGGGATCTCGCCATCCGCGCGCACCTTGTTCAACGCCATGCACAGCTTTCGCACTTCCTCTAGCGCTTTCTCGCGTTCTCGTCTACCGCTGGCGCTGGAGCTCTCGTTGGTGTCGGTGAGCGGGATACCCCGACGGGAGAGTGAGAGCGGGATATACCATATCGGACCCCCTGGATCGAGCCCTGTGTTACCATTCATTGATGCAGTCACCGACGTTAAACGCAGCGCCTTCTTCTCCCTTTCCGTCAAAACATCCTCTCCATCCGTCCTCTTATCGTCATTGAACCCAACGATCCAGCATCCCTCACTTCCATCCCCAGCGACCCCAACGTCAACGTCCTCACACAGAACCCCCAATGCGCCCTTGACCAACTGCAATGGCTGCGACGAGGAGCGCACATGCGGATCGCATAGCTGGGGCGGGACGGACGCGGTGCCGAGCAGGATGAAGGGGATGTCGATGTCGAAGACCTGTGCGCCTGGTGTAGTCATGTATCGCGATTGCTCGGATAGCAGATGTTTCTGTGTCAATTACGTGGCGGACTGATGTGTTCCAAACCGGGTCTACGGAAATCATTCGAATTCAAGCTACCAGCAGCGATAGATGTCAATGTTGGGAAAGCCATATGCATAGAAGAGTAGAAAGAGAAACAAGAGAGACAATGTAAAATACTGAACAAGTAAAGTCGAATGAATAGCAAAGTGTCCGCGAGACAAAGAGCTGGAACAAGAAACAAGTGACCTCTATCGACAACCTTGGAAGACAATGAGCACTTACTCAACCAAAGGGTTCTTCCACCATTGTGACACACTTGAATGGCGTTGCAACAAAGATTTCGGCGAACGAGGTCTAGTTAGCACACACCCACAAGTCCAAGAGTACATTCTATCGAAAATGCGTCTTGACGTCTTCACTGTGTATTTAGTAGTTCCAAAGCATCCCCGCAAAGAGTCTGTCTATACCAGCGTCTTCTTCGACTTCGCACAGAATGCGAAATCATGTCAATGCCGCACATTCCTCATTCCAGCAGGCCAGCGCTCCATGAGATAACTGATCTTCATCAGCTGTAGACCGGACGTATCCATCACCGACTGCTTCTCATCCTACTCCTCACCCTCACCCCAAAAACCTTCTAAGCCTCAGCGTGAGTGGTCGTTCCAACAGCCGAAGTTGCCGCCTCAGGACCCTTAGCCTCAGCATCAGACGATCCACCAGCTACTGAGACGGGCGCACCCGCAGCGGCGTTGCCGTCCGTAGCGATCTCATCCTTCTTCTCCTCCTTCGCTTCCTTCTCCTCCGTCTTGTCCCCCTTCTTCGCCCACTTCGGCGGCCTCGCCCATTGCGGATCATGCCAAGGTCCCGCATCGCTCAACTCACATCCGCCTTCGCACTCGCACGTTCCTCCGAACTCCTTGGGTAGGTTCTCCGCCGGAATCTGTGCAAGGAGCTCCTTTTCGTATCCACTGCCGAGGATGTGGATCTTGTTGACGGTGACGGGATCGAGGAAACGCTTCACGACGCTGAACACCGTTGAGAAGCCCCAGGGCGCGTTGATAACGTACAGCTTCCCCAAACGCTCGGGGTAGTAATTTTGCGAGATGGCTGAGATCTGGCCTAAGTATCCGTAGACGGACGTTGCCTTCGCGATGCCCACGCCCTTCAGATCTGTAATGGTGCAGGAGGTTTCGAGGAGGTAGCCGGCCTTGCGGGAGCAGGCGGGCAGGCGCGGGTCGGCCATCTTCTCGTACTCGCACACCAAGTTCTGGATCATGCGTTCCTGGGTGGTGATCTTGCCTAGAGCGGTCAGGTCGACGTTGCCGAGCTTCTCAATGTATACGGGACGACCGTCCTGATGGAATGTCAGCAGAGGCCAGAAGCTAAAGCGAAATATGACGCATCGTACCTTATCCGTCTTGTGGTAATACTGGGGATAGTACTCGAAAACCTGGGGCTTCTCCTTGTATTCGAAGGTGCGGACCAGCTCCTCGACTCCGACACCTGCGAACTCCTTCCGCCATTTTTGGAAGTCGATGAACCTATGCCTTGTTAGTAACCAAACTGGAATCTATCCAAATGTACATAGTTTTGGGAACACCGACATCTGCTTGGAAAGCTGAACATTGAATTTTCGCGCACGAAGGAACCGTAGCTAGGACGATGTTTAGCCATACGCCAGATGAAAGCTTACACCGATTCGAGTGCATACCAGGGTCAAGGTATCCAGGTTGTCGGTATATCCCTCCGCCTCAAGCATACTCCGCAGCTGAAAGACCTGTGCATCCTGCTCTGGCGTTGTATGCCCAGGATGGCCGCTCTGTGGGATGGGGGCGATTGTAGGGTAGTCATAGTCGTCGTATTTGGGATCGAGCGGTAGCTCTTTAGGTGCGGGGGCAGCCATAGTGAGCGAGGCGGTGGTGGGGGAACGGCCGTCGAGTGGGTCGGTAGCAAGGAAGAGGGAGGGTGAGAGAGGGATGAGAAGGGGGAGAATGAACTGCGTGTCCCTGGCGACGCGGAACAAAACAATGATGCGGAGGGACGAGCGGGGAGTGGCCAAGCAAGGGGAATCGTCGGTAAGGTTGAGGAGAGAGGTTAGGAAATGACGAAGTAGGCCTAGGCAGAGTGCACGTGGCGCCGCTTGCCGCGCCGAGACGGAGGAGGTCGTTCACAGCCACATTTTCAAAAACCTTGGGGATTCGGCTGCTCTAAGTCAATGGCATACCAAAGTCCGAAGGGACATAGCATCAATCCAATGTCCCTCGATGATACACCGGTCGAGTACTTGTGAAGGCAGACCATGGACCTTGTATTGATTCGCGGACCCATTTGAACTAAAACCCACAGTAGTAACTCAACACTCAGAAATTCAGAATCCAGACACCGTCTCTCAAATTGACGCCTAAACGATGGAACACAAGTGGCAGTCAAGGAGCTCCCCTCAAACACCTAGTGAACAGATATTCCAAGCGTGCGCAAGACATGATGCCCATCCCGTCCGATCCGCCCATCCATCCCATCCGTCCAGCCGCCATTGGAAGAAACTGTACATGCGGAAAAAGGTAAGGTAACAGGAATTGCACCCCTCCCTCCACTTATGACCGGTTGCCATTTCTCTCCTTATCCCTCGCTTCCTTCTTCGTGTCCTTCCTCGCCTTGACCACATATTGCGCAAACAAGGCGAGATGGTCGCTTGGGAAGTGGTAATTCGGGAACCCGGGAACCTTCGCCAAATAATCCTTATCGACCTCGCCCAGGAGGCCAATGACCTGGAGCGTGTTGGTCGAGTACCAGATATAGTCGAGCACGCCGACGAAATTGGGCGTGTAGTTGGTGAAGGCTAGCTCGTTGATCGACGCGTAGCTGGATTTCAGACTGAAAGGGTGGGATATCCCATCTCGCGTAAAGTTTCCGTAGTTGCGGCTACCCAGATCGGAGTGCGAGTTGGAGAGGCTGCCTTGGGTTATTAGGTCGTAGACGCCCGAGTTGGGGAGGGAGTTGAAGTCGCCACAGAGGAGTAGAGGTATCGATGCGCCATCCGAGTACTGCACTGAAGGGCCCGGTTCCTGAGTGTCGTCTGGTATAGACTTGCCCTCCTCGCCGTCGCCGTTAGAAAACCGGAATACTTGCTTGTCCGTGCAGGGGGGCATTTTGGCCCACCGGTTGGCCAGGTTGGTGATCTGCTCCATCAAGATCGCCACTTGAACGAGCTTGACGTCCGTGAAGACGGGATTCCAGAAGACATGTACGTTGCCAACAATGAGCCTTGTCCCGGTCGTGCGGTTTTCCAAGAAGGCAACAACAGCAATATCGTCTCGGGGCATGACGCGGTTGAAGATGTCGTGTTCGCCCTTCATATCCGGCCGATTGATCGCAGCGTTGGCGAAATCGATGAGTTGCTTGTCCAGCAGGATGAATTTGCTGTTCTTGTAGAATATCGCGCATCCATCGACCAGCTTCGCATCCTTCTCAGTCATGGTCCTTGCCCTACTCTTCGGCCAGAACACGCCCTTGTAGTCATTGTGTGCAAGCTCTCCTCGGAAGTAGTTGTTGAAGCTTTCCTGGTCGATCTCCTGGAGACAGCAAATGTCGGCATCCCTGTGTCTTAGCTCCCCCAGGATGGTTTCTCGGCGGGTCTCCCAGGACAATGCTGCGCTAGGCGTATATCCGTATTGAGATTGAGTGCAGTACTTGTCGCACAGAATATTGTAACTGAGGGCGGTAATTGTCTCTTGATCGCCTTCATAGGTCTCATCCACGACAATCCAGTCTCGCTCAGGTGGAGGAAGAGGAACTGCAGATGTTAGCAACTTGCGTGACGGAAAGAAATTAGGGGTGTACATACTCGGTGCATTCTCGCGGAAAAACTTGATGAGTTCCGCGGTGCCTTGCTCCACGATGATCGACTTCCAACTCTCTGTGATAGGGTTGCCATCGATACCCAGGATCTCGAGCTGGTACAGAGAGCCAATCTCGGCGGGTAGAGTCTCGACCTGGTTGTCAAAGAGTAGGAATTGCTTCAGCTGCACAAGCATGCCTATTTCGGGAGGTACTTCTCTCAGTTCATTGAGTGACACATCGAGATGGGTAAGAGACCTCAGATTGCCAATGGCCGCAGGTAGGCGCTGCAGCTTATTGCAGTTCAGATATAGCTTTGTCAGGAAGGGATAGGTGTCGAAGATGTTCACGGCCAAGCATCTCAGATTCTGGCCACCGAGATCCAGAGCGGTCCACACATGGTTGGTCTTGCTTTGGTCCGCGCTATTTCCTGCCGGTCTATTCCTCTCCTCTGTTTCAGTCTCATTTTGAATGCCATTTCCAGTACCGCCCATGACGCTCTTGTTCACGCTCGGATGGTTCCTAGCATACGAGTGTGATTGCGTCATCTCCCGAGCGCGATGAGCTAGTTGCAGCTGTTCCTGCCAATTCTCGCATGCTGGTTTGCTCAGAGTGCTATGCACGCTTCCCGGAGTACCGTTCTGTAGATGGGACGGGGCGAAATGGGGCTGTGCGTTCGATAAGCCGCCGCTCGAGATGGGGTTCGATATCGAATGCTGGTGACCCATCATACTGGCATGGGCCCCGGTTGCGTGCTCTTGGTGTTGTTGATGGGTATGTCCATGATGATGCTGATTTTGCGTATGCTGTTGGTACTTTCCCATCATGGGCATGTAGCCCCGGTGGCCGGGGCCACCATTCAGCATAACATTGTGCGTCTGATGGGGGTGGTTCTGGTTGTACATGGCGATCTGCTGCGGAGACTGCGGACCGGAAGAGCGTGAAGGAGAAAGGGAGCCGGCGTTGAGAGGATTGCGGCCGCTAGCGGTAGGCGAGCGGACGCGGGAAGGGAGGTTGCGATTTGGACCGGGTACGTGGAGTGGGTAAAACGATTGTCCAGTTAGTCTCGAGTAGGCCGAGTACTCTGCCATCAAAGGGGGAGTAGCCCGCCGGCGCGTGGTTCAGCCGCTCCCCGGGGTGGTGGTCGGGCGAGGTGGAAAGTTGAGGTTGGGGTTGTGGGGTGGTTGAGAGTTATATGCGAGGGCGCGGAGGGGATGCCAGGGTCTCTTGGTTTGAACATGCCCTTGTGTACAGCAGTCCATAGGCCTTTCACTACTGCCCACCGCCGGTCGGCGTCTATGCGGACGCTGCTCTGGTTGTGAAGCGAAGCCGGTCCGGTCGGATCGTGGTGAAAGAGACACGGGTCGACAAGAGTAGAGAGTGTGAATGCGAATGCGCAGCCGCCGTGGTTATGTATATGGTGTCTAGCTTCACCAAGGGTCAGTCGACAGTTGATGGGGGAAGGGTGGGATATCGACTCGAGGAACGAGAGGCACACTTGGAGAGCGAGGAGCCGGGAGGTGAGCTATATAGGTGGTCTCATGTGCTCGATGGCAGAGGAGCCGAGTCCAATGGCGAGGTCGGGGTGCAAAGGATAGTGAAGAATAGTGGATGCGGCGTGTTGTTGAGGCTCGCGATGGAACCGTGATGCAGTTCAGTGCAGTTGGAGTTGGCTCGCATCGGCAAATCCCCGGCCGTCACGTGAGCCGAAGCTCCCTCAAGTGCTCCAGGATTGCGAAAGTTGGAACTGGTGCTGGCATGTTTTCTATCATGTCTTTGAAAAATCACAACTGGGGTCTAACTAATAATGAGCGGCTTTTACAGTGACAAGAGCGCATCAAGGGCGACGCGTGGAAGGCATGTGGTGCGGCGAACCGACTGCCCAGGTGGACTTCAATCGTCCCCACTGGCTCCGAGTTTGGTCAGTGATGCTATCCCGACCGTGACACCATGATTCGTTTAAAAATCGCCTATACCACAGTAAAGGGTCTTCATACTTGTGGTAAGTACTGGTACCTCATAGCTGCGCGTAGAACTCAAGTTCGAGAGTGTGACTGCACCAGCTGGCGTCCACATGTACTGTGTATCTACTTCCAGAGCCCCCTCCATCTCCCTGAAAAGACAGATGCATGCTCCATCACATCGCAGGAGTGGCTCCTCTCTCTCCTCCACAGACTAGCAAGCCAGCAATCCAGACGCCACATGTCCCGCTCCTTCAACTCCACTCTCCTGCCGCGAACAGCCATGTCTCAACGAGGAGGATTATTATACGTCCTCCCACAGCACGACGTGATTGGCCCCTCCGCCATCCACAGCCTAGACGACTCCTCCTCGGCTGAACCAAGGAGCCAAACGAGAGGCAAAGAGCTGTTCACCTGCCCACTCTATGGACAGGCCCTCTTTTCATCCGGAACTTGAACCCCCTCGACAACGCAACCGTGGTACCTCTTGCCATTAGTGCCAAAGTTTAATCTCTCTCCTCCATATAGCTACTCCATACAGCAGCATCTTGCATTATTACATCTCATCACTTCTCCCTCCCCCCATCAACTACCGCAACCTCTCTCGGTGGTGTCGCGAGCTCCTGTGAAGCAACTGTCCCGTTCTGCTGCGACGCGACCCCTCCCGTCCGAACCCCCTCGCGCTGACAGCACCCCCGGCCACAGCCTGCTTATCGGAATCTCGTTGGGACCGATTACCGTACCGTAATATCGAGGCCCACGCTAGTAAAACAGTGGGGTTAGTGGGTAGCAATGGCGGAATGGATGATGGTGTGCACCCCTTATTGCCCTGCGTCACTGCGTCGCTTCTCTAATTGAAACAACAGTATCGCTATGCTGGCAGTGCTGCCAATCCACCTCCCATACTCCCCAAGACGGCTGAAGCAAAGCAGTGGGACCTGACGACGACCGACGCCCTCGGGAGGACCATATCTGCCTCGAGCACCGCTTCGCCTGCTCCCGTTGCATCCGTGCCCATGGATACCGCCCGAGGTTCCATGTCGAGTGCCTCGACGCAAAGTGTAAAGGACGATGGCGCCGTGCTTTCGAATCCCATTGTCCTGCGTCATGGACGACGATACCTCCGAGACCTTCCGTACCCCCTCCCATGCGACCTTCCAGAGCTTCAAAGGCAGAACCTGCACACGCTGCTAGTCGCCTCGATATTCGGTCGACCCTTGGGGTCCACCCCATCGCCCCAGAACCCGCCCAAGAAGGTACTCGAAATCGCATGTGGCAGCGCATATTGGTCGTCACTGTGCCATGCGTACCTTACCGACCTGGGCTATGAGGATGTGTCCTTTACTGGGCTGGACATTGTCCCATTGGCAGCCGATCTGCGGCTACAAGGAATTGACTGGAGATTTGTACAGCATGATCTGCGCAAGATCCCTTTACCCTTCGACGACGACGAATTCGACATCGTGGTAATGAAGGACCTGAGCATGGTTGTCCCAAATGGCGCACCGACACAGGCTGTGCTTGACGAGGCGATGCGAGTGTTGAAGTCGGGAGGGACACTGGAAATATGGGAGACTGATCATCTAATCCGGTCGATCCTCCCTCATCCTCCGCCGCCCCCGGGGAAGAATCCGACCGAATACGCCTGCGCCGTGTCAACTGGAACCTTCCTGATCTCCCCCATCACCCCCTTCGCCGACGTGCAGAACAAGTACCTACAAGACTCCAACATGTGGATCCAAGAAGCCCTAGACAAGCGGAAGCTTTGCACAACACCCTGCGCTCGTATATCACAAATGCTGCTACAAGAGACGGAGACGCTTTGTGATGTCGAGAACCGAAGGGTGGCTATCCCGCTCGGAGAGCTTCGCTGGGAACGCGACGGGGCGGCAGATAGGCACCCGTCAAAACGCCGCGGGAGCCAGACTGGTAAGACCAGGAAGACTGAAGGTTCCAGTCTGAACGAAGAGCAGGCAGCGCTCCGATATACCGCGCTTCTGGTCGTCATACAAATGATTGAGAGTCTGGAACCATTGCTGAAGGAAGTCAGCGGGAAGAACCAGGAGGAGTGGCAGCGCTGGTGGGGTTCGATGATGACCAATCTCCTAGAACAGAAAGGCGCGTCTAGTGGGGAGTGTCTAGAGGCTGGGGTCTGGTGGTGCCGCAAAGTATGAGCTCGGGATACCCACGTTTGTTTTTGATTGATACCCGAAACTGGTCGAAAGAATACGTTAATCGACCTCGACTCCGGCGGCTAGGGCCACTAGACTGCTTGGGTTCTGAGGATTGTGATGTGACCGGGTCGTGCACTCCGACCGCTAACAATCAACTTGTTGACTGCGGGGTCTAGGACGGTGCATATCTATGCTTCAACGTTCGATAACGCTTGAGAAAGTACCTGAGTCGGAATTGCATTAGCCCTATAGCCGCAAGCCGACGGTATCATACCCACAGTGCTTCGATTTCTGCAGCAGGCAGTTAGCGATCCAATTGACATGCCATGGCATCTATTTTTCTCCTACCTTTCTTCACAAACTCGGCCCTCTCGATGCCCTTCTTAATGGCCTCTTCGTCGGTGAGATGCCGCTGGTTGAAGAACGCCTTGTGCAAGCGGTTCCGGAAGTAGTCGTAACCTTGAGGATAGTCCCGTCCCATGTAGAGCAGCTCTGTCAATATCAGCACGAAATCTTGGAATATGCGGGGTGGACATAGTTCGAACCTTTGTAGATGCGCTTGACTTCGAGACGGAGCGCAGGGTTGGTGGACGCCATAATGGAGGAGATTACACAGTCAGAAGACGAAATGAGGCTGTTACAGGATCGTTGTATACTCCTTGGTAATGCTAGCATTCGAACAATCGTGTTGGGGACAGTCGCGGGGTGGAGCTCGGACCGAGTGCGCTGACGTAGGGCGTAAATAGGGCACGACCTCGGCATGGCGCGTCACAACGGATCACTCAACACTCAAATTGCGCCAGGAGGCACGGCTTCCTTTTTGCCTCAAAAGGAGCTCATCCAAAGCCCTCTTTGGCAATATCTCTTCATGATGCGAACCCAATTGAGCCGGCTTGCGCTCGCAACATCCACCTTTGCCCCACCTCGACTCAGCGTTCAATGCCTTTCGCAGCCGTATGTTCGTTCTCTTTCCACGACCGCGGAGAGTGAAACTCGGTCCAAACCTCCCACGGCTTCGCTGAGCTCGCGCTGGCTGTCGGATCTCAAAGCACGGATCGGCAAATGCATAACATTTGGTCTCACCAAAGACCAGACGAGCGAAGCATGCTCCGTCTTGGAAGAGATAGCACAGGACTGGCGAGGGCTGCTAGTGGGCAGCGAGGGTTTCCTCACGGACAAGGACCGCATGGGACTGTACCGGCAGGAGGTCGTGTGGGGAGAAATGGTACTTCCTCCTTCGGACCTGACTGCATGTGGTTTACAGAAGCTAATGGGATCGTTGGGCATGGACTAGGACAGCATGGTGAGACTACACACTCGACCGAGAGGTCTCTCCGCAAGATAGGATTCGGTAGCTAAACGATGTCAAGGGTACTGAGTTCAGAGGCATCTGAAGCTTTGCGAGCGTGAGTCTAACTGTCATGGCAGGCCACGTCAACAACGTCGTCTACAACCGGTACGCAGAGTCGGCGCGCGTCAACTGGACGCGCAACTTTGGGAACATCTTTGACCCCGCTCACAAGGCGGAATGGAGAGAACTCATGACGCCCCTCGGCGTCGGGCTCATCCTGCGGAGCATCCGTACTGACTACAAATTTGTAAGGGATATCTCGCGATTGCGCTTCCTCTTGAAAAGCAAGAGAAGATGCACAGTACCCCGCTGACAGGAAGCGGCAGCCATTGACATGGCCGGATCGCGTGACGGTGCTGCATAAGCTGAGAACCGAGCCGACGCCGGATGCAGATCACTTCGTGCTGGACGTGGTCATCTTGTCGGAGCTGCATCGTCGAATCGCAGCGAGGTGTTATGAGGACATTGTCGTGTACGATTACCGGGCTGCGAAGAAGGCGCCGCTGAAGCCGTTCATGCTGGAGCAGTTCAAGGAGACATGGAGGCTGCAGCAGGAGGCGCAGAAGACGTATAGCACGAAGGTCAGTGATCTGATTGAGCGTGTACGCAAGCTGGAGAAGGGGAGTTGGGATAGACCGGATGCGAAGGAAGATATGGGCACCAGCACAGCGAGCTCATAGCGATAGATGGTAGATATCTGCAAGCTGTCCGTGGCACAAGCTCCCGGATGGACTTGAAGCAAAGCAAGCAAAGTTCCAAGCATTTTTCTATCCGTCGAGCCGCGGCTTGACTGTGGACTGCACCATGGATCAATGGATCTCGGCGATCTGCACACCCGTTGTGCGCGTGACTGACATAGCTTCTTTAAGTTCTCTCTTCCCAATCCGTCTCAGGCAGGTCTGGAGAAAAAGCTCCGAGCCCAGGCGTAAGCCAGCATAAGCCGAAGAGATCTGCCAGTCGTACCCCGGGAAACAGCGACGCAGATAGATTGCAGCAGCTCCATGCAGAGGGGTAGGAAGCGTACAGTAGAGCTGCGGCATATGAGGACTGGATAATAGGGAATAGTTGGGATAGGGGAATATGCAAATGTCAACACGCTGCACACGACCCGCTGAGACGACATGAACAGGCAGCTTCTCCATGCAGCAAACCGGAAGGAGGGAGACTTTTGGCATCCATTTCGCATCCAGAGTTCTGCATGTGAGATGCAGCGGGCATCGCCATGTCTCTTTTGTGTCATTCGCTGCCGATCGCGCCAGGCATGGGCCTATATCCGCACACTGCCCTTCTCAGGGGTGTCCCCGGGTATCCAAATGAATAGCTGCTGGATGTTTTGTTGGCCCTTTGTGAGTTCCGCTCAGGCGCCATTATTGGCGGATCGCGTGTGTTTTGTTTCGTTGTGTGGTGTTTGCTTGAAGCGGCGCTGGAGAGTTGTGATACCGGACGTGTGGATATGGGGGAGATGTGAATGTTCTGTGAATTGTAGTTCTGTAGTTGTAGAGGTGCTGTACTCTGTACATTGGTCAACCCTTTGTCCAAGTGGCACCAGCGACAGCATCGGGCCCCCGCCTATTTAGTAGGTGGAGCATTGCGAGAATTGCTCGGGGCTCCGGGCAAGGCGTTGAGGAAAAGGCAAAAAAGAAAATTTCGAACCGTCAGCGCGCTGGTCAGAGGTGGTCCGCTTGGCTTTGCTGGTTCCATGGATCCATAATCCAGACTGGTGGATGGGTCGTCGTCGTGGTCCGCTCGCTGGTGGCAGTTTCCGCCCACGCCGGTCGCCTTGGCGCCGCCTTCTCTGATTTGCAACTTCGCAGCCTTCTCTACTACTGTTACTACCCTCCCAGCAACAACAACGAACCGCAATCTCTGCCGAGTACCGTTACCCCATTCAACACCGCCCCCTTCGCCTCATCCTCAAGCCGAGCAGCGGCTCACTCCTACCAGTCTGGCTCGTCCTGTCCAGCAGTCGAGCCAGCCCGGGGAGACAGGCGCCGCCTCGACCGCCTCTTATGGTCACGAAGACTAAGAGGAACGGGGGCAACACGCATGACAAGAGACACGAGAACGGCCTGGCCGCCCCGGGGAAGCGCATCGCGAAGCAAAAGAGCAACCCGCAGCTCAACGGACATGCCAATGGCACATCCCCCGAGCCCACGTCCACGCCGCCGCTGCCAGACAACGTCCACTCGCATATAATAACCCACCCGGGTGTTCCCTCAGACGCCGTCCATGGCCCGGTGGCCGCTGCGAACCACTCCACCGCTACCGCTGTGTCTCGCGCTTCCCCGGCGCGCGAGGGAAGGGACAGCTGTGGTTTGGAAGGGCCTTTCGACGCTCACGACATCGGCCGTCCGTACGACACCCGCCCGGACGGCAGCAGCTCCGATGCTGCCTCCCTCAGCTCCCCACGGCCCTTCGCCAAGTCGGCCCCGTACAAGAACAATATGCTCACCATGGCCACCACCATTCTCACCTCCTGTCCTCTGCGGGACGTCCTCGCCATCCTCATTCTCCTTCTCCAACTCCCGCCCACCGTCCTCACTCTCGTACAGTTCCTGTTTGCGAGCCTGACTTTCGTGCCTCCTCAAGCGGGAACCCCCCTCTCCGCCCTCTCTGTATTCCCTTCCTTCACCGACATCTTCGCAGGTTCCGGCGGCTCTCCCTCCATCTTTACCATTGTCTTTGCAGATGCCTTTATACTGATCATCTGGCTTATGCTGTGGGTTCCTGTGCAAAGCTTCTTATTGGATCTGGCGCAAGCCGTGATTGCAATAGCGCTTGGGGGCGCCGCCGCAGCCCAGACGGGTAGGACCAACAGTATATTCATCTGTTTCGGCATCATCTTCACAAAACACGTCTTCCGATCACGGCCTCTCCGGCAATACGTCTCCCACCTCGCGGGGAGCGGGCTCTTCCGGGGAGGCCTAGACTTTCTAATGAGCCCACCACCTAGTTCGTCTTCGAATTTCAAAAACTTCTCGACTACTCATGGTTGGCCGCGGAGTTTGTTAGGTATACATATTTTAGCCCAGGGGCTTCTTCGTATGATTCGGCGTTCGCTTTCCAGGCGAGACGCAGCACAACCGCTACCTACTGGCAAGAAGACGGATCCCGAGGCCGGCGTTCATCTGCCTCGTCCCAGTACCGCCCAGCTCGATCCCACCGCCGACGTGCCGGGCTCTCTTACCGGAGATGGGCGTCCACCCGGACCTTCGCCAGCCGCACAACCGGCTAGAGATAGGGTTAGCAGTAGTAGGAGGAAGCGGAAGCAGGCCGCACATGTCCGGAGCCAACAACCGTTCTGGGCTGCGCTTGCGAGTACAAAAGTGACTGTTATGAAAGAGATGGAAAGCAACCGAGCGGCGAATGACGCCGGCGAGGCAAATGCAAAAGACGCAAATCACATTGGAAACGCTCTATGGACCGGCGAGGAGGATCGTGTTTGGATTTCGCAGGTTGGGCCGACGGACATCTCGTTCCGTGTTAGTATGGGTAGTGAAGAGGAGCCGCAGGACGAGGGAGATGTGACCAATGGACACGCCGTATCTGGAATCGACAGATCGAAGCCGTTTTACCTCAGGGTGAATGGTGCAGATTGGAGTTCTACCCGGATCCGGCCGGCTGAGGAGGATGGTGAAACAGGCATCTGGACGGGAGAGATCTTCGGTCTCACGGCTCTGGCGAACTACTTTTGTGAGTTTGTCAGGACCTCTGACAACGAAGTCTTCTATTCTACCAGCCTTATCACGTCTGTCGGGCCCACCGATGAGCAGGTTCCCGTTGCATCCCCCTCAGCCCACCAAACACTTCGGCCTTCATCACCCACAACCACGCTGAAGAATTCGATAGCCGCCGCAGATCAGAAGCTGCAAGACCTACGTAACCGCTTGAAACGCAATAGGAAGGACCACAAGGCCGCCATTACCGCCATCAAGAAAGAGGTGGAGACTTTGACCAATCGTCTCGCCAACGCCGGAGGTAACGACGAGCGCCAACACCAGCGAGTTCGCCAATTCAACCAGAACATCAAGCAGGCAGATGCTGCTGCTGCCGATTTCGCCCTGCAGATTGACTCTCTTGGAGAAGTTCCCCGGGAGGAGATGGACAACGCCCACGCTAAGAAGCAGGCATGGAAGCAGGAGAGGGATCATAAAAACGCGGTATCGGCCGACCTGGAGAACTGCAAGAACGAGATTGAGCGCCAAGCCCACAATGTTGAGTCGGATATTGCCGCTGTTCTGCAGAAGAGGGAGCGACTTCGCCAGCGCCAGACCGCCCTGATCGAGAAGCATGACCGGTTGATCACCGCCAATATCGAGGGCCTCTCTGCCAAGCAACGTCGTGAGCAAGAACGGGCCGCGCTGCGAGCAGAGAGGGCAGCGATCGAAAACCAGTACCGGAGCAGCATCAACGGCTTTGAGCGGCGCGCGAACGAAATGCAGTCGCTCACTGCACAGCTGCTGGCAAACATCCAGCATCTGGAGACTCTGCTCCTCCAAGAAGCTCAACAGCCATCGACAGTGCCGTCTACCCCCGAAGGCCCCCTTCCCGGCACCAGCACCGTTTCCCCCGCACCGTCCATTGCATTCAGCACCATCCCGTTCCCCTCGCTGACCGCACAAGTCAACCCCTCTACCAGCACCCCGGCCTCTATCCGCGGAGGCCGCGGCCGCTCCTCGTCCATGCTGTCGAACATCTCCGGCTTCACGGACGGGTTCGACGACGTGGGATCCCCCTCGTCGACCTTGGTCAGCAGCGCGGCCGGGTTCCATGGCCCGATCGGATTCTCGCTCAATGGCAGGAAGGGCAGCCATGGCAGCGGCAGTCTCAGTTCTGGGACGTCGAGCCAGAGCTCCAGCCAGCGGGATCCGCTGAGCCCGGTGCCGGTGAAGAAGCAGGTCGCGGTGAGGGGTCCGATTGGTGGTGGTGGTGGTAGTGGTCGTTAGTTGGGTACTTTTGGTCTGTTTTTGAGCTTGCTTGCGAGCGGTGGGAGGATTTGAATGTGTGGGCTGCGTGGGGATGGTTGCGAGATGTCCTGTGTCGGTGAGCGTTGTTGTTAGCCGGTAGATAGCGTGTGACCAATGTGATTTTTTGGGTCTTTTGGTTAGACGTGCGTCGTTTGGCTGTTGTCTCAAGTGCGTGTTTCGTGCTGTGATCTATGGATGGTACGCAGAGTCGAGTCGTATGAAACCCGTGAGCGGTAGGCTCGCTGTTGGCGTGTCCCGACCATGAGACTGGTATAAGAGCAATACTTTCTATGACGGCACTATAGGTACGGTTAGAACCCGCTTGTATATGGGCAATCTCATCAATCCGTGGTACCATGATTGGGTAGAACTGCTACATCTCCAATGGGTGAAACGGGGAAAGGAGGGAGTGTCTCATCGATATGATATATAATTTGAACGTGACGAGCAAAGCACAGCACTGGATAGTCGGTATAGGATCAGAACACTCATCGTTTCAACCAACTTTTCATTCCTATTTCCCAGTCCGGGGCCTCATGGGCTTCCATCTATGAATCCAGAGTACAGGCCTGTTTGTCCTAGGGTAGATCCCAGGCCCGTACTTAACTGTCCCGAAAAGACACCTGCAACAACGTAATGCATTACGCTCTTGCGACGGTCTCCATGCGCAAGCACCTTCACTCCTCATGGTCTCGCCCACGGAGCTCTAGATCGACGATGCCGGCAAAGATATCGATTACTGCCTCCCCAGGAGCAGCAATCCTCTTCATTCTAATAAGTGCGTAGTACAACCAACCATCTCGCAAACCATCACCAAAACCGAAACCGCTCGCTCATTTCGCCACGGCAGCACTGAGGACCTGCGTCCGGAAGAACCCGCCCTTTGTCCGTTCAATCACCTGCTGGTAGACGGATTGCGGCGGGTGGTTCATGACGACGGTGCCGGCCTGATAGTCGATCTTGGCGTCGACGCGCGTGTCGCGGATGAGGTTGACGATCCACTTCTCGCCTTCGTCTTCGGACAGGCCGAGGCGGGTGGAGAGGTCTCTGTAGGAAGTGGTTAGCAATTTTGATTCTAGATCGATCAAATGATATGGACCTGGAAGGGGAGAAAGGGAATAGGAGTCGAATACTGACTTGATATCAATCCTCTGATGAATCTTGCAATAGCTCTCCGAAATCAGATGCCTCGCCGAATCGACAAACGCATCCGCGGTCCCCAGCAGGAAGAAGTCGTTTTTGAGAATCTCCTCCGTCTCGCCGAGCTTCTTCTGCGCCTCCTCAAAGTCGAAGTCGATGTAGAGTGCCTTGATGAAGTCGGTGACGGGGTCGCTGTACTCGTAGCCCTCTTGCCGGACGATCCGCACCAGATCCTTGATCTGCTTCTGGTACTGGCTCGAGTTGCGGCCCTGCGAGGCGCGATTCCGGCTGGTGATGACGGCGGCGGCGAGGTAGCGGAGGATCCAGGGGCAGTTGGTCTGGATGGTGTTAATGTACGTGGGGGAGAAGAAGGTTTCGGTGAGGGACTCGCGGGCGGCGTCGTAGTTGAAGAGGGGGAAGAGGGACCAGTGGATCAGCCAGGTGCGGTGCTGGAGTTGTGCGAGCGGGTTGTTGTACAGCCGCGTGTCGATGTCTTCTTTGATCTTGTTGATCTCTTCGAGACAGGCGTCCCAGTTTACGGAGAGGATTTCGCAGGCAAGTTTGCCCCAGGTGGCTTCGCTGACTTTGTCCTTGTCGGTGGACTGTTCCGCTTTAGCAATGTGGGCCTCGCGGAGAAATAAAGTGTATAGAGAATAACTCACCAGAACACGGAACCGGTACAGCAGTTCAGCAGCATGCGGGTAGATGCCACAGCTATACTGGAACTGACCAAACTCCAACAACTGATCCACCATCTCCGGCGTAACCCCATGATTCTCCTTCAGATACTGCAAGTTCTGCACCTTGTCACTCCGCAGATTCGTCACCACGCTCTCGTCATCCAAGAGATCTGAGATTTTCTTCGTCGCCGCCTCCAACTGGTCCCGCTTGTTCAGCACCTGCTCGCGCCTCTTCTTGTACTCCTCCGGAACCTCATCCAGGCCGTTCACCCGCTTGTACAGGTCGCCGACGAAGTCGATCATGTTCGTACCCTGGAGCAACTGCAGCAGGACCTTCAGCTGCTCCACGGGCTGCTCCGTCTCCTCATCGTTGGGGAAGTTGAGCAACGGGTACAGCAAATGACGGTCGAGGTTGGGCATCAGCTTCGGCAGCAGGTTGTACTGGTCGGCGATGTTGCCGGCTTCGCTCACGGTGGTCGCCATGCTGGGCTGATATGATTGTCTTCGAGTCCGGCGATAGCGAGTCTGCGTGGGGACCGGGCCGTGGATTTCGTGAGCGTGGTGGGATTGTTGTTGTTCGCCCTGCGGCGGTGGGGGTGGGTGGAGGTTGACGAGAAAAATGACTGTGCGTAGCGAGGACCCCTGTCGGCGCTAGGTTTTGGTGTTGAACGTCTTCCGAAAAGCAGCCTTCACTGCACTCCATTGTCCACTTTTCCGAATTGTTCTTTGGGCTCCATTGAGGAGGACTAGACTCGGAAACTCGACAATGCCGCGGATACAGCGTTTACTTCCCTTTCTGCGGCCGTTCGCTGCACCGCGATCCGCATCTTGCCAGGCCTTTCGCTTCTCAACTGCATCAAGACTACGCGCAGACGGTATAACAGCCTCACCCCTTCTGTTCACAGGAACTCAACGAATCTAACTATGTCTCAGGCCCTCCAGGCGCCGCCTCCAAACACCCGGCCGCTCCCCACCCTACCACAGGACCCTCACGAACGACTCTCCCTCCCACCCCTTCCACCCCCGAAGCCGCAACCCGCGCCGCCGACCTCGCCGCCGCAGAAGCAGCTATAGAATCCGATAACCCGAATCCCGCATCCTCCAAACCCGTTCTCCCGTCCGGCCACATCTCCCAAACCCCTTCGGCGCCTAGCACCTCGAGTCCCACGCCCCTTCAGACACCCAACCCACAGAAGCAGCAGCAAGGAACCGAGATCACAGTAGAAGAAACGAAGCTCGTGCTCGGCCCCGCAAAATACCACGTCGAGCGCACGCGGAATAACAACTTCCCCGTGTTCACCGACTACAAGCGCGGCGGGAACCTGCGCACGACGGTTGTGAGGAGGGTAACGGGGGACGTGCATGCCTTGAAGGATGAGCTGAGGCTGTTCCTTGGGAAGACGGATGACGAGGTTCATTTGACTCAAGTGTCGAGGCAGGTCATTGTTAAGGTATGTGTTTCGTGAGGGGTTTGAGCTGTGCGAGGGGTCCAGGAGGGAAGGGGGCTAATGTTGATGTGCAGGGACATCATAAACAGCAGGTTCTTGACTTTTTAAGCGCGAGGGGGTTTTAAAAAGAGGGACGAGAGATTGGGTGTGTGTGTGTGTATGATATTGTAACAGATGGGAAAAGCGAGCGGACTTGGGTTATCGGAATTCGACATTCACGATTTACGTTACGTATCAACAGTTTTTTTCTGCGAGGGCTCGCGCGCTTCCTAAAACACATCAAGTCCTTCTCTCTACCTCGTACTCCCTACCTCCCTCCCTCTCTCCCTCCCTCTCTCCCTCCCCCCTCAGCGACTCTTCCACCTCACCCTGCCCACCCACTTGACCCACGCCTGCACATCCTCCCTCGCCATCAACAAGTCGACGGTGAAGTAGCTCCTCGCCAACTCCTCGTTGCCGCACACGCGATGCACGAAGCTATGGCACGCACGACATAACCACGCCACGCTGTTGAGCCGGTCGTCCCGGTGCCACGCCCGCTTGCGCACCTTGTCGTGCACGGATTTGGGGATCAGGTGGTGGTAGGTTAGCGGGATCCAGTCGCGGAGGCAGAGTTCGCATTCCGCGGTGCGGGTGGAGGAGTACGGGGGTGGTGGAGTGGTGGTGAGGTCGATGTAGGAAGAGAGGAGGGTGGTGAGGAGGGGTTGGATGTCCGCGTCGGTGGTGGCATTCTGAGCGGCGGTTGGGGCTGTTGAACTGGGAGGGGGGATGGTGTAGGCGGTTAGGGTGTCTTTGATTTCTGGGGTAAGGGTTGCGGGGAGGAGGGTGGATTCGATGAAGGTCGGGGAGAGGGGGAGGGTGTAGGTGGTTTGGAGGTCCTGCGGGAGGGATTTCAGGGTCGAGGAAGTGAGGGTGCGGAGGGTCGGGGGGAGGGTTGGGAAGATGAGGGTTGTGAGGTACTGCGTTGTTAGGTTAGTCTGTTGGAATGGGGGTTTGTTGTTTTCGTTGGGGGAATATAATAATGGTTCGAGGGGAAGGGGAAGGGACGTCGAGGAAAAGGAAGAGGAACGGATGGATCTATGGTGAAGCTTACTTACATCAATAAACTCGCCCAAGTCCTCAGCATCGCTGGCGCTTTCTCCCTCTTCTCCCTGCCGTGCATTCTCTTCTTCGTCTGCGTCTTGCTCCTCGACCTTGCTTTCAGCTACCTTTCCTCCTTCTCTTCCACCTACAACATCATCACCAGCCATACGACCCTTCCTCCTGCCCTCCCTCCTCCCTCTCCTCCTGTTCTTCCGCCCTTTCGCCCCCTCCTCCTCCTTCGGCACCGCCAACGCCTTCAAAACGACCTCGCTCACGCACTCGCGAAACGTCTCGTAGTTGATTCGTTCTTCTTCGGGTGTCGGGTCCGCCATGATGGTGTCTAAGTCGTGGTTTTAAGGATAGAGTAGTACGTTTTGTTTTTTTCTCTCTCCTATTGTGTATTTTCAAAAGAACATTGAAGCACCGCTGTTTATATACTCCCGTCAACGGGCGATGGTATATCACAACGTAGAGCTGAGAAGCCTACCTAGGTAATGACTTGTGGGAAATGGGCGGTGGCGAAGCACTTCAATGTTGGATTCTTCTCCTGTCGAAGGGCGGCAAAAAGGGCGAAGAGCTTGTGGAAGAACTATTTTTTTTCATACAGAAAGGCGGCTGAATACGAACAATCCGCCATGTCTTCTACATAATGTGTTTTCTCTGTAGATGGGGTGTGATTCTCATGTCCACGTGATCACGCATATTCGTGACCTCGAATTGGAATCTTTAGGGATGCAGCCAGGTAATTGTTTGCAGAAGTGATTTCAAGAACGGCGTCCGGAGACATTTGTTTCCAACTAGTCTTCCCATGAGGCCAAATATATATTACCCTTAACAGAACGTTGAATTGGAACCACCTCGACCCAGCCTTCGTACTTCTATACGCGGAAAAGGGACCTGAGGTAAGTCCACTCGACCTAGACACCCTAATGAAAACAGCAGAAGCTTGCGGCCCGGACACTCCATCTATACCCGCTGTAACACACTGCTCAATTCACCCACCCTAACCCTTCTGCACCACCCCTCCCCTCATTCACGTCAGATAACCAACATGAGGACCTCAGAACCCCCTCACCCTTCCCCCCGCCCTCGCCAACCGCCTTCTAATCTCCTCCTTCCCACCGCCCGCTCCTACTCCCGTCCCCTTTACTCTAACCCTCGCTCTACTCCTCGCCGCACTACTACTTCGCGGACCCGGAGTAGCCCCCGCTCCGGAGCCATGCTCATCAACCAGCATCCCCTCTTCGTCTTCGAATTCTGCCATTTCCGCGTCCACATCATCTCCAGGGTCCATCACTGACGAGGGGGTGCCAGCAGTCATATTGGCCATGGGCTGCATATGCGGATGCGGAATCGGATGTGGATGTCCCAGGTCCACCGGAGGAGGCCCTCCCATATCCATTGGACCAGAAGGATGCGGGTGTAACCCTTGACCCGCGCTCAGGAAAGGCGAAGGGGTCAGATTCTCCAACGACGTAGGGTCGCCCATTAGCGCCGGGTCTACGGTGTCGTAGTTCCTGTTGTTGTTGATATGCAGATTCATGCCCATATTGTCATGATGCTGCTGGTAATGGGGTTGGTGTTGGGGAGCGTAAGTTAGTTGCGTGTGCGGAGCAGGTGGACCGGAATGATACAGTGGTATTGCAGGATAGGCCTGCTGTTGCTGTTGTTCCGCTTGCGCGGTTTCAATTTGGAGTTGGGTGCTAGGGGATTCGGGTCTGGGTCGGAGCGGTCTTTGTGGTGTAGTTGCCGGAGCCTGGGTTTGCGGGGTCTGAGAGGGAGGCTGATGTTGAGGGGGTTGTGGCTTCTCAGGCGGGCTTGGTTGCTTAGCAGGTTGTTGTTGTTGTTGTGGCTGGTTCTGCTGCTGTCCCTGTTCCTGTCGGAATTTTGAAGAATTGTAATGCACACGACTGCTGGCGAGGTGCTTATTCATCTCACTGCACTCGGGGCAATTGCGAATAACCTGGCTGACCGTCTCTTTGATGCGCACCCAGTGGTACCGCTCGTTGATAGTAGCGGTCGTCTTATTGATACCACCGTGCCCATCTTGATGTATTTGTCTGGCAATATCGTACTGTCCCTGCGTATCGGAAATTACCTCTTTCCCCTTCAACATCAACTTTTCCGGCTCATTGCCTTGGGCGGGTATGAGCTTATAATGCACCGAGGCGCTTCGGAGCCGGGATTTCTCTGCCCGATCTGCGCCGTTAGGATATTTGCCTGTCTTGAGGTAGAATCTGATCTTGTCGAAGCGCTCCTCGGAAACAAAGTCTTCCTCTTGGCCAAGTTCCCTCCCGTAAATAATAGCATCGACAAGCTCGCCAGGATGGGAGCGCAGGTTTCCGGCGCCTTTGACACGACCGATACGCTTGAAGCCCAAGGCGTCCCAGATTCGGCAAGAGGCTACGTTGGTCTCGTAGACGAGGTTGAAGACCGAATATATGTAGCCCTACGCCAGTCAGTGTCCCGCACGCTCTCTTCCTCTTCTTCAGAAGAGAACATACCAGCTTCGGCGCCCACTCCAAGTACGTCTCCCCCATCAACCGTCCCACGCCCCTATTCCTCGCTCTGTCCGTAACAAGAAACCCACCATTGCACACATGGCTCGACCGTCCAGGATAATTCGGCTTGATATAGAAGCTACCCAAACAAGCCTTGTCCCAATCCACGCCATGCTGCGCCATACTCCGCACTTCGTCCGCATCATGTATATCTCCCAGTAACATGATAGCCCCGAACAGGCCAAACCAGTATTCCCCAAACTTGTCCACCGGCAGCGGCTCCAGCATAGGATAGGTGTCGCCCTTCTCAATCTCGCTCGCGAATTGGTCGGCCAGGTACGCCAGCAGAGGCGGAGGAACCTGCTTTGGGGATGAATAGGGTATGATTGTCGCGATGCTCACGCGATCACGCAGCGTCACTTGTTTCGGTACGATGCCCTCTGGAAGCGGGAAATCGGACGGAAAGATGTGCGTCCTGTCTTGAGCGATGAGTCGCCGCTTGATGACGGGCGCCGTCGGGTCTTCCAGCATTGCGGGCATCGTGGGCGCTGCAGTGAAGCTATCCTGTTCGTCTACTATCCCATGTTAGTCGCGGGGTTTAGTCGTCTGATAGAAGCATGATGATGCATCATTGTGATCGTGCGCCCGCTGCGGCTTCCTGGTTCATACGCAGCGGGGTGCTCCCTCGCGCGCCGGTTTGCATCGTCGCAACGTGCATTGGGCAGTGGGTGTAACAGACAGGAAGGGGGTGATGATGGGAGGATACTCACCTTTAAATAGACGATTGGAGGGTCCGGCGCGTGGTTCTGATACTGCGAGTGTAGCTTGAAGACTGGCTGCGCGCAGGCCAGCTGCATGGGGAGAGGGTGCGGGCGCTAGATGACTAAGTGGGAGATCAATCTTGGCTAAAGCTTGTTCCATGTCCCTTTCACCCATCTCATGTGCGCTCAATGGAGCAAGCTAATGGCAAGCACATATCAGTATGTATAGCTTGCATTGGATATCACGGCCTATACTCAGCACACAAGGTTTGACACGGCGGAGCCTTCCATTCGATGACATTCTCGTTCAGACACACTATCCTGTAATGTACAGACGTCCTCCACTTCTTGAGATTCTTCCTCTATCCCTTCAGTCCAAATCATCCCATCCTCACCCCATCTGCAGATGCTGACCCCTCATGCCAGTAATCCTCCTTAAAACACCTCCCCGGCCGCCTTGCGAATGATGTTGGTCACTTCATTCGGCTTACCGATCATGGGAATATGCCCAGCATCAATCCACTGCACCTCGAACTGCGCTCCAGTCTGGTTAATGTAGCTGTAGGCCAATGCCTCCGGCACGGAAACATCCCGCTGCCCAATGATGTAATGGCACCTGAAATCCCCCGTGTACGGAATGTACGTAGCGGTCGCGTTGAGGGAGTCGAAGCTGGAGTACTGCAATTGGCTGGTCCAGTACGCCTGCTGAGCCGCAGTGAGGTCGTTGTAGAAGGTGACGGACGGTGGGAGAGCTGAATCGCCATCCGCGTAGACCTTGCCGTCGTCGGTGAAACGGAAGAACGAGGGTGAGATGGTGCGGACGTCGGGCTTCGTTTCGGGATGTTCGACATGGCTGATCCACGGAAGGTAGCCCGCAAAGAAGACGAGGCCCAGAACCTTGCCTTGACCAGAATTGCCACTGGCTGTGGATGCTGTGTTGTTGCTGGGGAAACCCTTGACGGCTTCGCCGATGACTGTGCCTCCGTAGCTGTTGCCGACGAGGACGACGTTTCGACTCTGGTTCAGCTCACGAGAGAGGATGTTGCGGACGGCGGTGACGTCTTCGTTACGGCCGGCCATGCTACCAACGGAGGGAAGGTCGACCGCAAAGACGTGCGGGTATTGTTGTTGGTGCAGGAGCTCGACGACCTGGTCGTAGACAATCTCCTGATGGAAGGCTCCTGGGACAAGGATGATGGACGCCTTGCCTGTAGCTTGCGCAGAAACACCATTGCCGACGAGAAGAGAGAATATAGCCATCATGGAGAAGACGACCACTCCCACGTTGAGATTGCGGGGAGAGAAAAAGGAGAACATCTTGACTGAGATGAAGGGTAGACAGGAAAAGGTTTGCTCAGAGGAGTTGCGAAAGATTGATTGAACCTTTGAGTTGGGGTTGTTTGAGGTGAGGTTGAAGGAAAGAACTGAGGATGTGGGCGGCGCTGGAATTTTATACCCAGGAGAGGTTGCGCGCACCTGTACTTTCACACTTTCACCCGGTGTTGTCATGGCGCCATCTTGGAAGCGGTGGGGAGGTCGTCCGCCTACCGCTGCTTTCTCCTTTTCCACGCTGAGCGATCTTAGTGGATTTTGCAGCCTTTCACCATCTAGACACACTACTGTTGCTGTGCCCTACTCCGACAGGGAAAAGATGCACTCGTGGTTGGTAGGTGAGGTCTGGCAAGACTGCAGTGCTGTGTTGGTAATTGCAGTTGGAGGCGTCTGTCACTGATATACGCCACATGGATCCTAGATTCCATCGGATCTGTCAGTATTGGAGATGATTGGTGTTGCACATATGTCGTGTTACTGTGCCTCGCGACTAACTGTCAAGCGAACATAGTCCAAGAAAAAGAAACCATGATAGAACAAAGACGATGTCCCAAGGTAATGGTTCCAGATGCAGTAGAAAAGTAGCACTAAGGTAGCCGCTAAACGTAGAAAGTGTTTCTTACTTCGCCCTTGGCAGTTGCTAGATTTCGTGGATAGGCTATACATGAATCATGAAAAGGTGACTTGCATGGAAGCTGAAAGAGTCGTGAAAGAGCCGACATCCAAGATGCAGACGCGACAGCATGAACAAAGAAAGGAGTGTAAGACGCTGAAAATAGGCATGAAAAGTAAGAGCCCGTCTCGGTAGCGAAGGTAATCGAACTAGGCATCGAGATGCATGCGACGAATCATCTCCCTTGATTCCTTCTCTCCCAGTTCATTCCCATGAATAGTGATGCGGCCTTCTTCAACCTGCACAAGATCAGGCTTGTCGAACCCTTCATGCAAAGAGATCAAAAACGCCATGACTTCTGCCTCAAAAGCGGGGTATGGGAACCGATCCTGGGCTGCTTCCATGGCCTGGAGTTGCGATACGGAGGGTGAATTGGGAAGAAGCTATGGAACGGTTGGAGACTGAAGTCAGAGTTGGAAGGCCTGCTTACCTCGTTGATATAGTGGCGCCGAATCTTGGCCCACCCATGCACCTGTTCGTGCTGGTTGGCTTTGTTGCAGAAGATCCTGCGCATGGCTCGGATATCGTCACCCTCCCCTGCCTCCTCAGCTGTCCCCGGGCAACCAAATGCGAATATGGTATTGAACGTCTCTTCTCCATACGCACCATTTCGCAGGTACTCCTCAAGAACGGCTTGAAGCATGAACTGCCCGGCTAGATGCATCCATTCTCTTGTAGGAAACCACTCGTCTTCAAGAGAAGCTCTGGCCGCCGTGAGCTCCACGAAGAGTGGAAGTAGACAGTGTAAAGAAGGAGTGCCATCCACGTCTGTGACGCATCTTCTCTTGTCCACGGGTATACTTAATCTCGATGCCAATTCGTGCCTCCGTTGTGCCAGGGCTCCATCAGACAGTGGGAACTCGCTGCGGACATCAAACGGTTCTCTTAGAGCGGGAGAGTGTGTACATTTTTGGGACCAATACAGGCCCCTACTCCTGTTTCGAGCACGAATCTCACTCAGCGAAAATTCGTTTGTCCATGTTTTGTCATGATTTAGACGGTGAGTAAACAGTAGAGCAAACTGCAGCAGCCGCGATCGGAGCGCCGTTTGGTTGTTGAGACGCCGTCCGTCGTACCTATGTTTGAGGACATTCCTCCATTCTGCAGAGGAGGAGTTAGTGGGGTGTGAACACTTGAGGTGAACGTGCCAGAAACTGCCCTGGCATTTCCTTTGGTCTGCTCTATAACCACGTACGATATGTTGTGGAACAGGCATAGTGGGTAGATAATCGACTTACCAGCAGTCGTTGTTACCAAGGCGCTGGGAAGGTCTGAATGGAAGGGATCCGACCGCGAATGCCACTCAAACACAGACTCGGTCGCCTTGAATGCTAGGAAATCCAGTATGGTCATATCGACGTCGAACTGATCGTCGATCTCGGTCTCCATGCGCCTTGTCAACGTGAAGAGTCCTGCAAGGGGGTTCCCATGTTGGTCTTGCCGACGCTGAATTGAGGTTGCCAGCTCCTCTTCCAGGTCACGCATATCTGGGTCAGGATATTGAGCCATTGGCAGTATCCAAAGGAGGCGATGTATGAGAAGATGAAGAGATGAAATCGTGAAGGGAAATATAGGAACGGTCCAAACCAGCGGCCACTCCACTTATACACAACCTCCCACTGCTCACTGCCCTGGCCTGGCGCAACCCACCTCCACAGACTCAGCAGTGGCACGTAAACGCAGGCTACGATAACGTGCGTCACATATAGGCGACCGAGTTTATGCAAACGCCAGGTAGGGGAGCTACGGTAGCACAAGAAACTCAAAAGTGAAATCGGACGCGAAGGCCCGAGTCTGTGTGGAAGATCAAACCGAATGAGTTGGAGAAGGATAGGGGTTTTGCGGGAAGGCCCCACTGTTTGTTCAAGTGCTGTTTGAACTGGTGGCTGTAGTTGAGACGCCGAGCGTGAGAAGGCAACGTGGGAAACGGCTGATGATGAAGATGGGCGGGATGGAGGGCCGTGGGCAATGGTTCGAAACGTGATGGCATTCGCGTTCTAGTCGGAGATGAGGGAGAAACAGCAACTGAGAGAGGACTGGCGCCACCACGCGCGCGCCAGGAACAACCCCGATTGTATAGTCGACCATTCATTCTATACGCCTTTAGTGTAATGTTAATGAATGGATCCATTAAACTGTGCAACGGAGCGGTTCAAATGCATGGCTTCAGAGTGCGCAGTACCCCAAGCTCCGCATCCTTCGTGGTTGAGGTGTTCATGCTGAGCCTGGCCCTGGTCCCAATTCTAACCGGAAAAGGTCCGTTAAGCGACTGTCAATGCTTCTATCGCCTGTCCTGCTGGATCACCCCGCGGGCAATGCCAAACACTCACACACGACACACCTGCTATGAGCCCTCCAGCTCCATGAGCCCTCCGTGGCGGAGGTCTCCCGCCTTTAGCGTATTCAATTGTTTGGAAAATGCCTCCCAAAACACCTGCCATCCTTCTCTCCTCCGGGCCCAGCGTTGCGGCATTCTGTTGCACCTCTCCGCCGCCACCATGCTCGAGATGCCGTCATCCGTTTCCACCCACACAGCGCCCGCGACAGCAACGACGCCCCTACGCGCAGCACGCCGAAGCTATCCATGAGCAACCTCCTAGGTCCTCGCCCTCACCCTCGTCTTCACACCCCAACCCCCACCCGCAGCCCCATTACGAAGAAGCAGACCTCACATGGCCCACTCCCATCCACCCGCGGCGCTTCCCCACCCCCTACCAGATCCTCTGCTGCCACCACGGCCAACCCTACACGAAACGCCGCTTCTACGCCCTAGCAAAGCTGTACCACCCTGACAGCTGCCACGTCTCCTCCCCCGTCGCCCATGTCCCTCCTGCCGTCCGCCTCGAGCGATACCGCCTCATAGTCGCGGCCCACGGCATACTGTCCGACGACTCCAAACGGAGGGCGTACGACCTGTGGGGAGCAGGATGGGCGGAGAACCCTTCCCATTCCCCCTCTCACCCATACTCGCCTTTCGGCCGGGGTGCGGCGGCAGAGACGTGGAGTACGGAGCACGACCCGCTGCACAACGCAACATGGGAGGACTGGGAGCGGTGGCATCGTCGGAATGTCCCAAAGGACGATGCGGATAGCCGCACCGTATATATGTCCAACTTCGGCTTCATGTCCTTCATCCTGCTCGCCGTGTCGCTGGGCGGAATCGTCCAGGGGACCCGCGCAAATGCAATGTCGTCATCGGTCATGGAGCAGAGGGAGAAAGTACACAGAGAAGCGAGTCTGCAGCTCGCCAGGTCACAGCACGCGACTAGGATGACGGGAGATAAGAAGGAGAGGGTGAGGAGCTTCCTGGAGCATAGGGAAGCGACCTTGGCCGGGCATGCGACCTATCAGCGCCTTCTGCCTCCAGAGGAGAACTGCGGGCCAGAGAGTCTGAGGAAGCATGAGGGTGGGTGAGGGGTTCGGAACTTCTATCATCTTGCTCGATTGTGTGCTGTTGGCTTCTATTGGCGCATAGCGGAGTGTGAATATTGATCCTAGGCCTTGTACATATTTCTAGGTAAGTGGGCAGCAATCGCGCTTTCGCCACGGAGTAGACGGGCATTGTATAACACACGCGCAATCATTTGCATATCGTTGGTGATTTGCATTTCCATCGTTAAAGCACTTTGGGGTTTTCTACGTTCCACAAGGCTATGCTACGAGCGCTGCATGTCATATATGATTTGCAATTTTTACCCGCTTGTTCAAGGCATCTTTACGTCTTCTAATGCTTCCAGAATCATGGTATTTATCATGTATGTATTTCACATCGCATCCTTGTCGCACAGGCATCAGGGATCTTCGATGCGTGTCTTATAGCATAGATTTTTATGCATGAAGTTACGAAGCTACATATGCTCACGTGCAAGGTCTGATATAGGTCCATATAGGTCAACTCGGGCCGCATGCGATCATTTTGGCATAACCGGATACGCTTCATACATTTGGAGAAGCGAATTCTGTATATGAACATTCCGGTAGACCAAACCTCTCCGCAGATCTCAGGAAGCGCGTATCCCCAAGAGCAGAGCCCTTATCTAAAAGCCAACTTCTCCCCGAAATCCCTAACCATCCATCCCTCTCCCTCTCCCCCTCTAGCCTTTCCCAAAACAGCCACCAACACCCCTTCTACCTCGGCATCAACTTATGATTCTGCTTCCCCCACTTCCCCTTGCCATTATCCAACTGATCAAACTTTTGACTATTCTTGCCCTGCGCGTATGCCCAGTCCCTCGCTCTCCTGGCCATCGCCTCGCTCCTCTGCGCCTTCTTCTCCGCCAGCACGAGCGCGCGCTGTTGCTGTGGAGAAAGACCCGTTATACTCATCTCGTCGCGGCGGGAGAGCTGTTGGCGCGAGGGAAGTGTGATTGGGGGCGGTGACGGCGGGACGTCCAGACGCTGGGCGAGATCGCGTGATGTGCGGAGGTGAGTTAGTTGCGTGCTTGGTGAAGATGTCGAGGATGAGCCTTGTTGCTCTTCGGATCCAGGAGGTAATGCCTGCATCGCCGAGGCCGCAAGCGCCCGTTGTTTCCGCACCGCTTTCTTGATCTCCGGAGCGGCCTGTCTCGAGGCAATGACTCTCCCATCACGCAGTCGAATCTCGCCATCCGTAGAATCTAGATCCAATTCCTTCAAACCCTTCTCTTCCTTGCCGTCATCGCTTCCCTCTTCCCCTTCCGACAAGCCCGGACTCCTTTCCCAGAAATCTCTCAACTCCGGCTCCCTCTCCAGATTCAAAAGACAGTGATTTTTATCCCGCATATGGCTCTGGACACTCGCGGCGGAGCCCTTGACAGCTCCGCAGTAGAGACATTCGTGCCATATCCTCACTTCGGTGGCTAGATACTCCACTAGGCTCTGGAGGTCTGATACGGCTCCTGCGTTGGGGATGGATAGGCCGTGCACGGTGCGCATGTGTGAGAGGTTAGAGGAGAAGCCCTCAGAGGAAGTAGGAAAGGATTCAGAGCAGAAAAGACAGAGGTAAGGGGATGTGAGGCGCGAGAATTCGATCTGTGAGGCTTCTTCATCGCTGCTGGAATCGCTGCTGCTGGGCGTGGGACTGGGTTCACGGTTCGTTTCGGCCTTCTTCTCGATCTGGGTTTCGAAGATGTCCCGGGGGATTGGTGGAAGCGATGCTATTCGTCGTTTGATGTTGTAGACGCTGTTGTGGTGTCAGTTTCCCATATCGATAGATCCAATCGGATTCGAACGTACTGCCATGCTTCTTTCATGTGTACACGTTGCTCCTGCCCATCGTGAAAGGAAACCTGGCATGAAGTGCACAAGTACCTTTTCGATGGTACGAGCGTGGAGTGGGATTCATGCTGCTGTTCCTGGGAATGAAGGTGGGTGTCGGTGTTTGCGCCCGGGTTGGTTGCTGTGTCGCTCATGATTGTAGCTTCGGTGGTGGTGGAGTTATTCAAAGAACGGGAAGTTCGTCAATCAATTGAAGGCTGTCGAAGCTGCTGAAAAGACGTTGAAGATGTTTGTATTTACGCTGGCAACTCGTGTCTTTATATATTCCCTAGGTCCGTAGCCATCCCATGATCCTGAGGTCTGAAGATCCGTCTCTTTGGTCCGGCCATCTCCATGAATCGACCGATGCCAAGTGCATCGCAGACACAGCCAGACCTATCCAATCGACTCATAATTCGTGGTTTGAAAGTTTCCTTCTATGATGCTCGAGGAGATTGTCGTGAGATCGATATCAACTCAGAATGAGTCATTTGCCAAGGCGCACAGCCACAGGACTAGAGCCCCACAATTTGCCGCATTGGGAAGAAGGGAGTCGTTGCCACAGTTCCTCTCTCGAGGAGAATCTCAAGGCATCCTCTTGTCAGGCCAGGAATTTCAATCTCCCTATCATGGGGTATGAAGCCCTCTGGCCTGGCCATGTTGCGATTCGACCGAATTCCGGAGCTCCGGATATTCAGGGTACTCTAGGTCCTGATGGGTCCTGTCAAGTCATTTGGGCAAGGATGTGAAGGTTCTATCTTTCTTTCAAATCTCCTCGACGCTTACATTTTATTAATTGAAAAGTCCGCAAAGATAACACCGCTAAGCGCCTTCAGACGATGACCAGTGGTGGATGAGTCCATAGGCATTGCAGTGATTAACTTTCGACTCGTCTTTCATTCGACTGTGGCAGTTCAGACCATCGCCAACATTCATCACTTTGGGAAACTCGTCTCCGCTCATTGCGATCGATTGCAAGTCGAAGTGGGAGCATTGTCTCATCGAAGTCAGCCCACTCAAACCACTTATCACTGCTCGAAAAGTCGGGCAAGGGCAGTGGGGTTCTTTCACCAGCTTGGCCGACTTATGAACCGGAGAGTCTTCTGCTCTGAGCAGCTTGAAGACCTCCGGAGTGCAAGGCCTGTAACACCTCTCGCCTTCAAATAGACACCTTTGTAACTCAAAGAAACCCCAAAGGTGCCCAATATGGCGAAGTTGCGGGAAGCCCCTCCGCTGCAGCAAGACTAAGCACGTCCCATTTCTACTTCGCTTTGGGAACGGCACTCTTGTATTAGATAAATAGATCCTAATGAATTACGCAAGCAGGTAACGATTGATGTCAGCAGGAAGGGTGGGACAGACTTCCTAATTGGCTGGGCGACGTTCGTGAGGGTTTCAATGTGGTGTCACCAAACTACCCTACGAGAGCACGTTTGAATGGCATATTGAGAGTCTAACAACCAAATCGGAGAACTCGCCGAGGAGATTCACAGCTTTGACAGGACGGACTACGCACCTTTTTGTTGCACATGGATTACCTCTAGAATCTGATGCCTTCAAGGTTTACAACGATTTACCGCGAAAAATGAGACTCCGAACCGCGAGCACAGAAAATGTGTGCCCCATTATTTTTATCAACGTTCACGCCTCTTTGTCAATCACAGCGCTGGTAGTAAAGTCGGCAGGACGCTACCGCTTTTGAGCTTCTGTAATAACAAACTCCTTTCAAGCGCCCTTGATTTTGTGGTATGACCAGACTCTCGATGCCCGCCTCAAGGAAGGGAAGGTTCGATAGCCTTCTCATCTCCAGATTTCCCCAACGACGATGCATGAGATTCATTTTGTCGGTCACGGCTGAAAGAAGACAAAGGTGAGGGTCAGGGTGAAGACAGTGTTTTACCCCTGAGTCACATCATGTAATCACTAGCACCAGCTACGCAGTTACACAGTTTGACTACTACGCGAATCCCCGACGACAACCCCCAAAAAAACCTACCTGATCTATTACCAGTTTCCCTTTTCTTTCTTTAGCAATATTACGCTCATTGGTCCTTTCTCTTTCACTTTCTTCTATAATACGACATTGTCACTGCGGCGATTTCGGGGAGTTTATTGTCCAGGCTGGAAGAATGCCCTTGTGAATACACTTTGTCTCTATTCAGAACGACATTGTTCGCTCTCCATTACAGCCCAGGCGGTACCTTTTTAAACACCTCCATTCTCTGACCAGGGTTTTCAGTCCAAATCTTCCAAATCTTTCTCTTTCTTCTTCCTTGATCATTCTACCTCCGGCCAGGCGCCAACTCCACACTCCCTAACCAAGCCATCCCATCTCTTCAAAATCCCTCTACTTTCTCAACCAACCTTCAACCAAGAAACAAAATGGCCGGCCCACCCACTCTCCTCACATTCCTCCTCACCCTGTCAACCGCCCCCTTGACCTCGGCAGCAAACTCGACCTACACCCTCAAAACCGACCTCTCGCACAAAAACTTCTTCCCCAACTTCGCCCTCTACAGCTCCGCCGACCCCAGCAAGGGCTTCGTCTCCTACCAGAACCTCTCCTCGGCAATCCATTCCCAGCTGATCGGCTACCTCGAGCCCTCCTCCTCCGTCTTCCTAGGCGTCGACTCCACCTCCAAACCAGCCACCACCGGACGCGCCTCCGTGCGCGCAGAAAGCACCGTCAATTTCAACCCGCCTCCTGGCAAAAACGATGCCGGGTTGCTGGTAGCCGATATCAAGCACATGCCCGCCAGCGAGTGCGGGACGTGGCCTGCGTTCTGGCTGCTAGGTAGAGAGCAGTGGCCTGTGGGCGGGGAAATCGATATCCTGGAGGGTGTCAACGATGATGTTAGGAATAGCGTTACGTTGCATACGAGTAAGGGGTGCGTGGTCGATAATTCGACTACTGCTGCTATGGGCGATGGGTCTGGGGAGGGAAACGAAATGATGTCGTCGTTCTCGGGCACTATGGTGACGGATGACTGCGACGTCGCGGCGCCGGACCAGTCCAAGAATAAGGGATGCAGTATCCTGGCGCCGGAATCGTATACGCTGTCTTCTACGGCGGGTGGTGGTCAGTCGGAGTTGAATTCTCAACCACTGCCTTCCTACGGCACGCCGTTCAACGCTGCCGGGGGTGGAGTTTATATCCTCGAATGGACGCACACTTCCATAACCGCCTGGTTTCTGCCTCGCGACCTGCTCTCGTCGACTTCGTCTCTGGCTAGACAGTTCAACGGCAGCGGTACCCCTGACCCAAAAACTTTCCCCATCTCCCCAATCGCGCGCTTCTCCGGCTCCGGGTGCGACTTTACCGCCCGCTTCAAGGACCTGCGTATCATCTTCAACACGGCCTTTTGCGGCGAGTGGGCAGGGCAGGAGGACGTGTGGGGAAGCAGTTGTAAGGAGAAGACGGGGTTTGAGACATGTGAGGAATATGTGCGAGAGAAGCCGGAAGTCTTCGAGGAGGCGTATTGGGAGATTGCTGGGCTGCGATGGTATGAGAAGGAGGGAGGGGCGGAGAAGCGCTGGAGTGGAAGGCGTCATGGAAGGGAGTTCAAGCTGTGAGGAGGTGAATGTACCAGCCCGCCTGGTTGGGTTTGCTCCCCTTTGTCCATATGCTTGGATAAACGGAGGGTTTGTTTGGGCATTCGTTGCGTAGCGTTGCATTGCATAACGCCACATACATGTATGCATTCATAGATTCGTATAGAATAAGACTGGTGGGCGCTGGCTCGCTCGACCGTTTTATATCTCTTTCCTCAATGTACCTGTGCTTTTATTCGGTGAGTGTCGTATATCATTGGCTACTGCGAGAGTCGGCGCCTTGTGCAGTATGCCGAGAAAGAAATCAATCCGACCTGAAGAAGTCAATGTTAACTTCAATAGACATCACTTTAGCAAAACGCGTGCAACTTGCAGGGAATGACCCCATTCATGTATTCTTCGCTACATCGCGATATCCCTTCCACCTTCGTCCTCCTCACCACCCATCCGTCATGTCTTACACATCACTGCACTTAAGCAGCAATCGTAACCTCGACCTCGACACCAGCCTCGATGTTGATGATGATCTGCTTGACAACCTCGGTAGGGGCGTTCAAGTCAATGAGACGCTTGTGGATGCGCATCTCAAAGGTATCCCAGGTCTTGGAACCCTCACCGCAGGGGGTCTTGCGGGTGGTGACCTTGAGGTTCTTGGTGGGGAGGCGGACGGGGCCCTTGACGCGGAGGTCCTTGGTCTTGGCGCGGCCGATGAGCTCCTCGCAGACCTCTGTGAGGGTTGTCAGTATAAGAGGGCGCAAACATGAGATATTGGGCGGGACGCACTCTCGAGAGACTTGACGTTGCGGGACGTCAGGGTGATGCGGATCTTGTGGATCTTGGGGCCCTCGAAGTCCTTCTCAGGCTTGTCTAGCATATATTGTCAGATTTCCTTCCTCGCTTCAATCAATGAAGCGATGGCGCATACTGTAAGACATGTTGACGTCTGGGTAGGGTTGTCGGATTCCGAAAGGTGAGTGTGGAGCGGTATATTATCCAGTCACGACCCGGATGCTGTGATCACTGTAATGTGATGACTGGCGCGATGTCTTGTCGTTGAACGAGAAGCGTTGGGGGAATTTCTTTAGAGATGCAGAATTTCGGACTGTGGGGTTGCGAGGAAATCTTGGCGCGGCTAGGCCGTTTCGGGGTGCGGGAACGATATGACGCGGGATGAGTCGACGCGGGCAGCTGCAGACTGAACCTAGGAAAGGAGGCTTATATAAGAAGAAGTTAGGTCCTCAAGTTCAGTTTTGAAATAAAACTTCCACCGATCCGACCCATTCCCATGCGGAGTTGAGTCTGCACGCTGAGATGCCGATACCCTCATTTGCCCCATTCCCAGACGCCAAAGTCCGAGACAGCATTCCTCCACAGGAATGGAGTGTCTATCTCGAATCATGGACCACCGTCGCCGGATTCTACCTCCGATTGAACGATGACGACTTCGCTTCTACTATAGCAGACACGAGTGATAGCAATCTGACCGATTTCCTAGTCTCGTTTTTCCACGAGCTTCCCACGGATCCTAGACTACCCTCAGTGGCGGCACCTTTACGCAAGAAGTGCTTCCTTATTCTCCATAGGATATGGTCCGGTCAGATAATACCGTATAACCTTTTACAATGGACCTTCGTCTCGGACGTTTGCCAGTCATTTCCAAAGAGCGAGCGGTTACGCAGCCTCCTTGCACGGATATGGAAGAGCTCCGGAACAGTGATAGAAAAAAGTCTGCAAGGACCAAAGTCGATTCTGATTGAACAGTTAGACTCCAAGTCTCCGGGAGGTTCCGAGGACTTGCTCAACAGACTTGCACCTCTGTTAAAGCTCGTCCCTGAGGCTGGCGTATTCATAATTACTGGCGCGGACCTCCTGGACTCTCTCGTTTCTGCGCACGCCAAAGTGTCGTCTGAGCTTCAAAAGAAGCTCGTTATGACTGCTTACCTAGGCCTTGTATCGATCCTGGAGCAAGAGAGGCCGAACTATTCCCTTTTATCGGACCACTTGTACAGTCTCAAAGACAGTGCTGGGTCCGATCCCTCCCGGAAAACTTTCCTGGCGGACCTTGTTACAAACACTCCTCTGCTGACCAAGATAAGAGACAAAGCGACATCGCCCGAAGCTTCAAGAGTGAAGAATATTGCTACATCCCTGGCCGAGTACCGACAGTCCAGTATAACGCGACCGAAAAAGCTCGTCCGCCGGAAGGTCGATAAAGGTAAAGGAAAAGCTAAAGAAGAGGACCGATATGGACACGATGCTTTCGGCGACGTACACGTTCACCGTATGAGTTTGATCACTCAGATTCAGGATCTTTTCCCGGATTTGGGCTCCGGTTTCGTGGTGAAGCTCTTGGATGAGTACGACGACAACGTAGAAGTGGTCGTTGCACATCTCCTAGAAGACTCCTTGCCACCGCATCTAACTAATGTGGATCGGAGCGAGCAGCTGTAAGTGTCTTTCCCTACTTAAACGCCTTTTGCCGAAAAAATACATATTGACTCCTTCTCCAGACCAACCCCCCCATCCTCCAAACCCCACTTCACACCCCGTTCCACACCTCCTCCACCGGAAGCTCTCCCCATCCGCCGCAACGTCTTCGACAACGACGAGTTCGACCGCCTTGCCGTCTCGACCTCTCAGCTCCACATTGGCCGCAAAGACGCCTCCCTCACAGCCGACAGCCTCCTTGCGGACCGCAGCTCCGCCTCGGCCCAAACCAAGGCGTCCATCTTATCGGCACTGGCGCTCTTCGACTCGGACGATGACGAACGAGACGATACCTACGACGTCGAGGACGTCGGTGGTTTGGTAGATACGTCGGCCCCGGATGCGGATGATGCGATGGGCACTGATAAGAACGATGAGGCGCTATTCAGGGCGTACTCGGCTTCTCCCGAGGTGTTTGAAAGGGATGCGGAGACCAGGCGGGGCAAGGCGAGGATGGCGCTGAGGAGTGAAACGGGGATGACGGATGAGGGGATTGAGGGGTGGGGAATCATGGTTAAGCGGGATCCGAAGAGGTTAAGGAGATTGCAAGCGAGGTTCTCGACGTTCCAGGGGCAGCAGAGAGAGTTGGCGTCTACGGCCTATAGGGAAGGGCAGCTGGAGGACGGTGAGGATAGCGGCGGTGGGCAGGGACAGAGAGGTGGGAGGGGAGGCAGGGGAGGTGGGGTTTCTGGAAGAGGCAGAGGACGAGGTGGGAGGGGAAGGGGCGGTGGTAACGTTGCTGGTCCATCGGATGATAAGGGCACGCAGGTGTCGAGGCAGAGGAAAGAGGCGAACAAGGGAAGTAGGGCGAATCATAATCGCCGGGATCAGCGAGCGAAGAAGATGGCTAGAGGCGGATTCCCGGGCTGATTGCTTTCTGGAGCCAGGTAGTGGCAAGCCGCTCAATCTGTCAACATGATCACAATCACCCATCACCTCTATGTGCTCGATTATGCAATGGCGTCCCGTTCATCGAGGAAATATGGTACATGTGCTTCCCATCGTAACGCATGCCGGGTGGAAGCACACCAACCAGTATTTCTAAGGTGCACACTTCATCAATTCTCATTACTCTCTCCGCTAGCTACCTGCTCCCCACCCAAATCCCTCCCTCGCCATGCCAAAACGAACCTTCAGCGCGCAGAAACAGCATGGGAAAAAGAAGAAACGTCAAATTCCAGCAGCATATATCATAAAACCATATATGTATATGCATTACTCACTCTTAAAACCCCACACTTTCCATGCAAATAGAAAATCCCAAAAAAAGGAGCTGTTAAACCCATACGCTACATGAAAAAGCACTCGCTCTTGCTCGCTACTAAATGATACTGCTTGCTTGCTCGCTCAATCATTATGCTGGATAGACGTTTTCGAGAGCTGTACCATCGACATGATATGACCTGATACCATGTCATAGTTGCTGCGGCCGGACAAAGCAGTTGTATCGTCGTGTTATTTCCGGCAAGGCGTCTGGACCTCCATACCGGAGGTTTACCGAAGCTTGCCGCTTTCTTTGGCCTCCTTGACCTGTTCAAAGACCTGCAACCAATTAGCAAAACGTCAATCAAACAAGTCTACTCCACATACCTTCAGCATCTTCCTGCGTGCACCAAGAGCATTGACACCCCGCTTCTCCAGGCCCTCGTCATCCAGCTCAATCAGCTCTTGCCACTTCAGATCTTTCAGGTTATCGGTGTATTTGTGCAGGCGGAGACTCCTAAGCCAGCTTGGGATGTCTTGCAGTAGAGTGGGGTCGGTCGGGTCCTCCGGAGGCTTGGAGCTTCCGCGACGGCCACGGGGAGAGCGCCCACGGTTGATTTCGGAATGATCGGATATGTAGCCAGGGTGGCCGTCAAGGCCAATGCCGAACTGGGCGAGGTTGAGGCCGGCTAGACCATTGTTGACCAGAGGGGAGGAACCATAGTCAGCAGCCAAGAATCCGTTGTTCTGAGGCGACGCAAAGTTCAATGCACCCATAGCTCCGGCCTGCATGGCGAGACCAGGGGAATTCGGGCGGGAGCGTCGTCCATGAATGGCCGCCAGCTGTTGGGACTGAAGAGCAGCGGCCTGCTGAGGCGTCAACACCTGGCCAAGCTCATTCGTCATGAGGAAGTTGGCATTGGGAATTCCGGGAGCGAGGAGACCAGGGGACAGCGGAGCATTTCCAGCTCCCTGGCCCTCTGTGGAGCGAGCACGACGGTACTTGCGGGCGTCATCCAGGGTGATCCGGTTGTTGACTGTGGACAAGGCAGCCAACTTCATAGCCGTGGCATTTGCAACCATGTCCGCTTGGGAGGCAGCCGCCTGAGTGTTGAAGTTGGATACCATAGGGGTGCTCAACTGCGATGCCCAGCTTCCTCCGGGAGCATACGAAGGCGACAGCAACGGCATGCTGCCAAGATTCTGCGAGGGCGCGTTCAGGGTCGTGCTCTGGACATTTCCAGTCTCGTCGTTGGAAAGCGGGAGTCGGGGTGAGCGAAGCCCTGCAGATGGTGGAGGCTGGGAGAACTGGCCCATGGGCTGGGGCTGGCCGGACGACTTGGGCCGTTGTTGGCCTTCACCCCACGGCGACGCAGGGGGCTGGTTGTCCTTCCGGTTGCTCTCCTCAGGGGCAGAAATGGTGGGAGCGGCGAGGGACGAGCGATCTCCAACCGTGCTATTACGGTTCGAGGCGGGAGCAACGCCAACGATGTCGGTGAACTCGGCCTTTTGCTTTGCAATGGCGGCAGCGGCATCGGGGAACATGCGGTGGATGGTCGAGGTATCGAGACCAGAGTTGCGCTTCGCGCCAGGCGATGGCGGAGGGCGGCCAAGGGCAATGGAGTTGCGATCTCCAGTGCTGAGCTTGCTCATGGCGTCGCTCAACTTCTGGGTCATAGGATCTGAGCATGTTAGGCGTGGACGACTCGGAGCATGGATAGTCTCACTGACCCTTCTCTCCAAAGTTGGCGGGAGACAAGACTCCCGACATGGGCAGATTCTTGGACATCTGCTGCAGGACCTGGATGAAGAAGCGAATCTGCACCTGGGTCGTCTGCTGGAGCAGAGCATAGAGGGCGGCCGTTCTCTCGGCCTCGCTGAGCACGCGGAACCACTGCTCGATGGCGCTCAACTCGTCCTTGAAGTCCTGGTCGAGCGTGGCGGTGGCCATTTCCTCGAGCGTGGTTTCGTATTGGTCAATGTCAGCAAGCCATTGCTGGGCTGCCCGCTCCATCTCATCGGGATTGCCGGAATTCGTGTTGTTTCGTCCAAAATACACCTCCGAGGCCGGACGGATGCCACGGTTGGCCAGGGGAGACGAGAAGCCTCCCATATCAGCCGAGGCGCGAAGATGGTGGCCGCCGCCGATGGTGTTGCGCGTGTTGGGTGGGCGAAGGGAGCTGGAGCCCTCGGGAGTGCTGTTGCGGTTGGCAGCAATGTGGTTGGAAGACATGGCCACGGATTATTCTACGTCTCAAAGTGTACGGGTCGAGTTTCGGAGGGGGTTGATTATGCTGAAGCGTGGTTAGCGCCATAATCTCAACAGTCATGCGATGATGTCCTGGAGAGAGGAGCAGAAAGGCGGGTACGTACGGAAGTAAGAGGACTGGGTAGTTGACTTGGTGGCAGGCAGCGCTATCGAGATCTCCTGCAGTTCCTGCTGGCCTCAAAGGAGCTCGACTGGCGATAGGGAATCGTCTGCGTGCGTCCGGACACGCAGCACACGACCGACGGAAGTAGTGGCTGGCGAAGGAATAAGAAGAGGGCGGTAAACCAAGTACAACGAACAGAAAAGCAGATAGGGTGGAAGAGGTGGAGGGGGAGGGGGAAATAGCGAAGGTGGTGGTCGACAGTGGAGGCGACGAGCAGAGAGAGATTGGTGTGAGTGAGAGGGACCTGGACGGTGGTGAGGGCACGGAGCACAGCCGAAGCCCTTGCTCTGCTCCAGCCAGTGGGAGGCGAGACTGCGCCTGGCCTCCTTCAGCTGGCGCCTCCGCTGTTTCGAGACAGCCACGCGGGAATTCAGAATCTGATGCTTATTATAATATGTAGGGACTCTCTCCCTCCAACAGTTGAGCAGAGCCCGCCGTGCTGACCGACGCCGTGTTGACGCTGCTCCCTTCACCGCAAGGGGAAGCACAGATGCTGACGCTGATGAAGACATCAAGTCCTCGACTCCACCTGAAAAGAGGGACTGCTTCCGAAGCCGTAGGTATTGGAGCGCATTGAATTATTACCGGCAAAAGACATTCCTACCAGGCGTGTGTTTGAAAGCGTACTTTTTATAGAGCTCTCGCCTCATATCGACATTGTGATGGACCCTTCATCGAGTTGGGTCGGCTCCGCTTATCCAACATCACCAGGTTCAAGTATTTGGACTTGTGCAAGGATATCCCTTTTTCATGTCTCTGTAGACATTGTGGATCTGAAAAGAATCCCGACTACTGCGAATCGACATTTGTACTCCATTGCTATCTCTCGGGTTGCCTTCCCCTACTCTCCAATCTCGGTCTCTGAATTTGATAGCCCCAGTACCAGGTGCTGAGAACTGAAGGGCCAACATCCTAACAGACCAAAGCTCACATACCTGTCCATCCACATCCCTCTCCTACTCCCCATAGACTCTCCAAGTCCTACCTCACCTGCCCAATCACCGCCCCAACCATAACCGCAGCCTCCCTTTCCCACCCCCCAACCGGAACCCCCTTCCCTTTGCCCCCAGGAACCTGTGACCCCCGATTCACACACTCGCGAATCGCCTCCCTGACCCTCTCCTTGTTCGACCTCATCGTCCTCGCCGACACGCCCCCCCTCTGCATAATCTCCTGCACCTTGCGCGACAGTGCCGACGCGAGGGAGCGCCAGAAGTACGATGCGAGCGACGACGTGTCGAGCGCGTTGAGTAAAGGTTGGAGGAAATTCGATGAGGTTGGTTTCGCTGATTTAGGCGAAGAAGAGAGGAAGGGATGTGCCGGCGGCTTGACGGATTCGAGCAGCGTCTCCAGAGCGACTATGTTCTGACATCTGGCCGACACCTCCAGCAACGTCCTATCCAGCGACGGTAACGTAGCTAGCGACCGTGCCAGTGACGCCAACGACGACTTCAGCGCCGTCTGTAGATAGTCTTCCAGCGCATCCAGCAGCAGTGTCGGTCGGAACGCCTCAAGCGTCGTGATGCCCTTGGTAGGCGACAGCAAATACAGCGTCAACAGGGCCGACGTCGTCCTCGCCCTCGTCTCCTCTGTCTGGGCGAACGTCGAAGCCGCCGACGGCCCACCGGACGCGAGCAGCGAGGACATGGAAAACTCCCGAACCACCTGCTGCGCGCGCGATGCAATACTCCTCTCCACGGGATTCACAAGCTCGCTCCGCAATGTATTCACCACATTGATCTTGTCCAGGCCCTCTCCCTCTTGTCCCGGCCCTGAAGCAGCGAATATCTGCCGGAGAGCCAACAGCGTATCCGCAGACCGAACCATGGCCCTATGATCCTCCTTCTTCGCACCGCCCACACCCCCAATCTCCGACACGCGCACTTCGAGCTGCCGACCCAGCATCAGACATCTTGCCACGGCCCTGCCAAGCTTGACGGTCTGCACGAGCCGTTCTGCAGTCAGCCGGACCTGTTCGGCAGTCTCATAGCGCTCAATGACCTCCTTTTCCAGAGTCCTGTACGACTCGGTCAAGCTGGCCACTTGGGATTCCACCTGCTGGAGGATACGCGCGCTGGACTCGGTCTGCGCGCTTGTGTGCTGGAGGAGGGGGAGTGCGGATTTGGTGGTAAGGGTATCGATGTGCGTGTCTATTTCCTGGACGTCGAAGAGGACGCGGGAGAGCGGGGTGGAGAGGTCGAGTGGTGTGTCGGAGGGGTTGTTTGTTGCGAGGACGAGCGTGTTTGCGAACGAGGTTGCGGAGAAGGCCGGGTCGAGGAAGGCCTCGTAGTCGATGTATGAGGGCTCCTCTTCGGCCATTGCCGACTAAATGCTTCGGTAGAGTGGTGTAGTGAACCGTAAAAGCTGATGTCGGTGTGAAATCTATGGTTCCTGACGAGCTAGAAGCCGTCCCAAAACAGCCTAGCTCCCTTTTCAACCGCGGGGAACTCAACCTCCGCCGAAGCTCCCAACTCCGCAACACCAAAAACAATATCTAACACCACCAGCAGCTCTCCACCCGCCTCCCCAAAATGCCGCCCTCCATCCCCGCCCCCTCTATCCGCGTCCCCATCGAATCCCTCTCCCAACCCTCCTTCTCCCAATTCGGCACCGTAATCCAAAACCCCGCCCACACCGCTCCCTCCCGTCAACCACCCCCCCAAGAGACCCCAAAACCCGAATCCGCAAACCAAGGCACCGCCCTGAAATTCCTCGACGTCACCCTCCCCACCAACCTGTACCACCTCGCGCCAAGCCGCAGGCCCGCCCGACCCGTCGTCAACATGTTCGTGTGCGCCCCGCGCGACCTGCGCCCGCACGAGCCCAGCTCCAGCATGCCGAGTAGCTGGGGCGACATTGACCTGGATGACGACGACGAAGAAGAAGAGGAAGAAGGAGGGGGAGCAAGCGGTCTAGCAGGCCTACGGGGCGGAAGTAAACGCCGGGATCTCTTCGACGTGCACATCCTCGAGCGCCACCCGTACACCACGCAGACCTTCATTCCCATGGGCCTAGGCGTGAACGAGAAACATACCCAGTACCTCGTCATTGTCGCGCCCACCCTGCCGGCCTCGCAATCCCACTCACACGACAGGAAAGACCTGCGTCCACCACCTTACCCACTCCCCTCACGGCCGAAGAAAAGGAATTCGTTGAAAGATATCTTCGCACGCGCCCGCCCCTCACCCTACACAAACTCCACTTCCCCACCCTCCACAACAACGACCCCTCACGCCTCATCCTCACTAGCACCCTTGCACCCAAGCCAACGCCCCAAAGGCCCCGGACTCCCCGACCTGCGCAACATCCGCGCCTTCATAGCCAACGGCACACAAGCCGTGACATACGGGCCTGGGACCTGGCATGCGCCCATGGTGGTCATTGGGGATCGGCCGATCGACTTCGTCGTGGTGCAGTTTGCCAATGGGGTTGGCGGGGAGGATTGTCAGGAGGTGGTGTTGAAGAAGGGGGAAGGGAAGGAGGAAGGGGTTGTGGTTTGTGTGGATAGGGACTGGGGTGGGAGGGTGGTAGTGAAGGCGGGGCCCGGAGCGCGCAGGGTGAGGGCGAAGCTGTAGGTGAGGTTGCAGAGTGCGGTCGTGTTGAGGATGAATGGGTAAGAGTAGAAACGGGAAGCCTGTTGACGCTCTTGTTATGTTGATGTATTGTCTAATTATACTCGAATTCTCTGTGTAGAATCCAAAGCCTCGTGCCAAGTGCCCAAACATTGCCTTCGAGGCCGTTAGCAAATATGAACGACGATTCCGGAACTACCACTTGAACAAGGCCTATAACACAGTATAATTGGACTCGCCTACTTATTACCTGGTCCACAGCTTTCTTTTTCCTCCAATCCACTTCTCGATGCAGGCAGCATCCACACGCAAAACACAGAAATATTATAGGCAAAAACATAAATGATACATTTGCATGCTAAACACCACCCCGTCCCACAAATACAAGGCCTAACTCAATCTACATGAGCCAGGATGATGACATAGCCATAACTTTGGAACAAAAACAACGGAAATTCCTGTGCTCCAGCAATCTTCCACAATCCTCATCCGCTCGCCAAACCGTCCCAAACTTTTCTTTCCTGCGCATCCTATCCTCTGTTTCCAGGTACTGCAACATTGGTACTCTATACGAGCAACACAATTCATCCCCTATGCATACATCCCCACGACCGATGCTGCTTTCAAATGCTCGCATTTACACGGAATCTAAGCCTTGGCATTCTTGGCCATGGTGTTGAGAGCAGAACCGTTCTTGAACCACTCAATCTGGCCCTCGTTGAAGGTGTGCGAGAGCTTGACTTCGAAGGGCTTGCTGCCATTGGCGGGGTGGACGACAAGGGTCATGGGCTTGTCGACAGCGAGCTCGGTGCACAGGAGGTCGACCCTGTCGTTGGGACCGATCTTGTCATAGTCGGCAGGGTCAGAGAAGGTGAGAGGAAGCATACCCTGCTTCTTCAGGTTGGTCTCGTGCTATTGGTCTGTTAGCATTTCTTCAATTAAAAGTCGATGTGGGATACATACGATACGGGCGAACGAGCGGGTGATGATGGCAAGACCACCAAGATGCCGGGGCTCGAGAGCGGCGTGCTCACGGGAGCTTCCCTCGCCGTAGTTCCAGTCACCGATGACAACCCACTTGATTCCGTTCTTCTTGTAGTCACGCGCAACAGCCGGGACAGCGTCATACTGGCCAGTCAGGACGTTCTTGACCTTGTTGGCCTCACCGTTCTCGGCGTTGATGGCACCAATCAACATGTTGTTGGAGATGTTGTCAAGATGTCCACGGTACTTCAACCAAGGGCCGGCCATCGAGATGTGATCGGTGGTGGTCTTGCCCTGGCACTTGATGAGGATGGGCAGGTCCTTGGCGTCCTTGCCATCCCAGGGCTGGAAGGGTTGGAGGATCTGGAGACGGTCCGAGGTGGGGGAGACGGCAACGGAAACCGAGGCGCGGTCCTCAGGAGGAGCCTGGTAGGTGTCACGTCCGGGGTCATAGCCGCGGGCAGGAAGAGCCTCGCCAGTGGGCTCCTTGAGCTTGAACTCCTTGCCATCCTTGCCCTTGAGGGTGTCGGTCAAGGGGTTGAAGTTGAGGGTACCGGCAATGCTCATGGCTACGACCATGTCCGGGGAAGTGACAAAGCAGTGAGTAGCGGGGTTAGCATCGTTACGGCCGGTGAAGTTACGGTTGTAAGAAGTCACAATGGTGTTAGGCTCGCCCTTCTTGACGTCCCTGCGGTCCCACTGGCCAATGCACGGGCCACAGGCGTTCGCCAAGACCATACCACCAAACTCCTCGAAAGTCTTCAACTGACCATCCCCTGCAAAATCGTTAGCTATTGATCAGGACGTTGGGAAAAAACCACTTGCTTTGGACTGTAGCCCTGATCTGTTCACTTTTAAGGAAAAATGGTCAGTATTGATCATCCAAGAGTATGCGGAAGACTCACGATCCTGGCGTAACGACGAACTGGGACTTGGACTTGAGGCCATGAGCCATGGCATCCTCAGCGATGGATGCAGCACGGGTCATATCCTCATAGGACGAGTTGGTGCAGGAGCCGATGAGACCGACCTTGACCTCCTCCGGCCAGCCATTGGCCTTGGCGGCCTCCTTGAACTTGCTGATGGGAGTGGCCAGATCGGGAGTGAAGGGACCGTTGATGTGGGGCTCGAGCGTGCTGAGGTCAATCTCAATGAGCTGGTCGTACTCGGCACCCTCGTCCTCACGGAGCTCAGCGGCGTACTCGCGGGCGAAGTCGCCAATGCGCTGGCGGTTGGTGGCCTTGAGGTAGTCGTACATGCGGTCATTGAAGGGGAAGAGCGAGGTGGTAGCGCCAATTTCAGCACCCATGTTGCAGATGGTGCCCATACCAGTGCAGGAGAGGGAGTCGGTACCGGGGCCGTGGTATTCAACGATGGCACCAGTTCCACCCTTGACGGTGAGGATACCGGCAACCTTGAGAATGACATCTGTAAGGCCATGTTAGTCATTGCCGTGTCCTCGCATTTTAAGAGTTGAAGTTATCGCAAGTCCAATGGTTTGGACTTCTCTCGCGAGATGTAGTTCAAGGTTGCAGGACGTGCACGGCTCGCGCTCTGCGAAAACTGGGAGATTCTCCGATACGTACCCTTAGGAGCAGTCCAGCCAGACATCTTGCCTGTCAGCCTGACACCAATGACCTTGGGGGCCTTCAATTCCCAGGGAAGGCCGGCCATGACGTCAACAGCATCAGCACCGCCGACACCAATGGCAGCCATACCGAGACCACCAGCGTTGGGAGTGTGCGAATCAGTACCAATCAGAAGACCACCAGGGAAAGCATAGTTCTCCAGGACGATCTGATGAATGATACCGGAGCCGGGACGCCAGAAGCCAATGTTGTACTTTGCGCAAGAGGTCGACAGGAAGTCGTAGACCTCCTTGTTGATCTCGTTGGCGCGGGCCAAATCCTTCTCGCCGCCGACCTGTGCCTCGATGAGATGGTCGCAGTGCACAGTAGTCGGGGTGGCCACAGAGGGCATGCCAGCGGACATGAACTGGAGAATGGCCATCTGGGCGGTGGCATCCTGGCAGGCAACGCGGTCCGGCCGCAGCTTCAGATAGCTCTTGCCGCGCTCAATCTCCTGGTTGTGGGGATCATCCAAGTGCGAGTAGAGGATCTTCTCGGCGTAGGTGAGGGGGCGGTTGAGGCGCTGGCGCACAATGTTGAGGTTCTCGTTCATCTTCTTGTAGTTGATGAAGTTGCCCTTCTCCCAATTGGTCATCTCGACCTTCTTGGAGAGGGGCGCATCGCTGACGGTAGCGAGATGCCTCCGGGTGATGGCCTGGCCGATGCGGCCCAGCCTCGCGAGATTGTGCATGGTGGGCGACGATGGGCAGAGTGGAGTGGATGAGGTCGAGGGATTTGGGAGCAGGAAGATGAAAAGAAGAAGAGGTCAGAAGCTACCGATAACTACTGACAAAAGGCCGACGCTGATTGGCTGGCAAGCGGGCCACACGACGCTGGTACCTCGGTGTCAGAACAAGAGTGCACGGTAACTTTGATTCCCGTTGGTCCGCAATTCACCGTGCAGGAGGAGAAAAAGCCGCAATTGAGCAGAAATTGAGGTCGTGGAGGAGAAGGTATATACAAGAGCCTGCTGCTCTGGCCGGCGGAGGTATTGGGGGGGACGATGCGCCTTTTGTTGTTGCGCGCGGGTAGCGATGGCGTCACAGCACAGGCTCTGGTTGGCCTCTGGGAGGGAGGAGGCCGTTGGAGCAACGGGCAGCTCGTTCACGAGACGGGCGGAACCCCCGCGACGCCAAGCAAGATAATGGAGACAGTGATTCGCACAATCCTATGAGATAACCTTGAAAACGGCGACCCGCGCGAAGGCTGACAGGCGATTGCGTTGTTGAGTCAACTACAAGAGGGTAGTCAATTTCTGTGAAATGTTGCATTCACCCTCTCAACCCTGCCAAGCCCAGACCCTCGGCCTCTGAGAAAATTCTGCGAACCTGCAGACTCGTTGCAACCTGCAACCCGTCACATCTCCGCCGCACGTCCCGCCGTCTAGCCGAAACTCTCCATACAGCTTCACTGTTCAGCCTTCAGCTGCTGCAAGCTGGGCCTGCATTACCGAAACACCTCATCCGCGGCCGACTATCCCCATCCTTCGCCTTGAGTCGATCACCATGCCTGCTATCCGAGGAGAAAAGTCAAAGAAGAAGACGAGGAGGTACACCCGCGATCTCGACCAGATCCATGCCGACTTGCGCTCCGAGAGGCATCTGGCCCAGTATACCGAGACAAAGGCTGCTGAAGATTTGCCTGCCTTGGGCCAGTTCTACTGCATAGAGTGTGCAAAATGGTTCGAGAGCGACTTCAACTTTGCAGCACATAAGAAGGGGAAGGTTCATAAGCGGAGGTCGGTGCCACATCCAAAACCATGATAAAAAGCACGCGGATACTGACTAGGCTGCAGATTGAGGCAGTTGCGTGAAGAACCATATTCCCAGAAAGAGGCCGAGCTCGCAGCCGGTCTTACTACCGACAACGGGAAACGCACAACGCAGATGGAGGTAGACGCAGAAGGCCATGGAGCTGCAAGCTGAGAAATGAGAATGTGAAGGATACCCCTTGAAAGAAGAAGAAGCGCTTCCACAGAGCGCAACATTCAAGACGACACCCATGTTAGGCAGCTCCGCACTGCGCGGCCTGGTGGAACGCTGCTGCCTTCACATAAGCATGCCTGGTATCGGACTGCCTACATGAATCCGACCAAAAACACTCGAGGAAAATACCTTGGAGGCGAGGCAAGGTGGAGAGTTTGATACCCCAGCAAGTGTAGAAGCTTGTCTGAAAAATTCAAAGCATACGTGAAAGTCCAGATGAAACAAATCTGGCAATTCAACCTGTCAACACTTTTCCTTCCTGCTGTGTTATGATGTGTGGCATTTAGTAGGCATCCATTTATATTGTTGCCTTGCCTGCCTGATCGCTACCCACTGCAACTTTCGCAGGAAATCGATGTTGTGAAAACCATCCATAGATATAAGAACAACAGAAAAAAGCCTCCAGCATCAAGCCCTCCAGCCCCACCACAACATCACTCAATCTACAAAGAGAATGCCCCACTCCACAGCAACAACCTTCAAGTCCACGCCCCTCTACGGCGGTGCCATAGCCGTCGACCTACCATCCCACTTCGGTGATGCCAGGTGCGTCCCCTCTAATCCCCATGTAACCGCCTTCAGCCCTATGTACGAAAACTAACACGATGACGCACCAGCACCATCCGCCAAGTCCCAGACCACCAGGAAGTCTTCGTCGACGCAGATGGGTATTCCAGCGTCGTCTTCGATATCTTAGAGCATGTGGAACAGCCTACAGATGCCGCGGCGCTGGAGTATCATTTGCGGGACTTGGTGGCGGGGACGGGAGATTCGACGAGGGTGGTTGAGCAGGGTGTGAAAGGGTTGGAGAAGATGAGGTATGTTTTTCATTTCGATTTGTTGTCTTATTTCTTATTTCAGCTGTGTATTCACTTCTATTAATTCCCTTGGCTCTTTTATTGAGCTCGGTTTACTTTCATATTGGAGCTTCTCAGACGTCACGTGTATCCTTCATCCGGGCAGTTCTGTCTCTCCTTCTGCGCCTAAGCTAACGACACCTCCAGCAACACCTCCGTCCAAACCATAACCTTCGTCCAGACCCCGACTCAGCGATCCGGTCGTAAGGAGCCTGATTTCGTCGCCGTGCACCTGATCCTGCTCCGCATCAAGCAGCACACCACCGACATAGTCATCACGGTCAACGTACCACACTACCCGGGCGAGTACGAACAGGCAGCGAACCAGGAAGAGAAGACCGAGTTGATGAAGGAAGGGGATCGAGTAGCGCAGAGGATCCTGGAGAGTTTTGAGATCAAGGATTGGGGGTTGTTTGACGGTTAGGGAGTGCAAGGATGGATCGGAGAAAAAGGTGAAGTCCCCGCCATGTTAGCAGTCCGAAGTAGCATATAATGTTGAAAAATAATTATTTATGTCTTTGTTCGTCCTCAAGATTAACTGAAAATACATTTTAAGTGATGGATCTATTGTAACTGCACGTGACTGCACGCCCAGGCGCCGTTGCCCCTCCAACCAATCAATCAACAAACATCCTTTGTACTCGCCCAACACAACCTCACCTCCATACATGCCTTCCAATCCTTTGGTCTTGGAACCCAAAACCTCTATCTCATTTCATTCATAAATAGCAAAGTTGACCGTCGCCCACTATGGCGCGTCTCCGCAAACCCGCCGTGGCAGAGAACCCCACGCCCTTCCCTGTCCTGCCAGTGCCGACATCTACAACTACAACCACACCTACAGCCTCAAACCCCACCACACCGCGCACAGTGCGTCACATTCGACGCAGCCCGAGTAAGCTGAGCACAGCGACACCTGCAGAAACCGTGGGGACGCCGCGACGCGGATTGCGCACCTCCAAGGCCAAAGATGTTAGCTACTATGAAGATTCTGACTCCTCGTTTTCGGACAACGAGAACCCATCTGCCTCATTCCTGGTTCCAAAGGTTAAAACTATACCTGTCCGGCACACTACACCTAGGAGACGGAAAGTGCTGGGTGAGGTCCAGGGGAACAGTCGGTCCTTGGGCTTCGAGACAGAGAGCGATGAAGATGTTCATATCGTCAGTGGGAAGCGGAAGGAGAAGTTGATAGGACGGCAACCGGGGCTGGGATGGCTGCATTCAAGGAATTTGGTTAGGAGTATGGTTAAGAAGGAGTTGGCGAGGGAGATTGCGATGGAGGAGGCTTCGATGCTGGAGGAGGTGGATGATGATGCGCCCGAGGTGGTTACGGAGCTGTCACGGCCGAGCCGGCAGGAGACGCCGCGCGCTGTGAAATCACAAGCACAGAAACGCGCAATAGAAGCCGAGGAGCTGAGGACGAACGATATCATGTTGCTCGAGGTGAGGGAAAGGGAACCTACGCTGTCCGAGGCTCCGACTTATGGCCCTGCAAAATCTTCGCATCTCAGGCACGAGATGAATGAACATCAGCCACCGGTAGAGTCTGGTGTCGGAAACAGGCAAAATGATGAGTGTTCAGACCACGGCACGGACCCAGTTGCATCAAGTAACTTCGGGGAACAGGATGAGCAAGTGGAAGGGGAGGAGGTGGAGGATTCAGTCGTCAATCCAAGACTGATTCCAAATAGACAAGCACGGGCACGTCCACACATCCATATTAGCGACAGCGAGGAAGAAGAAGACCCAGTTGTCAATCCAAGGTTCAATCGGAATCGGCAAACACCGGCACGTCGACGTAACCAGCTCAGTGACAGTGAGGAAGAGTCGCAGTATGAAGGAGAAGAGGTCATCCACTCCGCAGACGATGATGAAGAGGAAGAAATTGTTCGCGTTGAGAGTCGGCAAGAGAGCTTGCGTTCGCGAAGCCCAGAACGAGCCCGCGTCAATGAGCCTTCCCAAGAAGAGGAACCTGACCAAGAAGAGGAACCTGACCAAGAGGGTGTCCCTGATCTCAAGCCCGCAAGACCTGCACACCGTAAAGGGCGGAGCACGGTGTCGAACTGGGCTCAAGATGTAATCGACCTGACCAGTTCTCCTGAACCTCCGCCTTCGTTTGTGTGTGCCAAGCAATCTGCACATTCAAGGACTATGTCCCGCCCCACGACTTCATCATCTGAAGATGCTGCCGCAAGTTCAAACTGGTGGGTTACATTTCCGATTCAACATACCGCATCCATGCTAACCACCCTCAGCTCCCCCACCCTTCCACGGCAACGCTCCCCTCGAAAAACACCACCAAGCCCTAGCAAACTCGTCTCTCCCTCAAAGAAAAAGAACCGCATTCCTCAAGCCCCCGACCTCCGCCCCAGTCTCGACGCCTTCTGGTGTCCCCAGGTGGTAAATACGTGGAACGAGACGCACTCACCGGTGAAGACACTCGTTTCCCCTCGCAAACAAAAGCTGCTGAGACAGCTCAATGATGAAGACTCATCTTCAGACAGCGACGCTTCATTCCTGCTTCAGCCCTCCTCTCCAACCAAGAAGAAAGCATCTGTCAACACCACTTCGACATCCCCCTTCAAGAAAGATTTTGCCTCGCCCACAATCGCTGAGGTCCGCGCCCGCCGCAAAGCCTTTACCACCCAGAAACACGAACTGGCCCAATCCTTCCTCTCCGAACTCGACACCAGCATTACAGGTGGACGCATTGGCGCCCTGTCCGCTCCAACAGGCGGCATCCAGCTCATCTGGTCCAAAACCCTCAAAACCACAGCCGGAAGAGCAAATTGGCGACGCGAGAAACTGCGCCTTCGCACCGGGCCCCTACCGACCGATATCCGCGTCGAGTTCCGCCACAACTGCAGCATCGAGCTCGCGGAGAAAGTCATCGACGACGAGGAACGCCTCATCAACGTGCTAGCGCACGAATACTGCCACCTCGCTACGTTCATGATCAGTGAGGTGCGGGATCAGCCTCACGGGAAGGATTTCAAAGCCTGGGCAGCCAAGGTGACTCAGGCGTTTAGGCACAGGGGTGTAGAGGTCACGACGAAGCATTCGTACCAAATTGAGTACAAGTATGTTTGGCAGTGTAGGGTATGCGGGTATGAGTTTAAGCGACATAGCAAGAGCGTGGATCCGGAGAGGCATAGTTGCGGAAGGTGTAAGGGGGAATTGGTGCAGGTGAAGCCGGCGCCGAGGGGTGGGAAGGGGGCCGCGGGTCGGGGAAAGGCTGGGGAGAAGGGCGCGGAGGGGAAGTCGGAGTATCAGGTCTTTGTGAAGAAGCATTATCGCAATGTGAAGAGGAGGTTGGAGGAGGAAGGGAAGGAGACGAAGTTGGGGAATGTGATGGCCGTTGTGGCGGAGGAGTATAGGAAGTGGAAGGAGGAGAGGGTGGCGGGTGGTGCTGGTGATGACGAGGGTGAGGGGGAGAAGGAAGCGGAGAAGGGTGTTGTGCAGGTGGAGGAGCTGTTTGAGGGGTTGAAGATTCAGGATGAGGACGTTTGAGATGCGTTCTGCTGATTGTTCTTCTGGAGGCGTACAGGTTCGCTTGCTTGTTCAATGGGTTGGACAGGACTTTTCTTTCTTTGGTCCTTGGGGGTTGGCATCGGTGGTGTTTGGCAAGGAATGATTTCTTGTACTTGTGTTTCAACAATTCGAACATGGAATGCTGATCCTTGGTCTGAGGTGATGAAGCGATGACTATGTTCTTCCGACCAAGTGAAGCTGACAATTTCGGTGATACTAAACATGCACGGCTTAAAGCACAGAGACAGGTGCCGAGGAAGTAATTGCTTGATCAGTCGGAATAGCCACTGCTATTACTTCGGCCGCTAACAGTGGCGAGCTTTATTTGATGGAAGTAGACCTGCTTGAAGGCGTGACTCTATCAAGCTCCACTCCTGCGCACAATCACAAGTACCGTATTAGCTCACGCGCCGTATAAGCCTCTGATCCAAGGGCATGCCTGGCGACTCGAGACAGTCTTGGAGGGACCAAGTGGGGGGTGGAGAAGGGGGGGAACCTGGACGGTGAATGCATTTGACGCACTAGCCCGATTAGGCATAAACCCTTTCACTCAGTACAACATTTAGTCACCGCTTGCTCGCGCCTCCACTTCACTCCTACACTGCCAACCTGCTTCTCGACTGAATACCGCAAATCCAACCCCAACTCTTGACCGTCACAGAAGTCAAGCGGTTTACCGTCCTCAAACTCTTAGCTTCTGAACCAACTAAACAAACCACAATCAATAGTCGGAGCGCCTTCTGTGGAAAAAAGGAATGGCACTGCAAATCCTCTCCGACCTCCACCTGGAAGCCCCCAAAGCGTACGACATCTTCGAAATCGCCCCAAAGGCGCCCTACCTCGCCCTCCTCGGAGACGTCGGCAACATCGCAAAGGACAAGGACGACTGCCTCGCCTTCCTGACCCAGCAACTCAAGCAATTCCGCGCCGTGCTCTTCGTCCCGGGTAACCACGAAGCCTACCACTCCACCTGGCCCGAGACGCTCTCGATCCTGCGCGCGTTCGAGGAGCAGGTGCGCAACGATGCGTCACTGGGCGAATTCGTACTTCTGGACCGCACGGCGTACAAACTCCCCGGTACGACCATCACGGTCCTAGGCTGCAGCCTCTTCTCGGCCATCCCCAAGGAGAACGAGGAAGCGGTTAGTTTCGGCATGAACGACTTCTTCCATATCGAGGGCTGGGATGTCAAGATGCACCACGAGAGCCACGTGCGCGATCTCGCCTGGCTGAATGAGCAAGTCGGGAAGATCGAGGAGCAGAACGACGACACCAAGATTGTCATCCTGACTCACTGGAGCCCTACGCGAGATGCCCGGTCGGTGGACCCGAGACACGGCGCTAGTCCCATCAGCAGCGGCTTCTCCACGGATCTGTCTGGCGAGGTGTGCTTTAAGAGTGAGAAGGTCAAGGTGTGGGCGTTTGGCCATACGCACTTCAATTGCGACTTCACGGTCGACAGGGAGTGTGGGGTGCCGTTGAGGCTACTGGCGAATCAGAGGGGGTACTACTTTTCGCAGGCCAAGGGGGTGGATTAGGAGAAGGTAGTAGAATTGTAATGGAATAAGGAATTCTCACGGTTGTGGTGAGAAGGGATAGGCGAAATAACCGTGTACACTACTTTTAGAGGGTTTTGCGTGGAAGTAGCTAAGAGGTGGCGGCTAGAACGAACCGTCAGGATGATAGAATCTGACATTGCGGAAAGGCTTGGTTGGAGGATTTCAGCCTTGGGGACTGGGAATACATATATTGGGCTACGTAATAGCCTATCGATGCTGGAATGAAGCCCGTATCCTCCAGTGATCTTGCACGCATTCCAAACCTCCAAAGCCGAGCGGTGATGTTCCACCACCTCTCACCTACCACCGTGCTAACGATTGGTCCGAGTTGCTAAGAAGTAGGCGCCTTAATTCTGGGGTAGACTGAGGAGTTGCCTCCACCACCTTTCCGATTCACGGCCGTTTTTGACGACATCCGGAATGAAGTTCTCGACGAGGTTCTTCTGATCGTCGCTAAGGTTCACGAACGACATGACGAGCATAATGCCTCTTTTCACATCCGACCGAACACCGTCATACACTTCCTCTGTACTGCTATTTCCCACGTCCAATCAAAAAGCTAGCAGGTGCAGCGATATAGCAGGTCTTGCAATCCGCTTTGTAGCGCCTATATCTACGTATAGTAAATTCTGAAAGAAGTCTGCATTTGTAGCATTATTAGGTTTTAGCTGATTGACTTGGCCCGGGTAGATGATTCCGTGTATACGGTTATTACAGGAAGGTGTTCAGTCGGACATGGAGGGCCGCAGTGCGCAGTGTTGCGGTGAGAGTAGACGTCCAATTGGCTCGATGGGGCTTAGCGCGGTCGCTCCAGCTACATAAGGTTGAGGACCTACCTTAAATGTGACATATACAACATCAGAAACAACTTCCACCGAGATCGCCAAGCGATGAGTCTCAAGACAACAATAGTTGCGTCCTTCGCGGAATCTCTCAATGCGGCAGACATTCCCTGCGTTCTTTGGGGTCACTGTCTGCTCAATGTCCATGGCGTGCCGTCCATCGTCGGTGTTAGTACTGTTCGAGCGTGGCAAGCCTCAGATTCGGTCTAACTTATAAAAAGTCAATCGATTTTGTCATCCCGGATGGATGTTTGCAGACTGCGGTGAACGCTCTTTCTTCTAACGAGAGATTAACGCAATGCGAACGCGGAGAACTCTGTCCCATAAGTTCACCAGAGGGCTTCACCCCTCCACCAGCTTTTCACATGCACCTGGACGCGTCAGACCTCGCTGTGGGGCTTTATCTTCAATCCGAGATGATCTGGTTTTTGCCCTCGCTAGACACCGCTTTGTCAAGCCCGCAGCAAGATGAGCTTCCCGCCTACTTCGTACTCGCCTCGGATGAGACTGTTCTTCCACCGTACCGTCTTGGAATGGGATCAGGTGCGCTCCCGCAAGGCGGCCATCTAGTCCTCGTTCCTACCTCCGTCGTCTTGCTGGAAGCCTATCTGCGTCTTTGGGCGCGCGATTGGCGCAAACGTCAGGGTGGCATGGGGATCGCTATGATTGCTTATATGCAGGAGTATGTCGAGAAGGAAGGATTCTTGGATGGCGATCAACTGCCAGAACCTCTCAGGACGTTTTACAGAGAACTCAAAGAGGGTGAGAAGCCAGTCCGTCAGTGGTCCGAGGAGTTGAGCATGGCTCTTGGGGTATCCGATGAAGGAGATGAAGAAGAGGATTGCGCCTAAGGAGGGGCCGGCATGATTCTCTTGCACGGATTGGGCGTTTCGGTGTTCTGGCAGGTATGAAAGGGGAACTGGCTTTCGGTGCAGGATTGGGCGTCGCGACAATGGATGTACGTGTATAACCTTGGAGGTGGCTGGGGTCAATACGACGTTCCTATTCAAGATTGATGGACACAATGGCATGTCTCGAGAGGAGATCGTTGAGGCCGGCGGAACTGTTTGCATGAACAGTTCGTCAGAACTGCGATCCTGAAATGGAGGTACATACAGGACAGCGGTAATGATCCGTATATCAGATGGCAGGCCCTCCAACACAGCAACTGCAAATGTCGTAGAACCTATCATCTCCGTCCCGCTGTCTTTCATATTTCGTCGCCTGGGTGACATTAAAAGTGTTGACCAAAAAGCAAAGTCGTTCACAACGTCGGAATAGCCCAAATTACACTACCGGTAACCCCGCGCTAAACTCAAATTGGACGCCGCCTGCGACCTCGTGAACTGCCCTCACCACTCACAATCCAGAAGGGCTCCAAGACTCATTCCCGCAGCGGCAACGAGCGTGCTCGGGTGGAATTCCCATGCCTGCACCAGTCAAAGATGCAGGAACCGTGTCGGGCCTCTGGCGGGGACTAAGCCACGGTCACGAGTAGCGATAACGATGTCAATTAAGTCTTTCCCCGCCAGGTCCCAGGCTTGAGTTCTAACTCTTCCCTTCATTCTTTACTTCGAGACCTGGAAAGGCTTGGTGGTCTCCAATGGCTGCTCCGCAGTCAGAAAGAGAGGTCAACGGCGCTGGGAAAGGCGATGTTTCTAGCTGTGTAACCAACCTCATCCACGCCTTCACCAATGGACTCGATATCTTTAAGCGACTTCGAGAACGACCTCGGAAGCGCAAGGCCCGGAAACAGGATCAAGTGGAAGAGATATCGAACGACGAGATGCAGCTGTCGAATTCGTTGAGAAAGGGACCGCAAGATATCGGGAGCTGCTATTCGAGCCATTATGGCAAGGCTGGGGATCGTTTTGCAAAGGGAGACCGTGAGTACTATCCCCGTCTCGACACTCCCTAATTTCAGAAAAAAGTAGCTTGCTGATATGATGGTTATAGCAATTGCTCATGCTTCCCTCGCGGAGACCTTGATCAAACTTAACACTGGGCTTGTCAACATCATTGCAACCTTCCTCAACCATGACCGGAAGTCCGATCACCTCAACCTCGACTACAAGTCTCTCACCCGTCTCTCTAATGCATCCAGAGCCGAGGCCATTGACTCGCTGAATCAACTTTATCAGCGACTGAGTCAGTCCCAGCTACAGCTCTCCCATCAGGGTCGACGTTGTTCCCACTGCGGAACGGTAACAATCAGTAAACACCAGGATTGCTGCCGGAGAAGCGGGCACGACCGACTAGGAGCGCGATCGGACAAGAAGTCACGCACCAGCTCACCCACAAGGTCCAACGGCCCCACGGTCGCGAGGGTCCCTATCAAAAGCTCAAGCCAAACACAATTGGTTATCATACGACCTCGCAACCCTCGCAAGAACTCTGCTGGGTCTACCACGTCGCATGCATCTGCCAGTAGCGCTGTGAAACCTTCAGCACTGCCTCACAGTAACAGAAAGGATCCGTCTAGACCGCCAAATACTGCGATACCAACCCCTCGAGCGGTAGGAAGAAGGAGAAGCAGCTCTGCAGATGGCAGTCGACCTACCACAAGGCCGCAACCCAAACACGACACCACCCTCAGACTCCAGGTCCCAGCAGCCAATCCACCTCCAAAGCCCGCGCCATCCATCCAAAAGGAAGCTATGCCTTCATCGACCATGAAGCGAAGAGCCGAAAAAGTCACCCCTTCGACGTTTACGTTTGCTTCTGACAGTACAATATTAGGCGAGATTCCAGAGAGAAACTGGATACAGCCCTTCGATTATGCGGAAGCTGAGAGATTGAATGCTGAGGCGTTGGCGAATTGGGTTCCCGCGACTGGCGGGGAGAGGGTGAAGCCCAAGAAGGGGCTGTTTGGGTTCTTGAGGAGGGGTACTGCGGTGGCTTCGTGAGATGGGGAGATTGGGCGAAGAGAGAAGGGACTGTGATGGTCCTGGTGGGCATTTCATGAGTGTCCAGTTGGACACGAATATCCGTGCTTGAGTAGCTCGCACGTTCCTTAGATGCGCAGCTGACGGGTTATTTCTTGCTATACGTAACGACGGTAACGACTTAGGATGGCAGTTTGTTAGAGAGATACCCGCATTACCACATCTAGAATGCATCATGGGTTGGTTTAGCCTGGAGGATCCTGCGTCAAAGGTACAGGAAAACGACGAAGATAGCTAACCTTCCTTTCTAATACGTTCTTCACACTTTCTGGGCTTCAATAAAGACATGAGACAAATCTTATTGACATTCCTATTGACGCCGCTATTGATATCTCAAATAGGTGCATATACTTAAGTAAGCTCACCCCGCCTAAGATCGATGACGCGGTTCTGCTTCAAGCTCCGCAGAAGTTCCCTCCGGTACGGACGGCGGAATTTTATACCCACGCCCCTTGTTCAGTCGTGCGCGTGCCCAAATATATATAAAATCTGATGCTGCAGCATTCCTTCACTAGTTGCTCTCCCTGAGCGTGAAAAATGCGGTCTCTAGCTCTCACCCTTCCCTTTCTCGCAACCCTCACCACCGCAGCCGTACACGGCGACCATGACAGCGCTACAGCTTCGGCGGGACTTACAGCGAAGAGGGTCGCTATAATTGGTACGTGAATCTCCCACCAGCCCTCCTTTATTCGCTAAACAAAATTCATTGGCTCCCCTCTTTGTTGTAAATACAACCCCTCCACCAACCGCACAGCTGACACACCACGAACAGGTGCAGGCGCCGCCGGCTCCTCAACCGCCTACCACCTCTCCCGCACAGCCTCCAACCTTTCAATCCCCCTAAACATCACCGTCTACGAGCGCAACTCGTACATCGGCGGCCGCACCACGACCGTAAACGCGTGGTCCTCCCCGCACCACCCCGTCGAACTCGGAGGCAGCATCTTCGTCTCCGTGAACCACATTCTCGTCTCCGCAGCCGAGGAATTCAATCTATCTACTACGTCCTTTGAGGAACGATACACGGAGGATAGCAGCGTCCCGGAGATTGGAATATGGGACGGGAAGCAGTTCGCGGTGGTGATGAAGAGGGAGGATGGGTGGTGGGATAAGGCGAGGTTGCTGTGGAGATATGGGTTAGCGCCTATCAAGACGAATAGTTTGATGAAGAGCACCGTGGCGAAGTTCCTGAGGATGTATGAGGAGCCCGTTTTTCCGTGGAGGAGTCTGAGCGAGGTTGCTGCGAGGGTGGGCTTGGTGGAGACGACCGGGGTGACGGGGGAGCAGTTTTTGAAGAGTAATGGGGTTGGGGACTTGTTTGCGAGGGAGATTGTGCAGGCGAGGTGGGTGTCTCTTTTTTCATTCCTGATTATATGGGCTATGGGGATCGAGCTGGTCGGCGTGGAGGACTTGGTGGTTAGCGCTATCATGGAATTCCAGACTGACAACACGAATAGCACCCGCGTCAACTACGCCAGCAACCTCGGCCTCATCCACGGCCTCGAAACCATGGTCTGCATGGCCACCTCGGGCGCCATGGCCATCGCAGGCGGAAACTGGCAAATCTTTTCACACATGCTGGCTTCGTCGAAAGCCACCACCCGTCTCTCCACGTCCATCACTCACATATCAAAACAACCAGACGGTACCTACGTCCTCACAACATCCACCGGCGACACCGAGGCTTTCGACACCGTCGTCCTGGCAACCCCATTCCAATTCTCCGGAATCGTAATCGATCCCCCGCCGAAGCATGTCCCGGATCAAATCCCCTATGTAGCGCTGCACGTCACGCTGTTCGCGTCGCCGTACGAGCTCTCGCCAGAGGCCTTTAACCTTGCGCCCGGTGAGAAAGTCCCGCAATTCGTCCTCACGACGTTGCCTGAAGGCGAAGAGTACGGCTCCGATCCCAACGGACAGGGGAGTCCGGGTTTCTTTAGCATCTCGGTTGTAAGGCGGGGGTTGAATAGGAAGGGAGAGGAGAGGAGAGAGGAGTACGTCTACAAGATATTCTCCGCGCAGAGAGCCACACCCGAATTTCTATCGCGTTTACTGGGAAGAGAAGTGCAGTATGAAGAACGCACCAATCCCATCGACGACCCGGATGATCAGGGAAAAACCCAGAAATCGATCAAAACCTCTCCCAGAGGTCCAATCACGTGGATTCACCAGAAACTCTGGCACTCCTATCCCTACGAGTATCCGCGCGTCACGTTCGAGGAGATGGAACTGGATGAGGGGCTGTGGTATACGAGTGGGATTGAGAGTTTCATTAGCACGATGGAGACGAGTGCGCTTATGGGGAAGAATGTTGCGGCATTGATTTTGGAGGGGTGGGATGGAGGGAGAAAAGGGGAGATGCGGAATGGCGAGCATGGGGAGGAGGAGCGAGCACAGGGAGAACGGGAGAAATGGGAGAAATGGGAGAAATGGGAGCGAGAAGCGTGGCAGGCGGAGCTGTAGGAGCACTTTCTCGGGTGCATGAGAGAACTTGAGTTTTGTACGATCTTGATCATGCTGTTTAGCGGCATCATTGCAATGGGACTTATTTCTTATTGCATCAGGCAGTGGCTTGGTGAAGCATATTGGCATAGCAGTAGCATGAAACAACTTTACCCATTGAGAACATATGTGTTGGATATCTTGTTGTCTTCAGGCGCTGATGTACGTTCATCACAGCACAGTAGAACATTACAGTATACATCTTAATCGTACATACCGTCGCTGACTCGCTCGCACGAAAACCCACGTTGCAATGAGGCCCATGCCTCACTCCGTTTCATCCTTCCCAGATTCGCGCCGTGCCCTTATTTTCTCGTGTCTAGCTTTCCAAGCATCACTCATAAGCTTGTCAACCGCGTACTCCACATTCCTGACAAACTCCTCCTCATCCTCCGGAAACGCCGTCTTCGGCAACCCACTCAACCGCTCCGCCTCCTTCCCCGTCAGCAAAAACGCTCCAAACCGTTCAGTGAAGCGTTCCACAGCCTTGCGCTCCTCGGCAGGCAAATCGTAGAATTTTTCATACTTTTGTCGGTGCCTCAGCGCATTGTGCAGTGCGCGCCCGACGACCAGCAACGTGATTTGCTTCTTGGAGCCATCCTCCAGCACCAGGCGCGCCTCCGGGTGCAAGCCCAGCGCGCGGAAGAGATCGCTACGCGACCAATCCACCGCCTGCACGAGCGCGGTATCAACGACTTCATCCGCTCTCCATTGAAGGTCGTCCACGGAGACTGTCTTCACGAAATGCGAATCCTTGAGCTTCCGGACCAGGGCGCTGTAGTCAGGGAGGGGATGCTTGAGGAACCAGTACTGGAGTCTCTTGCAAAAGAAGACGGGATCGAAGCCCGTGACAAGTGGATGGACGCCGCTGGACCAGAGGATCCTGCGCCAAGGTTGGCGGATGCGTTGCGCCAACCGCGAAGGCTCCTTGTGCAGGTAGGCGAAGATACGAGAGACGGCGACGCGGGCCTGGGGAAGACCGAGGTGGCCGGAGAATTCGAACTCGCCTTTGACGTCGGGGAAAGTGTCCATGTAGATGCGCGTGTGCACCTGGCTGGCCCAAAGCGTTGCCCACGTCCCGTTGTCGCAGAGCTCACGGGAGAAATGCCGCGCTCCCATTAAATCGCTTTTATGAGAGCCTGCAGTTTGCATCCAGACTCTCATCTTGTGCTCTAGTTGTTCGAAGTGGTGGATTGTGGCGAAGCCCTCACGTCCGGTTTTGACTCTGATCGGACCATCAACGGGTTGGAAAGGCGGAATAAGGCCATCCGCACGTAGCGGATTCAAGATGTCACTTGCGAGTGTTCCCGTCTGTAAGGAAAGTCCTAGCATGACAAACAATCGATCGGCCGGTAAGGTGAGGTAGGAAGGGTCACGTTGAACCAGCTTCTTCGCTTTCTCTATGACCTTCTCCATATCGGACGGTGATGGTCGATTTGAGCACGGCAGCAAGCTGGAAATGTGTTCATCCAAATTCTCCCGCTTCTCAATGTTCCTCAGTTGTCGGCGATGTGCGGCTTCTAGAAGGAGATTGTACAGGCGAATTCCAAGCGGGTTTGCCTCCATATAGAGCTCTTTCATAAGCTGGACTTTCGCGGAGTTGAAAGAAAGACTGGCGAGCCGAGGGCGGGAATTGACGTATTCTATCAAGTCTTCCCTCACTTGTTCTCGATCTGCCTCCCCAGGAAAGAGTGGAAGAGAGTAAAGTGGATGCCAGTGTTTCGGTCTAGGTTCTGTGTTCCTCCTAGCCGGTTGGAGCTCACTGCGAGGGCGCTCAACAAATTTGCCTCCGACGTACGTTAAGATGGATTCCGCAACGTCGTCTGTACTGATGGAAAGTACTTTCGCGACCGCGATGATGTGATCTCCCACCTCCACTTCTTGTGTCAACTCACATTGCATCGAAGCGCACACGTGAGGGTGGATAATATGAGCAGCTCGGGAAAAATCCCTCCCCGACGTATCCATCTTTGCCAATTTCTGCCTCTTCAGGAAAGCTTTCTCATGGTTGCCCTGGGTGAAGGATCGGGCGATGCGCGTGGCCTGGCGAGTCGAGGACAAAAAGTGGATCCGAAAGCGGCCTTGATCAGCACGTATAGCGTCCAGAGTCTGCGAAGGATGCTTGATATTGAAAGATATGATCGGAGGGTCAAGCGTGACAGTAGTGAACGAAGAAACGGTGAGCCCGAGTGGTGCGTCGACATGGGGTGGTGGGGAGGCGGCAGTGAGGACCACGACTGGATGGGGAACCCTGCGCATGAGAAGGCGGACTCTATCGCTCAACGGTTCCGTGAACTCTGCAACTTTTTGATCTGCTGTGATCTTGTCGGGTTTCAGCGTCTCTAGGTACCCTCGAAGCAAAGCTTCTTCATCGCGAACAAATGTATCGCCTCGTGATGCGTCGCTGGTCCCCTTGACTTCCTCTTCCTCCGCTTGCTCCACGGATATGTCTTCGCTGAGCATATCTTGCGTTTCTCGTTCCACCAATATGTCTCCGTTGAGGATGTCTTGCTTCTCTTGTTCCAGGGATTTGGCTCCTTTGGCTATTTCTTCCTTCTCTTGCGTCACGCGCGGTAGCTCGAAACCGGTGGTCGAGGAACTTAAAGGACTTGAATGGCTAGAGCTGAATGTCCGGGCATATGTCCTGGAACTCAAGGATAGACATCCTGGTCGTCCGTCTGTCTCGGTAAGCCGATGCCGTAGCTAGAGTGGCTTTGTAGCTTACCAATGCAACGATGCCATTGATAGAAGACTGCAAAGAAGCGAGCAGATGCTCGCCGAGAAAGCGTCATGCGTCGAACACTAGAACACAGTATTAACTGAAGTATCGGAAACAAAGAAAAACGCGCAATAAGATGGCTAGAAGCACCATAGATAGTGGTAACGAGTGTGACGTTTATCCCAAGATACCCATGAGCATGTTCACCAAAATTATGGTTGCCGAGGATTCCCCGATCACCTCAACTTCCCAAACCGTCTAATGTTCACCCACCCCCGGCCTTCTCTCCATTCAACACACAATGGCCGGCGTAATACCCTCGCCGGGAGTGCTCAGGCTGCTCCGCCACGCCCTCAATCCTCGCAATCCGCGATTCACACACCAAGTCCGCAATGCGACGCTGTTGCGCCGGCCAAAGCGCCCCTACACCTTCACGCAGTTGGTAACCCTCTCCGACGGCTCCAGCTTCGTTCACCGGACCACGAACCCCATGCCGATATATAAGAGCACGAAGGACACAAGGAACACGCCGTTGTGGAACCCTAGTTCACAGAAACTGCTTAATGTGGAAGAGGATGAGGCGGGCAAGTTGAAGGCCTTCAGAACTAAGTTCGGTCACGGATGGGATGCTGAGAGCCCGGTGAGTCACTCCCGGTGCACATTTGTGCTTTGGAAGTCGAATTCAGCTGACAGAATGGCATACAGGATCAAAGTGGGAAGGACAAGTCGGGTGGGCAGATGGATAACCTGTTGGATCTCATCAGTGGAGGGGACAGAAACCAGGCGAAGAAGGCGGCCGCAGCGTCATCCGCGGCGCCTGCGGCGCCCCCTGCGAAAGGCAAGACTACGAAGAAATAAGTTTTTGTACGATACGCTTGGGATTTACGTTGCATTGATTTGCAGAGACAATGGCGGATGGATCAGGTCTGGTTGTCATTTCTGTTCCTGCAACGACAATATTTACATATAATATACAAAGCTCGTCGACCTTTTCTCACAGGTTTCCTACCACTGCCTACACCCAGGTCGTTTCATTAAAACTTGGATAACTTTATACCTTTAACCTTGGGTGTACTTGCTCTCGACCGAAAGTAGTTTGAAGTTGCGGCATCTGGGTTGCGGAAGGGCCATTCCCTGTAGGCCTTGCAAAGACCCTGTATCATTTCAGGAGTCAGGTTGCGAACGCGCAGTTGACTCAAGTCCAATCTGCCGCCCTTCTTAGGGTCTCGCAGTGCGGGGACTTGTTCGGTGAGCTCCGAGGCCCCGTGCTGAACATTGTCCATGACATCTATAATCGAGTCGGTCGGCCCCACCAGAGCGGTCGTAAAGTCGGTGAAGTATTCAAAGTCCTCTATAGACTCGTCTGCCGGTCGAGGTCGAGGTGTATTGTCAACCAGAGAAGCATGCACGGGTGGGTATATTTCATCCGGTTGTAGCACAAGCGGCTCAAAAGGTCGCTCATCCCATTGCAATCGAGGGCCTGGCGACCTGAGCATCAGCCGGTCGTCCAATTCACCGAATACTAAAGTTCGGATGTTCTTGTCTATATTCTCCCATGCCTCATGGAACTCTGTCTGCAGCTTCTTCAATTTTAATGTCTCTTTCTCCTTGCGCGCTCCATCTGGAGTGCTTAGAATAAGGCACTCTTGCTGGTAGATGCGCTCTCCCAAGTCCACGGCTTGGTCAATCTTCTGTCTCACATTCGAATGACGCGTCACAGACGCCCGCACTTTGTTCAAATTCCTTTGCTCATCCGAAACCCGAGGTGCCCCTCTCTTTGATGTCCTTTGAGGCGGGGGTGGAGGGTTTGCTTTGAACGCCTTCTCACGTATCCATAGCTGACGGTGCTGTCCAAGGGTAATACCCTCAGTTGATTTCCCGCTTTCTTCTTGTTTCCTCAGGTACTCGTTTAATTCGGCAAAGCCAATGTTGCCCGTCCCCTTGGTCATCCTTGCCACATCATCTGCGAAATCGTGGATGTTTTCTCGTCGATGCGCAGGAAGTTCTATCCCAGCCTCCTTGGCCCTCTTCATCGCCTGAATCAAGCTCTCTATTTCATACCGTGCCGATCGGAACCAGGCGCGAGGATCAGGATGGCCGGGGCTCACCACCTCGACCATGTCGGTCGTCTTCATAAAGACAGCGGTGTTCTTCCCGGTACCGTGCACACCTCGAGGGAGTGCACGTTTGATATCCTCGCTAAGAATCCAGAAGAGCATTCTAGCGGGTCCCATGGCATGGAAACCTTCATTGCGCCACGCCATCCTCGCAAAGGCTCCGTGGATCTGTCTAGCCACAGAGTCGAAGCCCATGCCTGGAAGCTTTGGATTCCACATGAGAGTTCCTGTTACCAGCAGTGTATTGTTCGGTTCTTGCGCCCGCGAATCTCCGGGGTCAATGCGCGTTTGATCGGGAAAGTATCCATCGTCAATGAGCTTATCAAAAGTGCTATACAATGTAGGATCACCCTCGACGAACCTATACGTCGAGCCAGGCTGGTCTACGAGCGGTTGTAAATACGGCCGGAACAGCTTGGGATCAGACTCGAGCAGTACATGATTCCGGGGTTTGAGGAAGTCATGGAGCTTGGACGACCAGAGCCCAGCTCCTGGGTTCAGGTCGAGAATATCGCAGCCCTTGTGTTTCTCCAACGAGCGGCCAATATATGAGAGAACATCGTCTAGAAGTGTAGACACCGGTCAGTTGTCTATGCTTGGTCCCGGCCCATAGAGCCCGCATTGTCGGAGCCTTCCACCTACCACAAAGCTTGGGACTCACAATCTGTGGACGCACAATTACACCCGAGTATCTCTTCTTTCCAGATGGTACGTCGCAGGCCTGCTGCCTAAAGGTTTCGGTAAGTTTCGAGATCAGCCAGTTCTTCTTGTGCTCTGAAGCTTGGTCATCGTCGGTTCTCCAGAGCGCCTGTGTCGCATGGTAGCATCTCCAGCGGGTACGAGTTTGCAACGACGGTCGTAAGAGAGGACCTCTCGTGGGGCGCAATAATACGAGCATGGAAAGTCAGAGGCGGCCTTCCCCCAGGTGCATTAAGATCCGATTCCGTCTTCTCCGCAACTGTGCTGGCCGCCGCATGGATGGATTGACGTCGAATGCCAAGCCATCTAAAGATTCGACGCGCCCCACGTGCAGCGCGTGCGGGAGGCCCGTGCATCGGTTTGTTTACTCGTAAGAGGGAATCAAACAATACACGAGACCACCACCAAAGATCCCCACAACCGTGGTAAGTCCCTCTTACCGGCCAGCGCTTTTACATCTGGTAAGATGTCATCTATTCCTGTGCGCCAATCTAGACGCGTCGCGGCGGGGCGGCGAAAAGCCCCCGTAATAGACGATTCGGACGAGGAGGAAAACCAGACACCTGAGCCCGAACAAGAGAGTGATGGGGACACATTCACACCCGCTCCGGGACCTAAGAAGGTTGGCCGTAGAGGAAGGCCACGAAAGACCGTCGGAGACTCGGAAATCTCTCTAGGGGACGGAAGTCAGGCTCCAGAAGGAGATGGGGAGACAACGGCTCACGCAGCAGAACCCAAGAAGGTGGTGCGGCGAGGAAGACCACGTAAAACCGTTGAGAGCTCAGAGATTGCCATGCCGGCTTCAAGACGTCGCACTCGCGCCCCTGAAGACTCTGAAATCTCACAACTGCCATCCCCCGCGAACACGACTGCCATACCCTCTTCCGTCCCGATGGATCAGTCAACGAGGCGGAGAACAGTTGGTAGGCTTCCACGAAAATCCCGTGTTTCAGCCTCCGTCGAGCTCTCTGATGCAGCTTCATCGGGAACGGCGACCCCTACCGCGCATCTCCCTACGCCGGACCCCGTCGACCCACCGCAGCCAGACATTATGTCGGGCGCTCCTTTGACAGATATCACTGAGAGCGCCGTAAACAAGCCAGCGGCTCCCGCAGAAGTATATCACGACTTGTCTCATAAATCGCCTGTGGCGGGGATCCCTACGGAAGACACAGTGATGGAAGAGGCAACGGAGGTTCCTGTCCGGCAAACGGCGCCGCAGCCACTTATTCAGGAGCCCGCTCTGCCTAAGAAGCGACTGGTCATTGCATACCTGGTCTTGACCGATTTCAAGAGCTATGCAGGGCGCCAGGTCGTGGGGCCATTCCACCCATCCTTCTCCGCCGTTGTTGGCCCCAACGGTTCGGGGAAGTCGAACGTGATTGACTCCCTTCTATTTGTCTTCGGTTTCCGTGCCAAAAAAATGAGACAGGACAAGATCGCAAACTTGATTCACAAGTCTGCCGACATAGAGCCTCCTAGGTTTTGCGAGGTGGAGATACAGTTCCAGGAGATCCTGGATCTGCCTGGCGGGGGACATGAGCCCGTCCCAGACTCGACCCTCATCGTCTCACGCCGGGCCTTCCAGAACAACAACAGTAAATACTACATCAACCACAAGGAGACCGATTATAGCGTAGTCGCGAAGCTTCTTCGACACAAGGGAATCGATATCGATCACAAGCGCTTCCTGATTCTACAGGGTGAAGTCGAACAGATAGCAATGATGAAGGCCAAAGCTCCGAATTCGAGCGAGGACGGCCTTCTAGAATATCTGGAGGATATCATTGGATCATCCCAATACAAAGACAAGATTGAAGAAATCACCGAAAAGGTCGCGGCATGCGAAGAAGAGTGTCAAGCAGAGAAGAACCGCTTCGATCATGTCGAGAAACAGAAAAACGCCCTGGAAGAGCCAAAAAAGAAGGTCATTGCTTTCATCCGAGATGAAAATGAGCTTGCCGTTAGACAATCCGCATTGTATCAGCTTATACTACATGAAGTTGCCAATCAAAAGCAGGCCACCCAGACTTCTGTAGAACAATTGACGGCAAAGTTGAACGATGAGCGTGGTAAGCTAGAAGAGGAGACGAAAGTCATCAAGGGCCTTGAGAAGCAACAGGAGCAGGGCGAGCGTCAATGCGAAAAGCTGGAGAAGCATTCTGCCGAGCTAGCCAAGGAGTGGGAACGCCTCAAAAGAGAAGACCTGAAACGAACCGAGAGGAAGAAGACGGTATTAAACAAACAAAAGAAACTGGCGGCTCAGCAAGAAGAAAAGCGAAGAGATATATCCGCTGCCGAACATCACATCAAGCAATATGGCGATGACATTGTGCGCTACGAGAACGAAATCAACCGCCTTAACCAAGATCTCGAAGTGCAGCAAGATGAACTCAATACGATCATTTCCAGCTTGCGCGGGAAGACCGAAGCGCTTACGAATGAGATTCAGCAGAAGAAAGATTTGCTGCAGCCGTGGAATGAAACCGTTGCCCATAAAAAGTCCGAAATTGAAGTCGCTCAGAAGGAGCTAGACTTACGCCGGGAAAAGGCCACAGCTGCCGCCACGGGCATCGGGAAGATTGAGGCAAAGATTGAAGAAGTCATGAACGCCAAGACCAACAAAGAATCAGAACTTGATGCGTGCCGAGGCGAAGTCCGGAATGCCCAGGACGAGCTCAAGCAAATGCAAAGTCAAATCAACCGGCTGCTGAAAGAAGAGGATGCTGTACGGATCAAACTCAATGGTGCAAGGCAGAAAGCCGATGAGGCTCGAGCAAGCCTCACCGCCACGCAATCACACGGAGACGTTCTGAAGGGACTCATGCGAATGAAGGCCCCTGGCTTTCACGGCCAACTGGGCCATTTGGGTACCATCGATCAAAAATATGATATTGCTATCTCCACAGCATGCCCTCAATTGAAGAATATGGTGGTGGATACTGTTGAGATTGGCCAACGATGCCTCAAACATCTCAAGACCCATGACCTGGGAAGAGCAACCTTCATAGTGTTAGAGAAGCTCCCCAATCGAGACCTGTCCCCAATACCGACGCCTGAAGACGCCCCACGATTGGTCGATTTGGTAAGACCGAAGCACGATAGGTTTCGCCCCGCCTTTTTCAGCGTTCTCCAAAATACATTGGTCGCCAAGGATCTGGATCAAGCCCGACGCATTGCGTATGGTAGGGAGCGATGGAGAGTCGTCACGCTAGATGGGCAGCTTATCGACAAGTCCGGTACCATGACTGGTGGCGGCACTCGAGTTGCTAGAGGAGGCATGTCTTCAAAACTCCCAGCTGCAGAGGTCAGCAAGGAAGAAGTGGTAAGGATTGAGCAGGATCGTGACGCCCTTGAGCAAAATCTTGCCAATCTGGAAGAACAACGTCAGTCACTTGAAGAGATGATGCGCAGCCATCAGAACCAGATTGAGCAACTCAGCAAGAAGATTCCTAAATTTGAGATGGAATTGAGACATCTTGACAGAAGCATCGAAGACCTGCAGAGCCGGGTCAGAGAGCTGTCTTCCGAGCAATTGACGACGGATTCTGACCAGAAGCGTATCCAGGAGCTGGAAAAGAGTATTCAGAAGATGAAGCAGGAAATTTCCCAACCGCCTCCCAAATATGCCGGTCTGGAAGCCGGGATCAAGGACCTAGATCAGAAGGTCATGGCCATGGGTGGCGTGAAACTCCGAGCTCAACAAGCTAGGGTGGATGGCCTTAAGGAAGAGATAGAGACACGCTCCAGCGAACTATCAAGGACCGAAGCCGCCAAATCCTTGGAGGAGAGGAAGCTCGTCAGCCACCGAAAAGAACTCGAGAAATTCGCGAAAGAACTCGCCAGTCTAGAAACGGAGCTAGAAAAGATGGAAGACGCTTTGCACTCATCAAGAGAGAGCGTGGTATCTGCGGAGCAGCGAGCTGCTGAGGCCAAGGAGGTGTGTAACTCTGGCTGCTCTCTATGATACCTTACTAACAGTTTATAGCATGTAGAGGAGATGAGGGAGCAACTCGATGATCTGAAGAAGGAGATCAATCGACGACAGGAGGAACTTACCGAAAAGCGTGGGGTCGACATTGACCTGGCCAACAGACTATCAGAGGATGAAAAGAAGCTGAAGGAGTATGAAAGGAAGGAGTTCAAATACGCGGAAGCCTTGGGAGGTCTTACTTACCAAAGCCTGAGGTGAGCAATACCCTGCTAATCGCAAGGATGACCGCTAAGATCACATAGGGACCTCGGAGAGGAAGAAGACGAATCTGACGGCCTGCCCACATATTCTCCGGACGAACTTCAAGATCTTGACAAGAACGAGCTGCAGGTTGAGATCGCCGAGCTCGAAAAGAAGAAGGCGAACGCTACTATCGATCGCGGTGTACTCGTAGAGTATCGAAAACGTACGGCTGATTACGCTGAGCGCAAGCTTGTCTTGGAGCAAGCTGTTCAGAGGCGGGATGAAGCGAAGAGGGAACTCAAGTACAACTCTGATCTCCGGAAAAACAGCTTCTTGGAGGGCTTAAGCATAATCAACGAGGAATTGAAGGAGATGTACAACCTCATCACGAGCGGGGGGGCGGCGAGTCTCGACCTTGCAGACTCCCTAGACCCGTTCTCAGAGGGTGTTCGTTTCAGTGTCCATCCGCCCAAAAAGTCTTGGAAGGAGATCTCCCATCTCAGCGGCGGCGAGAAGACACTGAGTTCGTTGGCACTTGTGTTTGCGTTACACAAATATAAGCCCACGCCGTTGTACGTCATGGACGAGATCGATGCTGCTTTGGACTTCAAAAACGTAAGTGGATATGGATTTGAGCATACATTACGCTCAAGAGACTTATCGAGACCAGGTCTCCAAAATCGCACATAATATCATGGAGCGGACGAAGAACTCACAGTTCGTAGTCATTTCTTTGCGCCATAATATGTTCGAGCTGGCGTCTCGTCTTGTGGGTGTGTACAAGGTCAACCAAAGGGTGAGTTAATGTTTGCATAACGTCGTTGGTGACCCAGATGCTGATAACCTTGTGCAGACAAAGAGCGTTACGCTCGAGAACAAGGATTACATCCGCGATGCTCTCGCTGCGCGTGCGGGTACAATGGCTTGATGACTTTCCGCTGTTTATTTACCTGCCGCCTGGTGTGCTGATTGGTTGCTTTTGTGAAACTAGAAGCTTTCACGGAGTTTGGGGTTTAGGGTTCGATTGAGCGCTAGGCTTGTGCATAACAAGGCCATTTGGGACATGAGGCTGATGGTTATGATTTCCAAATTACTCTGTGGTTGTGGGCTCGCATTCGGGTCACGATGGTTACGGCTGTGGCATACTTTAGGTAAATATCATGACTCTTATTTTGTGCTTGTCAACCTACATTTGGTCACGCTGAGGGAGACGGAATTGATGAGGGCTGGATGAACCGGCCCTGCAATCACAGGCAAGTACCTTTAATGATACAAGTCGGAGGGCTTGCGGGATAAGAAGCTGGCATTGACACATATGTTTCAGTGCATATAAGACCAATCACATACCAGAGATACAAACCCAGTCAGGTCGGTTTCCCTAGGGCCTCGGTGCGGGGATCTCCAACACCATATCCCCTTCTTCTCAAATCCCAATCTTCAACGCCAACAGTCCATCCCCTTCCCGCCCTTTGGTCCTGTACTGTTCTCTATCGTCTCCGTGTTGCTGCTCGTCGAACCCTTCTCACACCGTAAACCCAACCCATCCGTCAAATCACCAACAATGGCGTCCGCAGCGGGAGCAGCGCAGAAATTCAAACTCGTCTTCTTTGTCCCCGTGTCCTCACTGCAGGCGTGTAAAACCGCGATCTTCAAAGCGGGAGCGGGGAGATGTCCTGGACCGGGGAATTATACGGAATGTGCTTTTACGACGAAGGGAGTGCAGCAGTTTAGGCCGGGTGAGGGGGCGAATCCTAATGTAAGACGTCTGCTGATCCGTGTTTGCTTTTTTATAGGTCGGTTAAAGAGCTGACTCGAGGTTTTAGATTGGGGAAGTGGGTGTTTTGGAGGAGGTCGAAGAGTGTAGGGTGGAGACGCTTTGTGTCGGGAGGGATGTTGCTGTGAAGGCGGTTGAGGCGTTGAAAGAGTGAGTTAAACTTGACCAGACCGTTTTTGGAGAGAGGTTCAAACATCTTTGGGAGACAGGGTTCGCTGATGAGTTTTAGAGCACATCCATATGAGGAACCTGGTTACGAGGTGTACAAGATTGAGGATATGTAAGGAGCACGAGAAAGTGTCCGTGGCCATGCGTATATCTTGCATGCCACCAATCTTCATAATTAGCGGAACTGGGCCAAACCGCGCATATCTATGCGGAGTCGCGAGGAAACACGATCTACTTTGAATACCAGCTCGTGACAACATGTGTAAGAACCTGCTTAATGACCGGCAAGTCCTTCTCCACATCCGCCATCCAGTTGGAAACTGCAATTCTGCACGCTGGTTTTCCCTCCCAGGCAGTTCCCGACACGTAAATCTTCCTGGAAGCCTTGATCTTGTCAACCAGCACCTTGTTCATCCCGTCGTCCTTGGCTCGAAACAGGACGATCATGAAAACCTTGCTCAATATCTCATCTTTGCTGCCTTCCTCCTTTGGCAGAAGTTCAAAATCGCTGCTTTCCAGCAAGAACTCCGCAACCCTTCGAGAAAGAGCAACCTGCTTCTCAAGCATCCGACGATATCCCTCAATCCCGTATGCCGTCAGAGAGGCATAAACAGGGAGGGCTCGGAAACGCCGAGAGTTCTCTATGCCGATATTAAGCGGTGACATGATGCTGCCGGGCGATGCACTGAGGTAGGCAGCATTGGGGTTCTGGAAGACATTCGACGCAATATCCCGATGGCGGCACAAAAAGAAGCCGCAATCGTAGGGGACGTTGAGAAGCTTGTGAGAGTCCCCCGTTATGGAATCAGCCAGCTCAAGGCCTTCGCAACCGTTGATGATGGTCTGGTGCTCATGGGCAGTCAGAAGACGGCCCATGATGCCGAAAGCTGTGCGCAGTCAGAGAGTTGGGATGGAATCTTGGAATCACACTCTCACCTCCATCGACGTGAATCCAAGCGCCGTAGGTATCACACAAACTCCTGATCTCCTGCATCTCGTTCATTCCAGATGTTGCAAAGAAACCAGTGTTAACCTCTGAAGCTGATATGGCTACAATGGACGCAGTGCCAGGAGTTTCGAGGAGCTTCTTCAACTGCGCTATGTCGAACTTATGCGGCGCATCCGCTAGCCCAATTGACTTGACTGAGGCACGTCCCAGTCCAAGTATACTTGCAGCTTTGCTGAGTGATGAGTGTGGGACGGTCGTCAAAATCTGAATCCTGTCGATACCCGCCCGGTGCATGGCCTCATAGATGCCTATGTCCCCAACACTCAACGGCGGGTCGCTGCGGACTGCAGATGCCTCTGTAATGGCATATTCCCTACCACAGGCCAGCCCGAGGATGTTACTCGCGGTAGCCCCGGTAGTGAAGACGCGGTGCGGCCATTGGGAGGGGTCCAGCCTCAGGAGCTCGCACAACATGGAAAGCGCTCTGTCTTCAACGTCCGTGGCTACCGTTTCCTGCGGCAAATGGACCTGGACATTCTGGTCATAGGTTGTGACTAGGTTGTCTGCGAGACTTGCTGCCGGAGTGCTGCCTCCCGTGACAAAGCCATAATAACGAGAGGAACGGCTGGAGGCGTTGAGTCCCGGAACAATGTCGTTCTGCAAGTGATCTATGGTCCTTTCCAGCCCTCTCCCTTGCACTGGTAGGCTTTTGAGGAGTTTTTGTCGTGCCAGAGTCAGCGCCTGTTCTGCAGGTAGGACATCTTCGGTTGGAGATTGCGTGTGGAGGTTCGCGATGGCAACCGAAAGTCTTGATAGCAAATCCGAACTGGACTCCATTGCTGAGTTCATGGAAACCCTCGAATGACAGCGAAAAGCGAGAGGAATGTCTTGAGTCAAGATATTGGATATGTACCATGCAATGTTGACTCCTTTTGCTGCATCACGTGCCCCCGTGCCGTTTTGTCAGCAGCCACGCGGGGGAAAGCGCGACGGAGAATCGCGTGTCTGAGCACAACGACAACAGAGAAGCCTCACCCCTCCGCCACACTTCGAATAACACTGGAACGCCGCTGCTCACGATCGACTCAAATGCGGCCCCTACTCCTCGACGACATGATCATCTAATGCCTCGGAACAACCTCAATGAACAAATCAAGTGGTTGCTGAGCGCGAAGCCATTCATTCCGCCCACGACATCCCTCATTGCATACGATCCCGAAGTCCCACCGGCATATACAACGCCTACAGAACCAGCTTCCTTTGTGCCCGACGCAGCGTCGCATGATGCAATCGACAGAGTACCTCCGAGAGCATCCGTACCGCCTGCCCCGCCCTCCTCCAATAACACCAGACAGCCTTCCCCAGGCGGGGACGCAGACCCCGAGATGGCGCGACTACGCGGCACTCCAGGCGATGGAAAGCCTAGACTTATGTTAAAGGAGGTGCCAGTGCAGAGAACGCTCTCTATTTCGACGCATGCTCGGAAAGGGGAGGAAGCTGGTGCTGCTAGGCCGCCTGCATCCAGTTCCCGAAATCCCATTACGGCGAAGCAAGGGAATGGAGGCGAAATAGACACCATCGACTTGACCAGCGACCTTGACGAACCACCTGCTAAGGACCCGCAACGCCCTAAGCAGGGAAAGAAACGGAAGAGCGATGAGTTTGAACATGGTGAGAGGATCAAAAAATCGCCCCGGCCGGACAAACACCAACAGCCCGCGGCCACCCCAAATAGACTCGATTTTGATGATTTTGCCAACATCGACGAGTTCGGACACGTACCCACCAGCCCTCCTCCTCCATATTCAACTACCGTCCCAGATGTTCGGGTTTCGGATGATGCTGATATGGAAGACATTTCTTACGATAATGATGACTTTGGCGTTCGGATCCCCGATAGTGGCGATGAAGAAGACCTACGAGATGTCATGCCTCTGTTGCCGGAGAATGTCAGGAAGCGGAAGCCCATGAATCGCGTGCCTTCGGACGCATCTATCCCTCCCCGTAAGATTGGCAAGCAGGTCGAAAACCGGTCGTCAGAGAAGGCTACAGTTCGAGGTTCTGAAAAGGAGCCGCCAGGGAAGGACATTCCGCGTGAGACTTCGGTGAAGAAGGTGCGCCATGCCGTGTTGGACTCTGAGGATGACGACTTTGGAGATCTTGATGAGATAGATTTTGAGTCTCACTCTCCAGGAAGGGAGGCGGAAGCTGAGCTCCGAGAAACCCGCAAGTCTACCCCTCGGGACTCCCCTCAAAGGCCCACAAAATGGGAACCATTGACCTATGATAATCCCCATCCAGCTCCCCCACGGACTCCCCAGAGACCAACCAAGTGCGAATCCTTGATACTTGAAACAGAAGCGCAAACACGTGAGAGCAGTCATCCATCTCCACGGCGTTCCCCTCACAAACCAACCCCATGCGAACCCGTGACGTCTTCTTTGCCGATCCGTTCACCAACAAAAGCGACGATAAAGACACCATCAGGCTCACAAGCACGCCAGCGCGAGATCCCTTATAGTCCTTCGAAACTTGCTGGACTTTTCACAGCGCAGTCATCGCCGAGAAGATTGCATGATAGCCAGGAGCCCAAGCTCAGATTTCCTTCTTCATCAAACGTCCCGAAAGAGGATAGGGAGCTCATCCGTCGGACCGTGTCAGATTTCATAAGGATTGAGGAATGTCGACTCGGGGAACATCTTCAGAAGGCACAACAAGATTGGAAGGACGCACGTTCAGCTTATCTGGAGCATCTAGAGGATAATGACGGAAAGGCGCTTCCCGGCGAGTGGGAGAAGGTGGAGATGTCGCGCTCGAGGAAGGACGCCACGGAGAAGTTGATCAGTCTTGCCAGAGATGAGAGGGAGCTGAGTACTCAGCGGATGGAGGTCAGAAAAAGGATGGAGGAAGCCCTCGAGAAGGGAGAGACGCCCGTTGATGGCGAGAAAGCTGCCAGAATCAAGCGGGCTTTGGAGGATATCCAATCCCAAATCTATTCTCTGATTCAAGTCGCCGGGTTGAACAGTTTCACCAACCCTCCTCCGCCCGATCATCCAGATGGTTCCGCCCACGATATCGTTGTTCAATCCACTCAGACTGCCACAGCTGTGAGGCCGGTGCATGTCGCAGCCTCGTCAGACTTGAATCACGTCCCTCAAACACAATACGTCAGGCAGACACAGATATCCGTCCGCGAGGTTTGGACGCCTTCCAGATCAATCCGGTTTGCCGGAGGGAATGAAACCGGGCCGATCCCGCTGCCACCTGCGTTCGCGAAGCCCAACCGTCCGCCTCCTGAGGGTCAAGGAGCGGGCCCCAGAACCATGGCGGGAGAAAGATCTCACAGAATACCGGAAACACCTCAACGCCGGGATTCAGTTGAGCTACGTTTGAAGACCGCACGCGAATCTAGCGGCCACGAGTCTTTTCACACACCTGATGATATTCCTGAAGATTTTGGGGACGACTTTGGGGATGGCGAAAACCTATTCGCAAATTGTATGGATGAAGACGAAGACTATGGCTATGATGTAGACGAAGAAGATTGGCATAACGTGGCTGAGAACATTGAGAAAAGACCACTCCAGAATTACGACTGGAGAGGCGAGAGAATTGAGCCTGAGTCCCGGCAGCAACTCATAGACCCTGTTTGTGAGTCCTCGGTTGCTCGCAGTCGACAACGGCCAAATACCCGTTCCCCGCGAAAGTCTCAGCTTAATGACGAGGGCTACAACTTCCCTTGGTCTCAGCAGGTGAGATACGAGATGATTCATCGATTCAGGCTGATCGGATTCCGTCCGGGTCAGTTGGAGGCAATCAACACAACTTTGAACGGAGAGCATTGTTTCGTACTCATGCCTACGGGAGGGGGCAAGTCCTTGTGCTACCAGCTGCCTGCGGTTATTACGTCTGGCAGGACACACGGTGTTACCATCGTCATCTCTCCACTGCTTAGCTTGATGGAAGACCAGGTTAATGCATGCCAGAGCCGCTTCAGCATGCAGGCAGCGCTGATCAACGGAGAAACCGGCGGTGCAGAGAAGAATGAGATTATGGGCAGACTGAAGAGTCCTGATCCCCAGAGTTCTCTACAGCTCCTGTATGTCACGCCTGAGATGCTCGGGAAAAGCCAGAGAATGCTCAACGCATTCAAGGACCTATACAACAGAGGCCAACTCGCTCGTGTTGTCATTGACGAGGCTCATTGTGTCAGTCAATGGGGACATGATTTCCGCCCAGACTACAAAGCCCTTGGAGATGTGCTTCGCCAGTTTCCTGGAGTCCCAATCATTGCCCTAACGGCCACAGCAACGCAATTGGTTCAGACCGACGTGATGGCAAATCTGGGAATACGAGGTTGCCGCAAATTCGCCCAAAGCTTCAACAGGCCCAATCTGTCGTATGAGGTTCGAGAAAAAGGAAGAAATGTTGTCGGCAGCATCGCAGAATTGATCCGATCGAAGTACACAGGCAAGTGTGGCATTGTGTACTGTCTAGCCCGGAAAACCTGCGAATCTGTTGCGAGGAAGCTGAATGATTTGGGTGTACGTGCCCATCACTACCACGCAGGCATGCAGTCTCACGAGCGATCGGACGTCCAGGAAAAATGGCAGAAAAACATCTACCATGTCATCGTTGCCACAATCGCGTTCGGGATGGGCATCGACAAGGCAGACGTGAGGTTTGTCATACATCACAGTCTGCCAAAGAGCTTGGAAGGGTATTACCAAGAAACTGGGCGTGCTGGCCGTGACGGGAAACGTTCCGAATGCTACCTGTATTACATGTATGCGGATTCAAACACCCTGAGGAAGATGATTATGGACGGCGATGGGAGCGAAGAACAAAAGCAGAGGCAACGTGACATGTTGCGCGATGTCATCCAGTACTGTGAGAACAAGAGTGACTGTCGCAGGGTTCAAGTCCTGCAATACTTCAGCGAGAAGTTCCGGCGTGAAGATTGCAACAAGACATGCGACAACTGTAGGTCCGGTACAGTCTACGAGGAGAAAGACCTTACCTCATACGCAGCTGCTGCAATCAGACTTGTCGAACAGGTCGAGAAGCAACATGCAACACTGCTTCAATGCGTGGACGCCTTCCGAGGATACAAGAAATCCAGGTTCATTAAGTATGGCCTTGGAGAATTCGGGTATGGAGAGGACCTGGAACGAGGCGACGTTCAGCGGTTATTTTCGTTGCTGCTCCAGACTCAGGCGCTGAGACAAGAGAGCGTATTGAACAAGGCGAAGTTCGCGACCGCTTATATCAAGGTATGGTTTGAAAGGCTCCCATCATTCTCTGCTAACCAGTTGTAGCTTGGAAATCGCTGGCAGGACTATGCAGAGGGGCGCAGGCGGGTGAAGATGCAAGTTTCCGTTACGCCTGGGCGGGCAGCGAAGAAGTCGAAACAGAAGCGCGCAGACTACCCTTCGACAAACGTTTCGTCCCCTACACGGCCTCCTGTCAAGCGGAATATGCGCGAGTATGCTTATGCTGAAGATAGCGGCGGTAAACAGATACAGCGGCAGCGACGCACAAGTAAGCGGCCCATAGTCCCAGATGACGAAGGCGAATCATCATATGCCTGTCCCGAACCTGTGCGAAATGCGAAGCCATCGGCCTCGAAGAAGAACAAGGCTCCTCCACGCCTACTTACCACTTATGAACGGATACGAGGTCTCACTGAAGTACAGAACCTGATCCTGGAGGACTTTGTCAAGACTGCAAAGGAAGAGGGCCAGAAGATTCTCCTGCAGAAGAACCTGCGCAACCAACCCTTTTCCGACACCATCCTCCGAGAAATGGGTCTGGATCTGCCTAGGAGTCTGGACGAGATGCTCCAAATACCGGGAATTGAGAAAGAGAAGGTGGAGCACTTCGGAAAGAACCTCCTTCGGCTAATCGAGAGAACTAGGCAGGCTTATGGCAATGAGCTGCCGCCACCGAGAGAACAGCCCGCTAGGTACCGCGTTATTGTATCTGACGAAGAGGATGACGATGAGAGTGAGACGCCCCTGGATCCAAATCATCAAGTCAAACCCATCATCGACCTCTGCTCTGAATCCTCGGAACCTCCTGCGCCGTCGGATACGGAGAGCGTCTATGGCAGTCCAGTTGAAGCGGGAGATCTGGAGGCCGAGGATGAGGAGTATGAAGAACCGACAACGTATAAGAGTCACTATTTCGTGCCCACGGCAGATCCTCGCGTTCAGGAATTCAATCCACGCAGCGAGCAGTCGAAGGCACGGTCAACGGTTGCGAGTGCGGCGAAGGGACACAGCACTGCGAAACCGCCACTTCCGGAACGAAGGAACCTGCCATTCAAGAGTAACAATCATCGGAGGTCTTCTGGAGGAGGGGGTGGGACCAGAAAAGGGTATGCAGGTGTGAAGAAGAAGGGGGCGGCGAAGAAGGCGCCAGCTAAGAAGCGGACGGGTAGTGGTGGGAGGGGGAGTGGAGGAGGCGGCGGATGGTCTGGCATCATGGCAATGCCGAGTTGAGATAAAAGGAAGCGAGTGTCGTCAGCGACTGCAGGTCATTTAGAACCATGCTCGGAGTTCTGTGGGATCCTTGTTATGGCATTGAGCGTGCGTAGCGGGCGCCATTTTGCTGGGCGATTCGGCTCCGAGTTTAGGGACTGCTGCATTTGCATATGCATATATTTTGTATGGGGTTCTAGAGGGTATCTTCCATGTTGGGGTTTCAATCCCTCCTTCTTGAAGGGCTTGCTTGATTCATGCACACGGGTCTGTCAGATGCAAGAAGGAGTTCTGTGGAAGACTTGGGCGGAGTGCCCATGGATGGTGCCCGTTGTTCAGACGGCTAAGAATTGGAGACATTATACTTTGCTCCCCCATTGACACTGCCGTTGAGGCAAAGAGATTTAAGAAAAAGAGAGGACACAGAGCCGCCTCAGACCAGCAGCAACTTTGTAGCCAACTTTGGGTTGATGTTATTAATATAAGCACAGGACAAGATGAATACGACTGATATTGGTCTAACTTAATTGGGAAGGAATACCTGAGCGCCTTCTCATGTCGACCATTTCCTCCTCCTCAACCCGCCGATACCTTCGATGATTCTTTTCATCCTCCGACCTCAGCGGGAATTGCTGGACATGTGGGCAGCTCCGGTCGCCATCCTTCGCATGCTGGCATTGTCATATTACTTTGCGTTGTCTCATTCCGGATACGGATATAGGGGAGTTGTTAAATGACCTACATGTAAGACCGTCTGGGTATAGTGCTTACACTGGTGGAGCGCTGGCGCCTGGGCAACCAACCTCCCTGTTTTCGCACTGTAATCTTCGATTCTGCGGTATTGTCGGCGCCTGTAAGTTACCGTCGGCCACACTGTAGGTGGTGGGTGGCGAATATCTCCAGATTCTGGCGTGGAGTAGTAGTTTCGGGTAGGCTTTCGGGTAGGCTAGCAGTCAGATAGGAGAGCTCAGGAGGTTCAATTTGTATGCGATTTCCTATAGAACCAGCACCCCTGATTCTTATAGAGATGAAGCTGCAGATGAAGCTGTAGATACAGAGTCTGGACAGATCGATCGCATGTGGGGCGTGGTGGCGCCTGCCTGTTATGGGCAAGCGGTTACGGTTTTAGGTTTAACCCCTTCCTGTATAGGCAGGCGCCACAATCCCAGATATGCGGAAAATCTGGCCAGACCCTGTATCTAAGATAGAGGAGGGGGAACATCTGCAGGTATTTTACGATTGCCGTGCTGACCGCGGAGCTGTTTTGATTATAGCTGAACGCCCATATATTTCGCACGACTCGCCGGTAGGGCGGCCAAGCCGCCCGTGTAAGCACTATACCTAAATGGTGTTACATGTAGGTCAGTTATTAATTAGTTGTAGGTCATTTAACAACTCCCCGGATATAGGCTGGACGGCCAATCAGAGACGCCGAGATCATAAGGCGAATCCTCCAAGACAGCAACAACAGCAAACTCGGCGGCGGCAAGACACCAGCAAGCTCGAGCAGCCGGCACATTCAACTCCATGATACATATTCCAGAAGAGGCAGCCAAAATACACACCGCTTGTTGTAGCACTGGGGCACGACGGACCGAGAGCTGTCCACCTGAGCTGCGAGAAGCCGGAGATCCCCTGCCCGAATTCTTGGTGGAGCTTCAGCCAGCTCTCTGACGACTGCAGCTTGGAGAGAGACGAGGGAGAGAGAAACAAGGTAAGACAAGCAGCAAAAGCCAACTATCTTAACAAGAACAGCCACAGCCAATCTACTCGCATGGAGACAGTCATTTCATCCTCGACCGGGGCCTGCCAGGGCACATTGGATATACTGTGTACAAATCGCAGGTCTGGAACACGGCAATTCACCCTTCTCTTGTTCATGCGAGCATCGCCAACCTTGAAGAAGTTTCATAGAGCGGGTGGCACAACCGCTCTTTCACTTCCCGGGCAGGACTTCCCTTTTCGTTTGATTCGGAGACCCACCAGCAGCGTGAAAGGAGAGAGAGACCTCATCCTTTCCTCACCCCCACCCCACCTGCTGGTCCCCCTCCCCCTCCTCCCCGGTTCACAAGTCGCCGCCCACCTTTGCACCACCCTGCAACCCAGTCCAGCTTGAAAGCCACTCGCACCCCCAGCTGGCCCCCTCTCCCCTCTCGCATGATTACTCCGCCTGCAGTCAACGAAACCCGCACAGCCCTCCCCTCTCCCCGCTTCCCAGGAACTCGCTTTGTACCCCCCATTTCGCAGCTGTTGCTCACCCTTCGTCATAGCTCATAGCTCCCCCCCGACGACACCTCGAGCTTGCCAGAGCTTCCACAAGCTCCACCGCCAGCGGCTTGTATACCCAACTTGCGACGCCCATTGAACCTTTCCAGCTTTGCGCCTCCAACTTTTTCACCTCCTCCTGTCGCCGCCCGCCCGCTCGGTCCGCCTCGCACGGTCCCGCGAGGGTAGATGCAGCTGGTGATGCCGCCTCGAGCCTCCCTCACAGGATCCTTCTCCGTTTCCGACGAGAACAATGTCGTCGTTTGCCCGCTGCGGAACCATGATGGCTCTGCCTGTCGGAAGCGCTGCACTGGCGTGAGTCCTCCTGTCTTCCATTGCCTCCTCCTCCTCCTCGCCTTCATTGCCCACTTGCTCTCCTTCCCCGCCACCCTCTACCACTGCGCCCTCTTCACCCCTCAATGCGCTCGACTGACGCCATGCGCTCTACAGGAGAAGAGATATCGCTCCATGCAGGAGCATATCCGCCGCGCGCATCCCGAACACTACATCCCCAAGCTCCCCGCCACCGAAGAAAGCTTCACGCTCATGATCAACTCCCCTCCGCAAGAGCGCCCTCCCCAACCCGTACAATCCCATACTTCTGCAGGCCCACAAGGTTGGTGCCCTTGTCTCTCCAGCATTGCCGGAGACTGACGCAGCTCAAAGGCCCCGGAGGCGATCGCAATGCCTTCCACGCCAACGATTACGGTCCCGGCAGCGCCAGGGCCGTGGGTGAGGTGCGCCGACCCTCCATACTGCCCGCCGCCAGTGCTGCTGCTGCCCTAGCTTCGTTGCACAATTCACGGGTCGAGATGGGATGGGAATCGGATCCGGTACGTAGCTTCTCCCATGGGTGCAAGGCTTGCTCGGTTAACGCAAATGCGTCCTCAGGAGGCCACTTCTGAGCCTGATTCGAAGAGCTACAGACCTCGGGCTCGTTTCGCTCCCACGGCCATGGAGCAGCATATGACCGGCCAGGAGCCTTACTATACCTCATCTACATTGCACCATCAATTGCTACCGTCTTCCATGGCAGAGTCACCACCGGGACGTTCCTCCACTCTTCCCCCGGTCCCGCGTTCGGTGAAGCCTAACCGCCCTCGCAAGTCTTCGGTGGGTAAGGCGAAGCATGAGCGGTTGAAGGCCAGAGATCAGCGGAGGTTGAAGGCATACTCTGCAGAGCCACAGACGGCAGCCGCCATATATGGGAAGAGGTGGGAAGACCTCATTGACGCGGCAGCTTCAGCAACAGAGGAAGACAGCCGAGATCTGACTCCAGTAAGCATATCATCCCCCATTGCTCCACCGTTAAGCTAACGTCTAGGTGCCTCAATCACCGACCCGCTCTCCACAGATCTTCAGCCGTTCTTCCCTCCCTCCCTTCGCCGCTCCCGCCCCGCACATCCAATCCTACACCGCATCACCCCTGCACAAAGCCCTCACTCCTCCACCCCCGGAACTTTCCGACCTGCAACCCTTCCCCTCCGTCGAATCCTCCATTGACTCCACCGCTTCGGGCATCAACTTCCACATGCCCTCTCAAGGCCTCTCGGACTCTTCGCCCACATATCTCCAGCCTGTGCAAATCTACTGTGCCGCGTGTAGGAAGCTGTCGGTGCTGAAGGAGAGTTTTGCATGTACCGAGTGTATATGCGGTCTTTGTCAGGAGTGTGTGGATGTGCTGGTTAGCGAGCAGACGAGGGGCCGGACGGCGAGGTGTCCGCGGTGTGGGGCGGTGGGAGGCAAGTTCAAGCCGTTTCAGTTGGACATTAGATGAGGGGGGGAGGAAGCGGATGTTGAAGCAATGGAGGAAGATGAAGAAGGATATGAAGACGTTGAAGACGCGGCAGAGCCCATCTTCGATTTATTGATTCATGAAAAAATCCCGTTCTATTTGGCTGGAAATATTTCCCTTTGGACTTGCCTCGGTGGGTTTCGCCGGTGAACCCGGTAAGTATGGTTGGCGACGAGGTCTTGGCAGTGGCAGAAATGACTGGTTATGCTGCATTCAACTTGAGATATGGAGTCTACGGATCGGGTTCTGGACCCCTGGGTTTTTTGGGTGGTATATCTGCTTTTGCTTTGGTTATCAGAACAACGAGGCCGTTCATTATCATGGTGTTTTGTTATTCGTTCCTTCTACCTTGTTTCTCGACTGTATATGGGTAGAAGCTGGTGTTTTCTGCGTCACGACATGAATCAAACGAAATATTATGCTACAGTAAGTGGATGAAGCATTCGATGAGTAGATAGCGTATGACGACATCGATGAGTAGATAGCGTATGACGACATCGATGGGGAAAATCAGCGAGAGCAGCATGATAGTTGGTGATGATTTCGCTGTCTGCTCGTTTCACTCTCTGATTGATTATCGCTCTCGATGGTAGTCGCGGTCCATGTGGTATATATCCCCATCTACCTCCAGCCCGTCGTCTTCTACCCTACCCTAGCGTACTCTCACTTCCCTCACGGCTTGCCCTCCTCCCCTCCTTCACTCTTGCCCTCCCTCTCCCCACTACCCTGCACCGGCGTGCCCGTCCCACTCCTCGGTGGACCTCCCGGACCTCCCTTGGGCGGCGGCCCAGCAGCAGCAGCAGCCCCCACCCTCGGCGGAGGAGGCACATCACCCTTGGGCCGGGGCGCATAATCCTCCTCCTGGCTCTTGATCTCGCCCTCGCGGAAATAGTCGTCGAGACCTGCGTCCGCTGCCGCCGTTGCTGCTGCTGCGCTGGCATCGTGGTGTCCGTGCGGGATGTGATGATGATGGGCTCGGGCTTTCCGTTTCGAAGACGGAGGCGGAGGGTGATGCGGGTTGGGTGATGTCGATGAAGCAGCAGTTGGTGGAGGTGGCGATTTGCCCTTCTTACTCAATACCTCGGCGGGGACGAATAACTCGTTTCCTACCAATCCCGTCCCCCCGGCCTCAGGTCCACCCCTCTTCTCGTCGAATGACGTGTGCTGCGAAGTGCCAGCACCAGTGCCAGCGGCGAAAAGCGTCTCGCCGGGTGCCTGGGGCGGTTCCTCCAGGGGAGCAGGGATGCGGTGCAAAGCGCCGAAACCGAGGACGCAGCCGAGGGCGCCGTCGCCGCCCCAGGTGCGCGAGGGGGTGATGGTGACGGGGCGTGTGACGTTGTATTCGTGGTTGTAGACGAAGAGGGGGAGCGGGCGGTTGAGGAACTGGAGGGGCGAAGAGGGGCAGGGTTAGTTGTGTTGTTTTTTGGATTAGTATAGGAAAAGGGAGGAAGAAGAGGAGATGAGGGGTAGGGATAGGGATAGCAGCAAGAGGAATGGAAATGTGCAGGCAATGGCAAGTAACGGGGCGTAGGGTAGGGAGGGGACGTACATCTTCGACTAATTCCCCCAAACCACTTTCCCCTCGCACGAGTCCCTCCGGGCTGCCGATTACGTAGTCGCCGTAAGGGAGGAGGCCGGCTTGTTCAGCGGGCGAGTTGGGGATCACGTCGAGGATGTGCCAGACGTCGTACGAGGTGGAGAGGGGCGTCCATTGGAGGGAGATGCCGAGGGTGGGTGAGGAGGCGGGGATGGGGAGGAAGATTTCGCGGATCTTTTGGCCCTGGGAGGGGGTCAATGGAAAGTCTTGATGGGTTGGGTGGAAACGAAGGAGTGAGATTGTGAGAGGAAAGGTGGGAAGGGAATTGAGAAGAATGAGGGTGAGGACTGAGTGAATAATAAGATGCTCAGGTGAGGACTGAGTAGAGAATATTTTCGGGAATGGTGTTGATGTCGGAAAAGAAAGGACACAGAAAAGGAACACATGAGAATTGGCCAATGACAACGTATGAAAATCTCTCCTCCACGGGCTCTGACGCGATAAACAGAATTGGTACCGCTCACCTTTGCGCTGTAGATACCTAGACTGACGGTAGTCCCAGCGCAATTCCGCACTTCGGTCGCAAACAGATTAGGATCTGGATTATCCTGCACCACATCACATTGATTAGCCGTGATTCCTTCGCAGACCCGCATCAACAATATCTCTTACAATCGTGTGCCCATTGATCCCAATGATGAAATCAAACCACGGCTCCAGCGGTACCTCCGGGTTCGTATTCCGTAACACCTGGAATCCATAGCCGCCCTGGGAGGCGGGACTCTGGTCTTCCGGGGCGGCGTCCAGCCTCGATATGAAGCGGTTCAGGGCCCCGAACATGGTGGTGATGAGGTGCGGTGCGGGTTCTGGAGAATGGCGATTGGGATGGTTGTTTGGAGAGGTCGAGGACAGGTGGTGCACATGTGGCTGATGATCCATGTCTGGGGTTGAGGTGGCCATAGCTTCAGATCCTGGCTACGCGGGAGTTGGAGTGATCGTTTCCTCTCAATATCGCGAGAGTTTCCTTGGATTGTGAGAAGAGGCAATGGTTGAGTCTCCGGCGCAGAAGCCTACCCGTGCGACATAGTAGGTACATCGGTCAACCCTACAAAGCTTTCACCGCAGGCAACTGCATTCCAGCTCAACCCGCACGATCCGGCCTAGCGCGTCTGCACAATGTCCGAAACAGGGATAGCCGAAGAAAGCATGTCTGAACGTCACTTGAGAGAGCTCCTCGACGAAACGATCATGGACGAAGAGCCGCCAGAGGATGAGGGCATTTATCACTGGGAGGAGTTTAATCAGGTCCCGAAGAAGTTGACAAAGTGACCATACTCCATTACGATGTTGGTGAAGCTCCTCCTGACGACTTCACAGGTACTTTGCTCAAAGACATGTCTTTTGGGAACGTTATAATCAGGGCATTTGGATGACGGAGGAAGCTTGGTATGGTGTCACGCCGGAGCCCATTGCAAAGTATTCCTCCCAACTGCATTGATGGCCCGTTTGACTAACAGGGCCCAGTACCATCGCTGTACATATCTCAGAATCCGTGCCAAAAGAGAAGGATGTGATCATTGATGTCTTCGCCGGTGTCGGCGGAAATGCCATCGCTTTCGCCCGCGAAGGGCGCTGGAGGCAGGTCTTCGCCATCGAGCGCGACTCAGCAACCATGAAGTGCGCAAAGCACAATGCGAAGGTCTACGGCGTCGAAAAGAAGATCGTATGGATTCAAGGCGACTGCTTTGATGTTCTTCAGCAACGATTCGCCGGCACCCAGAACGCCGTCATTTTTGCGAGCCCGCCTTGGGGTGGTGAGTGCGCTTCCCATCTCGTTCTGGGTAGCACCACTGATTATATCAGGTTCCGAATATAACAACGTGGATGTCTTCGATCTTTCGAAGATGCAGCCGTACAATCTGGACACGCTGTACACGAATTTCATTAAGATTAGCAGTCACCTGATCCTCTATCTTCCACGGACGTCAGACTTGAATCAGATTGCAAAGTACGCCCCAGAGGGCAAGAAGCTCGAAGTGGCGCATTATTGTATCAAGGGTGCAAGCAAGGTGAGACCCCCCGGGATACAACAGCGGAGTCCACGCTAACTCAATTGTAGGCACTTTGCGTCTATTTTGGAGATTACAATTTCCCAGAAGCGGAGGAAGGGGGAGAGGAAGAGGCGGAGGAGGGCGCTAATGGAGACGGTGAGAAGACAGATGAGGGGCGGACAGAAGGGTGATGTGCAATTTCACTCGTCACTACGACATCGTGAAATTTACGCTCTACAATGCGCATACTGGTTGGAAATGTACGCTATATAACTTAGGAACTACACTGACCCCTAGTGATTAGAGAATTATCTGTATACAATGGAGAGCATTCCCTCGTCATATTCAGAAACTTTCATGCGCAGACTACTTTCACAAGAACGACGAGTTTCTATTGGTCGGAGTGGTGGCGCCATAGACGGTCTTGGCGCCAAGTGCGGCTCTTCCGACGGCGCGGACCCTCACTCACTTAAACACCTCCAAACGCCAGTCGCTGGTGTCGCAAGACCGCTCACAAAGCTCAGCCGACAATCCTTTCAACCGCGCCAGCAGACTGCCCTGTCGACTGCAGAGCAGCGCTCTTTCATACAGCCACTGTCCGTTCCACGATCGGTGTCTTACCCTGAAGTCGACTGGGAGACCGACAATACCCTCCGCTCACGGCGGCGTGGGCTTTCACACCTACTGCGCCTTACGCACCTGCGACCCTACTCACATTTATCACACCTTCTCTTTTTCGATCATATCCGCGAACGTGTACCTATACGGACCCAACTACACCGCACGCCACGGCTCGACCGTAACCCCACGCTCATGCGATCATGGACCTGAACGAGCAGTCTCGGGAGCAAGGTCAAGACCAAAGGGAAGAAGATGATGACCTTGCGAGGCTCTTTGCCGACGCCGGGGCTGACGTAGCGGCGGCCAACTCATTCTTAGAAGAAATTGGAGGGCGTGAACTGGAGATAGGAGAGAAGGCGGATGATGCGGTGGACTATGAAGACATATCAGACGATGACCTTCCAGATGAGGAGCCTGTGGAAGGTGAAGGGGAGGCGGACGGACTTCCGCAGCTCAGCGGCAGCACTGTGAAGGACACTGCGGAGGAAAGCTTCGACCAAGATGATGATCTGGACGAGTTGTTCGGTGGCGGTTCCAGCCCTGTCCATGAGCGGTCACACCTAGACGACCTCTTTGATGATGAAGACCACGCTCCTAGCGAAGGTGCCAAGGTCGCGCAACCCGCTGCCCGTACCGTGGAGCCAAGCGTGGAAGAAGAGTTCACCGATCCCAAGGCACTGAGAGATTATCTAGAGCAGAAGGCACTCTTCGACATGGCCGCGAGGCGCGGGCCAGACGTACCTCCTCCGCCGCAGACTGATCGTGAGACCGTCGAACGCCTCTGGCCCAATTTCGACCCTGATAAGCCTCCCCGATTCCATAGCTTGCTGCCTAAGAAACACGCTTTCTATGTTGGTCGGGCTCCTCTAAAGCCACCCAAACCCCTGCAGCTGAATAAGGTCAGTCTGGATCTTGCCCCGGACCAAGAGAAGGCGTTCCGGCTGCCGACCACCACTGTAAACCCGAAGACAGGCCGGCAGCTTGATGTCGTCGAGGGAAGTCTTATCCATATCCTTCAGGAGAACAAGGAACAGATTGAGGATCAGGAAGATGAGGATATGATGGATATTGACCCCTTGGACGACGCAGAACGCATCGGGAATGTGACGGTGAGCGACCTGAAGATAGCTTGCGAAGACTGGGAGCATTTCGGTCTGGAGAGTTCCTCTGACGAGGAGGGTCCTGAAACTCCGCCGCACGCTGGTATGGATGGGGATGACTGGCTTCGCAATCTGGCTCTTGTTAAGCCCAAGAAGCGCAAGTTCAACGATATGTCGACGTCGCTGCAGTTCACGGTCTATGACAATGTCGGGTTCCTGAATTGGGACGATCCCGAGGCTGCAACGGAGCACGTCGCCAAGAAAGTCATACTGGACATGAATGACCCGCATCTCCTGCTGGATGTTCAACAGCCCAATGCAGAGGAGGTCAAGAAACCTCGCCCGACCTCCCTCGCGCTCAAGCGAGATAATCGCGGTAGTCTCGCCAATCCCATGTTCAAGCGTTACAATATCTCCAACGACGAAGCGTACGATGCGCTCAAAGAGAACAACCAGCAGAAGGTCCGGAGCACTTTGGGTCACATGAACATCGAGCACAGTCTGCCGGCACTCAAGCTGCAATATCCGTTCTACAAGGTCAACCTCAGCGATCGTGAGCTTCGATCGTTCCATCGCCCCACCATTCACTTCCGGGCGGGCGAACGCGTTCAAATCGAGGCAATAAAGCAGCATATCAAGAGAAAGCACAAGAAGAACCTCAAACCGTCGGAGGCGTTCGCCATTGCCGAGGATCTCAATATCGGCGATACGTCCGACCTTCTCCTCGCAGAGTATTCTGAAGAGTACCCGACCACGCTATCAAATCATGGAATGGGCAACAAGATCATCAACTACTATCGCCGGAAGGATGCTGAGGACACCTCTCGTCCCAAGCAGGAGCTTGGTGAGACAATGGTGCTTCTGCCTCAGGACAAGAGTCCGTTCTCCATCTTCGGCACTGTCGAGCCTGGGCAAACTGTACCAACATTGCTCAACGCTATGTATCGTGCACCTGTCTTCCAGCACACCCCCAAGCCCACCGACTTTCTGGTCAGCAGGAGTCACACAGGCGTGCACGGCTCTAAATACTATATGCGAAACATTCAGAACTTGGTCGTGGTAGGCCAGCAGTTCCCTTCGGTTGAGGTACCGGGCACGCATGCTCGAAAGGTGACCGAGGCTTCGAAGAAGCGACTGAAAATGCTTGCCTTCCGCCTTTACCGGAAGGGTCAGCAGCGCAACGCTCGTCAACCGTGGGTTAGCAACGAGATGATCAAGCATCACCTGCCTGGGACAGAGATTGCGCAGAATCGCTCGCGTATGAGGGAGATTATGAAGTACGAGAAAGAGACAGGAACTTGGAGGCCTCAAGACGGCGAAACCATTCCGGACGAGCCATCCCTTCGGACTTGGATCAAGCCTGAGGACATCTGCCTCATCGACTCCATGCATGCAGGGGACAGGCACCTCAATGATGCTGGAATCAAGACCAAGGATCTCAAGGACGATGAGGAAGGCGAGGAAGGCGAGAGTCTCGAGCTCAAACTTGCACCGTGGAACACGACCAAGAACTTCTTGAACGCTTGCCAAGGGAAAGCAATGCTAGAACTCCACGGTGCTGGCGACCCGACTGCTCGTGGGGAGGCATTCAGTTTCATCAAGGTCTCCATGAAAGGCGGCTTCAAGGATGTCGGCGAGAGCGTAGGTGATAAGCTCGATGCGAAGAAGGTCAAGGAGCTGGGCGGCCACAGCTACAATGTAGCTCAGCAGCAAAAGCGCTACGAAGAGGCCATCCAGCGTATCTGGAAAAAGCAGGCGCAGAGTCTCTCATCGACCGTGGAACACTCGGACGTGGAAATGGACAACGTCGACACTCGTCAGGCTGGTCAACGCGGGAGGACTCCGAGGTCTGAGTTCGGCACTCCTGCGTTTGTGCGCGATGATGAGACTATGAGTCAATTCAGCCGCACCAGCGGTAACGACATTCGCAACAAGAAGCTCCGGATCAAGCGCTTGGTTCCGAATGAGTTTGGCGAAATGCGTGAGGAAACTGTGACGATTACTGATCCTGAGGTCATCAAGGCCTACACGCGTAGGAAGAAGGAGCAGCAGCTTCAGAGCATGCGGATCGAGGATATGCAGTTGACAGGCAATGCCGAGTTCGATGCTGAGCAGAGGAAAGCGTAAGTCCAACCATTGCGTCTTATTGATGCGCGTACTGACGATATCTAGCTTGAGAGCTGAGCTGGCGCGCCTGCAGCGCAACGTGGAACGTCGTGAAGGTCGCGAGAAGGCCAAAGGCATCCACAGCCAGTCATCCATTCCAGGTACGCCTGGTGCCGGAGCTGGTCGGACGGGCACTGGTGCGACGCCTCGCAAGTGCGCCAACTGCGGCGAGGTCGGCCATATCAAGACTAACAAGAAGTATGTTCCGTCATTCCTGATTTATAGCTGCATTTGCTAACCAGTGCACCAGACTCTGTCCTCTTCTTAATGGGCAAAAGAAGCAGAGCGATACCTTCAAGGATGCTTCTGCTGCAACTGCAGCGTCCCCCGTGGCGGTCCCCGCGACGCCCATGTCGGCGGCTTCGCCTTAAACACCATCTATCTTTTCGCTTTTGCCCTTCGTACACAGGATGGCTCGGTGTCTGCACGGCGCCGTGATTCCTTTTTCAATACGTAATCAACAAACATCATGTTCTTTGGTATGCATAGCGCCGGAGTTGGAGGATTACTCGGTTTGGTTTCGGGTCACTGCGCAATATGCGCCTTTCCAAGGTTGGGACGGACGGATTTGCATTGGCTTGGAAGGCGCTCAGCATTGCGATGGGTATGGGCTGACCGCCTCAATTGGGCACTACTCAAGGGTATCTATCAGTCGTGTTTTTGATAATAGCGAATGGCGGGCGGACTCGAGTATACTGCTCTTGTCCTGATACGTATGCTGTGTATACCCGCATGAAGTTGATTATTCTGTTGTTGCCATTCCTTGTATCTGCACACCCACAGGGAGAAAATGCGAGAGCAACTCCTAAGATTGCGAACTGAACATAGGTAATGGGATAGTTTTTCACACCATATGAAACGGTTGTCTCGTGTGCATTTTATAACCTTCCTTGACTCCTCATCTATTATGCTTCAAGGTATGGGGACTGTTCCAGTCGCACCAGATTGGATGCTCAGCATCCTACCGCAAACAAATGCAGCGAGATCTCCAGAGTGCGACCAGACGGGACGATGAACATTACTGGGATACCCGAGTATAGTACGTATATGCCTTGACAAGTCTGTAAACAGGGAAATAATAGTAAGGAGGGACTGCATACGAAAGTGTTCATGCGTCGAACGGGCGGGGGCGAATGAGGCGACAGAGGATATGACTTCAAAGACGAAGGCGAAGTGCTGCTGCGAAAAGGGATGGCGAAGTGAGAACGAATAGGTCAGGACAAGCGAACCGGGATCGAAGGCACACTTTTATTTATTTATAAATGTGAATGGAATCCTGAAGTAAAACCGACAGTGAACAACAGTACAACTGTGTCTGGCTTTCGTCATCTCCACCTCAGTGCATGGCAGTATGCCGAAGTGGAGAGTAAAAGAGTGTTGCGTAGAAACAAAATCACCCTACGATGGGATAAATGAGACTCTATGTGTGAGAAACCCACCAGTGACTCCGTACGGCACAGCAACCTTGAAGGGAGGGAGTTGAGGCAAGGCTTCTTCCACCTCAAGGCTTGAGGGGGGCAGCGGAATCGACCAAGTCAAAGAGAGACTTAGCGACGCGTGAGCTTTGCAACAGCGGGCGGGCACGGGAACACCGATCCCAAGGTACCTCGCAACAAAGTCACCGGGACAGCGCACGCAGGCAGCAGAAGGCATCCGAAACATGAGCGAAAACAGCCATCGGAAGAGCCAATAACTCTTGCGCGTGCAAGATCGAATTCAATGTTAGGCCTTCCGCATTGGGAAAGGACTACTCCCCCGAGTTGTTGTTGATTCTGCGCGTGCCTCGCTCGCTTGGCGGTCATATAAGTACAGCTGCCCGCCCGCTTCGCGCGGGGAGCTCCTCTCAACAGAATCGCCCCGACAGCTTCCACCCGCCCACCCAACGCGATATATACCTCTCGCAGCCGATCGCTAGCTTCAGCAGATTCTCACCTATCTCGCACCATTACTACAGTTCGAAATGCCTCCCAAGAAGAGCACCACTGCCACCACGAAGAAGGCGTCCGGCAGCGCCCCTTCCCATGCGCCTTATGCTGGTACGTCACCTCTGTTCTCAGCACCACACGCTGTCGCAGCGGCTGCGCGATGCTTTTATCATGGTCGCGGATCGATGCTGACTCGTCTGTATAGATATGATTAAGGATGCCATCATCAACGTGAGTCCATCCCTCCCGGCGCATCGCGAGTTCTTTCATGGATCGTGTGACCGCGCCGTTGTTGTTCGACCGCAGCCACCGCCCCGCACCCTCAACACAACGTATATACTTGAACACTGATTGTTGACTTGCTGATTCCACGATACAGCTCAAGGAGAGGAATGGATCTAGGTAAGTTCTTCCGCCGTCGCTACTCGCGAGTGTAACCCATTGCTTCGAAACCTCGCTAACGCCCCCCTCCACAGCCGTCAAGCTATCCAGAAGTACATCAGGGCCAACAATGACCTGGGAGGTGTGACCGACGCCGCGTTCAAGAGTCACGTCAACCGTGCCATTGCCAACGGCGAGAAGAGCGGCGACTTTATACGCCCCAAGGGTGAGTTCTACTTTCCATCCGGGGACGACTGCACGTCATTGCTAGGCCGACGCGTCGCGCCACCAGTCCACTTGTTTTTCGAAGTCGTTGCGCGTACTTGAGCTAACACGTCCTTGAAGGTGCCTCCGGAACTGTCAAGCTCGCGAAGAAGGAGACCAAGGCAGCCCCGAAGAAGGCCGAGGCCAAGAAGACGGAGGGCAAGACGGAGAAGAAGACCACTGCTGCCGCAAAGCCCAAGAAGGCCGCCACAACAACGGTCAGTCATTATCACTGAACCTTCGAACCCTTACTGACTGCTCCGTAGAAGGCCAAGACGACCACCGCGAAGAAACCCGCAGCCCCCAAGAAGGCTGCCGCGAAGGCCACGACTACCAAGAAGGCTGCCGCTCCGAAGGCGAAGGCCAACGCAAGCAAGCCTAGGAAAGCTGCTGCTGCCCCTGCCGTCGAGAAGGAGGTCTCACGCGTCCTGGGAAAGACCAAGTCTGGTCGCGTCACCAAGAGCAAGGCTCCCGCCGAAAAGGGCGAGGCTAAGAAGGCAGCTCCCAAGAAGGCAGCCAGCACGAAGAAGGCTCCCGCAAAGAAGGCCACGCCTAAGAAGTCGACCCCCAAGAAGGCCGAGGCATAGATGTCCCCCATCTAGTCTTTCCTTCGTTCCTTCTTTGAATGCTCAGGGCAGCATGCCTCACCACACGCGATGTTGTTTGCGATATCCCTTTCTTCTCTCTAAAGGTCGGTGTGGGTTTTTGGACGGGTTACAGGCAAGGGAGCGGAGACCAAGGGCGTCATTACTCATTTCGCTCGAGTTTTTCGACAGGATTGGCTATTTGTCGGGCAGGGGGCAAGGCGTTAATAAGGCGTTGACAGAGTGATTTTCCGGATCAGCGTCGGCCAGTCACTCCGGCGTGTATCACAGTATAGTGTTTTCTGTGATTTTAGCAGACGGTGTAGGACTGCTTTTTTGGAGACGTCATGTTATCGTCCGGAATACTATGGATCCATACTTCATTGAATGGTCTTGATTTCGAGTGCGTGTCTGTCTTGTGTGTGAGGAGTTTGACGCGTGAAATACGGATATCAAAACATTGGGCGCGAGGCTGCTCGTCGGGATAGACGCGCGGCACGTGATCTAGGTTACTCCGTCCCTGGTACGGAGTAGATCATCTAGCGTAGTCGGCTGGAGTGAGCTCCCGGTTCCGAAAGTGGACGAAGGAGGCTGGTTGAAGGAGATGAAGGATAGAGGACTTGCTCGAGGGATTGAAAGTAAAGATTGAATGCTGATTGTGCAATCATTCCGTGTATTGAGCACATTCTCTCATCTACTCCGTACTAGCCGTTCGATAAATATCTGATTGTGTGTACTGTGGATAAAGAAAGGAATCGCGTACTTCGCCGAGCCTCTTCCCCTGATGATGAGAACGCACACCTGGCGACTGGTCTCGACTCTCGCCCACGCTCTCGCACCACGGATCCAAACACACCCACGCGCCACCATGCTGGAACCCATGGAGAGCCTCCCTCCTCGTCAAGATTTACTAGTCCGTTCTGGGAGTTGAGAGTGGGAAACGAGGTGTGGCTGAGCGCATTAACATACGACTCGGGTGCGGCTCAAGCCTCTCAAATAGGAAATGCTACGGATTATTCGTCAGCCCCAATTTGCCCTTGGGGCTGGTTGTACGGTGCGACGTAGCCCCTGAGATCGTTGGGTTTTGGACTTTGGGAGTGTTGGACATGTCGTCTCTCGGAGCAGTGCAGGATTGGGTGTGCTGGGACTTAGAAGGAAGAGGAGTGACCGGGCATTACGGGGAACAGCATAGGAATCATCATGAGCATTTAACGCATCTTGCGCGTACAAGTCCAGACGATGCAACCGCTATGTACTGTGTACTCCGTATAACGCGGAGATAATAATATCAGCAGAGCTGTCGTGGTTGTTGGATCAGATCCCGTTTGCCGGCGCGGCAACTTGGCACTGACTTACCCTGCCCTGACAACTCTTAGCCTTTGTCCACAACCTCCAGCGAACCCAATCTCCACGTTCTTGTGTTTTAGCATTTTCCCAACCATCGACAACCCGCCATTCTTGCACCTACGACCCTCGATATCCGGCACCGGTTTAGATTCCGGCTTCCTCCCGCATCTCCGCACCGCATAGCCCGCTGACAGTACCCTCCACCATCACCCGCACCCACGAACGAGAGGACCCAGACCGTCGCCGAAGTCTGCCCTGCGTCTGATCTGGAAGAGCAGCTTCGGTCGTGGTCTCGGGCTCCAATTCATCGTGCGTGTATAATGCCCGCTATTGCCGCAGCCGAGAGCAACAATTCGTTGGGTACACACGGCCAACCACCTCCGTCCTTGGTCGCCGACAAACAGCCGTCCGGGAAGAGACATGCAGACCCCATACCGAATGGAGCCACTGCGAAGATGAGCAGCGAGTTGCCCAACGGGACCGGCCCCAGTCGAGGGCTTCTGAACGGGGCACCAGTACAACCTGCCAGCGCTGATAAGACCTTAATGCACAGTATCAGTTCTGAACGGCCGGACAGAGGGGTAGGCTTGAGCAACGATCGAGTTTACAGCCCCTCTCAGGATCGCGGCAGCTCCGCCGACGTTGCTAGCAGGGATGACGGTTACTTTGCGTCGGTCCACACCACCGAGCAACAACACGGCTGCAGGACCACCAAAGTGCACATGGGCATAATGAATACCGCAGAATCGAAACGAGAAGCCCAGAAAGATTTCCAGCCTCCTCCACCTCCATCACTACCACCACCGCCTCCTCCTCCTCCTCCGCAGAAGACCAGCTCCGAATGGTCCCAGCACCCCTTCCCGACCGACGGCAACCTGCAGGTTCCTAGCTCGGCTTATCGAGTGTCGTCGCCTGCCGCCTTCAACCACAACAATCCCGCACCGAATCAACATCCATACCGCTTGCAGCAGCGACATACCTTGGAGGTCCCCAAGATCTCCTCCTCACGGCCCCGCGAATATCACTCCTCCTCGACCTCGACCGATGACGTAGCAATCGCCAGCGGCAGGTTCTCGCCAAACACGCCCACACGGCGGAGAGGCTCCATGTCCCTGGTAAGACGCGCGACCCGCTCCATCAACTCGGATATGCATCTGGAAGAGGTACCGCAGGACGAGGACGCGGTGCGCTGGGCCGAGCACATCAAACAGAAACGGGCGAGCAAGAGGAAAAGGAGAGAGGACGAGGACGACGATAACGTCATTGTTGGCACAAAGGTCGACCAGAATCACGTCAATTTCGTCATGGCGTATAACATGTTGACTGGGATACGGTTTTGCGTATCGAGGACCAATGCAAAGATGAACCGGGAGCTTACGGATGCGGATTTTGATGCAAAACATAAGTTCTCTTTTGATATGTAAGCGCCGTTGTATGCTTTTCTTTTTCTAAACGCAGTACTGACCGATGTCTGGCAGAACGGGGAATGAATTGACTCCTTCAGCGAAATACGATTTCAAGTTCAAGGACTACGCACCCTGGGTCTTCCGCCATCTACGAGCCACATTCGCGCTCGATCCCGCGGATTACCTGGTCTCCCTCACCAGCAAATATATTCTTTCCGAGCTTGGCTCTCCTGGCAAGAGCGGTAGCTTCTTTTATTTCTCACGCGACTATAAATTCATCATCAAAACGATCCATCACGCCGAGCACAAGTTCCTCCGCCGCATCCTGAAAGACTACTACAATCATGTTCGGGAAAATCCGAACACGTTACTCTCCCAGTTCTATGGTCTTCACCGCGTCAAGATGCCCTATGGCCGCAAGGTGCATTTCGTGGTGATGAATAACCTTTTTCCCCCGCATCGTGACATCCATACAACGTTTGATTTAAAGGGCTCGACTATTGGTCGGGATTTCAAAGAGGAGGAATTGGAGTCTAATCCCAGGGCGACGCTGAAAGATCTCAATTGGCTGCGGCGGAATATGCATTTGGAGTTTGGGCCGACGAAGAAGAAGGCGTTCATTGAGCAGATGCACAAGGATGTGAAGCTTTTGCAGCGGCTGCGTATCATGGACTATTCGCTGCTGATCGGGATACATGACCTGGAACGCGGCAACCAGGAAAATCTGCGAGACAAGACGCTGCAGGTTTTCCAGCCTGGGGGCGAGGATGCCGAGGACCCGGCTTCGACGATGCTGGCGCGGACGCCTTCGAAACTGGAGAATGCAAGGAAGGCGAAGGAGTTGAGGCAGATGATCAAGACCCAGAAACCGGTGCCGATGGAGAAGACGTCGAATAAGATGCCGGATGAGCTGCAGGATTCGAAGAAGAATTTTTACTTCTATGCAGATGACGGCGGTTTTAGGGCGACGCATGAGGATGATTCCCCAGGTGACGAGATTTACTACTTGGGCATCATTGATTGCTTGACCTATGTGAGTATGGCTATTCTGGCTGATTTCTTGAGATACTGATTGGAGGTAGTACTCCTGGATCAAGCGACTCGAGCACTTCTTCAAAGGTCTTACCAATACGGAGTCCCAGATCTCCGCCATACCACCCGAACGGTACGGCGAACGCTTCATCAAGTTCATCAGCGGAGTTACCATGACGCGCGAAGCGGCCGAACGCGAGAAGCAGAAGGAGGCCGCCGAAGCCGCTACTGATACCCAAACCAGTGGCGTCCACGTGACCGACCAGGACGGTGCTTTGACGGAGAAGGTTATGGAGAAAGCGGAGACGCAGGCGGAGCGCTCGAGACAGCGAGGGGCGTCCGAAGAGGATGTGCCGGATCGCTCCATGCGTGTTGTCAGGAGTCCTTCGGCCGAACGGGGAGAACTAGGAACGACGTTGCCCGTCGTGGAAGAGGCGGCAGAGTCATCAAGTACCGGCGGTAGAAGTGGCCGCAGTACAGAGACGAGTCTACACCCAGATCGCGTCTCCTCGAACGAGCAGAACGGCAAACCGGTAGAACCAGCGTCAGTGTCTCACTCTAGCGAGCATCCCCATCAACGACGACCACCCACGCCACCCAAGGATTCTAGCACAGAGGATAGCAGTGATCGCCGTCCTCCGACGCCTGCGAAGGACGCGCGGTATTCGATTTCTAATAGACATGAAGGCCCGCCGACACCGCCGAAGGAGGAGAAACATAGGGGTCGCAGCTTGGGGAGGGATAAAGAATTACCGCCTCCACCTCCACCGACGTTGACGCCGCAGACGACGCCTCAGATTCCGGTGCACGCGAAGTTGCAGCCGCAGTCGCAGACCCAGGCGCATGTTAAGGTTAATTAGGAGGGCACCGTTATAGTTGTAGCTGGGGGGGATGAAGTAGCGTCGTGATTGCGCGTGGAGGGAGGAAGCATGGATTCGAGGCTGCTTGCATGTGCACCGCGACTCGAGTTGTCTTTACTCCCTTCTTCATGATATTGTGTTCAAGACACCACTCCTCCGGGGCGGCATTCACACATGTTTGCGTGCGCTCCTTTTTCTTATGTTTATGTTTCCTCAAGGATGGGTGACTGGATGGATAGCCTCGTCATCGTCATCATCATCTTCTTCTTCTTCCATCATCGTCATTGCTTGGTCTCTCTTCCCTTTTTCTCCTGCCTCATTCCTCCTTTTTTTGTGTATAAGAGTTGGTTGGACCTTATGGTCAACCATGTCACCTTGGCCTTGCTTTCTTCTTGTTGATCTTTTTTCTGCGTCATTTTTGTAGTCTAGTCCGTGCATGGCTTGCATGATACCATCACTAGTTGGTTCGTTCTTCTTGTTTTTCGGCATGGGGATGGAGTGCGTGGGGGAATTGGCGTTCGCTGGGTTATGCGTCTTTTTGTGTCTTTTTCTGGGGTTGGATAAGAGGGGGGGGGGAGAAGGGGAGAGTAATGAGTGTGTTTAAGTGTGGGGGAGGGAGAAGGACAGTTTCTTTTGTTGGAGGGTGCGGATGGGGAGTGTGGTGTTGATGTGCAATTGCTTGGTCGAATCGTAGGAATGGAATGGTGGTGGTGGTGGGGTGGTGGGATGAGATAGAGTAGAGCGCGCCGCATACGAAGAATGGGGAATCAGGACGGGATTGTATTATATAGGAATATAACTTATCGTCCGCTTAGAGGGCGGCGTGTATAACCACAATGGGCTTGTGAATTGATGGGTTCTGGGAAGTTGTGTGTGTGTGGGTGATGTTGTCATGTTTGTGCTTTGCGAGGTTTTGGGGATAGATGTGGACAGGGTAAGAGTTGCGGCTCTGTTCCGACTGATTTCGCTACTACTTTCTTTCTCCACACGTCTGGTGTGCGTGTTACTGTCATTGTCCCCAACTGTTGCTAAGCCCTGGGTTCTGTTGTCAATGTATTGCTAACAATCTCAGTGATGTTTCTAACGCCGTTCCTTCCTAAACTAAACACCTCGCAGCAACTGATTGCAAATCCTTCTTCGACATGGTTCAACACGTAAGGAAAATGCATATCATAATGTGTGCAAAACTCCTATAGACTTGGTACACACTCGCTTGTAATAGAAAAATCGTTGATATAATTTAGTACTAACTGTCTATATCCCGTTGTTGAAATTGTTGCTGGCATTTATGGATATGGCCAACCTATTACTATTCAACCCTTAGACTCCTTCTCACTCGGAGACCTGTTGAGGACGTGTTGTTGCTGACTGCTTGTCCCGTACGTTGTTGGGACAAAACCTGGAGCTAGTTCCTAACCGTTTTGTAAAAGACCTCGAGACTTTGTTGCTAAGGTTTGTATCTACGTTCCTAACTGTTGCTAACTGTCTCTAACTGTCTGTTCCTAACCGTTCCCAACTGTGCCTAACCGCTGGAAACTGTTGCCAACGTCGAAACAGGTTCGTATCTGCGTTCCTAACTGTTTTCAACCATTCCTAACCCTTTCTAACTTTTCTAACATGCCCTTGACACTTCACACCGTTTCTAACCCGTTGAAAACACTTAGAATCGTCGCAAGCCCAGTTCACGACAGTTAAACATGGTTAATATCCCGTTTCCAACATCTATCGGATCCCTAATGAACTCATTCACAATGTGCTGAGAACGTGCGAATCGGCGGGTTGCCTATTTACGGCCAGTGAAGACCAAACCAATTGCCATGCAAGTAGCACCGTCACATCTCATATATCTCATCTCCCTCATCACACTGCATCACAGAAACAAGAAGCTCGAGACAAGAATTACGCGTGCATGCCTACGCCATCACCACCGCTATGCTGCCCATGCGGGTCCTCGCAAATGCCTGTATATAATATAATACACACTCCCTTCTCCTCTCCACTCCACCCCACTACTTGTAAAAATCAAACTTATCCGCCTCCGTCGCCCCCTTGACCTGACTCGTATACGCCTCCTCAAGATCGCTCTGAATGATGTTGTACCGATTCTTCCGCACCGCCCTCAACCCGGCCTCCTGCATAATGGCCGCAATCACGGCCCCGCTCAACGGATCGTTCCTCACGATCAAACTATCCAGATCCACCTCGGGCGACAGGCTCATCTTGCTCGCAATCGTGCTGAAAATGAGACGCCGCTCGCGCCGGTCGCGAAGCGAGGGGAACTCGATCTTGCGGTCCAGGCGACCCGGGCGCAGGAGCGCGGGGTCCAAGGTATCGGCACGGTTCGTCGCCATGATGACCTTGACGTTGGACGTCTGGTCGAAGCCGTCCATCTGATTTAGCAACTCGAGCAGGATACGTTGGACTTCGCGATCTGCACCCGTCTGGGCGTCGAAACGCTTCGTAGCAATGGCGTCGATTTCGTCGATGAAGATGATGGAGGGGGAGTTCTCGCGCGCCATGCGGAATACGTCGCGCACCATGCGGGGGCCCTCGCCGAGATACTTCTGCACGAACTCGGAGCCTACGACGCGGATGAAGGAGGCCGTGGTACTATTCGCGACCGCCTTGACCAGCATCGTTTTGCCTGTTCCGGGGGGTCCGTACAGCAGCACGCCGCGCGGGGGGTCGATGCCGATTTGCTTGTACAGGTCGAAGTGTGTGAGAGGGAGTTCGACGGCCTCGCGGATTTCCTGCTTCTGCATGTCGAGACCTCCCACGTCGGCGTAGGTGACGTCCGGCTTTTCGTCGGCGCCGAGCATGGCGATGGAGGAGTCGGCTTCTGGGGGAAGGATGTCGACGAGGGCGTTGGAGTGGCGGTGGAGGGCGACGGAGGAGGAGGGCTTGAGGAGTTCGCGGTCGAGGGTAGAGAGGATGCGGACCACATAGTTGGAGCCGGTGGACGATTGGACGATGCCTGTACTGTTGGGAATGTTAGTGTCCGTGGAAGAGAGTTGAGTTGGAGTGGGGTGGCGTACTTCTGGTCGATGGCTTCCATGAATTGCCCTATCACAAGTGGCACACTTTGAATGCGCTTGATCTCCTCCTGTGCTCTTACGAGCTCTCTCTTCAAACTCCGCTGCTCATCCTTGATGTACTCTTCCTGCAAGTGGATGTACCTAGAATCCGTCAGCTACGGCCTTGAAGGTGCGACAGGCTCCACAAGAGTACACCTACTCTAACTGCCGCTGAAGCTTTTTGAAGGTAGAGTAGTCATCGTCGCCATCGGTGGTGAAGCCCTCTAGTGTATCAAAGTTCGGTATTGATGAGGGGAGCTGCTTCTTGTGCGGCGGAACGGTGTTGTTTGGGCTTTCGACTGCGGCGTCAGCCATGGTAGCAGACTCTCTAGCTCGCGGAGCGCTTCGATGTCGTGGATAGCGGGGAAAAGGATCTTATGAGTTTGGGATTGCGGGAGGCACTGATATGTGGCGACTGGAAGTGGGAGCTGCGTCGGGGTGATAAGCGTGGAGGAGCTCGGGTTGGCTTGAGGCGGGAAAGGTGAGAGGTGCACGTGATACGGTACTTTGTCTTGGCAGAGCGGACTACAAACCATCAAATCCGCAATAATCATTGGAGGGAAGAGAACTTGACGGTTGGGATGAGGGACGGCATACAAGGGAGGGATGAATAGGAGGCTTGACAGAAGAGGAGATGCATCACTGCCGACTCTTTAGTTTCCAGAGTCGTACCTTGGCTATCGTTGGTTTCGATTGATCCAGATGGGCCGCCGTTGTATTGACCCTAGCTCGGCGTGAGGTCCAAGCGCACAATCCAGATGCACGACGGTCCGTATACAGGAGTCCGTTTGCGCAATCTCAGAGTCGCCTCTCGAAAGGCTTGCCGTGATGAGTAGGAGTGGATGGGCTGTTTTTCTTGAGCGGCTTTGGATCAGAAAAGATGTCAAGAACACTCTAGGTTTTCTTCATGTGTGCAAGATTGCCATCAGACGAGTGCAGTTGGGGCTCCATCAGGTACAACAGGGTCAGACGGATAAGACCAATCCGTCGCAATCCCGAGTGCCGTGCTGGACGGTTCAAGAAGGCGAGTATTCACCGCCGCATCTGCTTGCACACAGGCTCCGTGCCATATAAAAAGCATGCTTCATGCTTGCGGGGGACAAGGGAGACACACACACGGCGGGCGCTAGCTGGTCAACGCTCGTGGCATATCCCCACGCCAGGTCTCTCCGCGGCGGAATGGCAGAGAGAGACCGAGATACGACGCAACGTGGTTTGTCGACCACGACAGCTGCACCCCCAATGAAGAGGCCGTGATGTAATAAGTGGAGAGAGGCCTGTGGTACTCATGCCACGAGTCCCAAATGGCCCTGTTGAACCCGGGTTCGGCGCCAAAGGGGATTAGACTGGGTAGGCTTGAGTGTCCGGCAACCGCAGCCACTCCACTACTGGTTGGCCGCGGCGCGACGAACGCGTGCTCCTGCTGCTCTGCGCTTTGTCCCTGCATCCGTGAATTACTCTCTGCTTGCTATCATCGTCGCAATTGTCGTTGTCGTTGCTCTGCTCTTCTGCAGCGCTGTCGTCGTCGTCGCTCCGTCGCTGCGAAGAGGCGAGCACGTCCTCCTCGTGACTACAAGTATGGGCTAGTCGAAGGTTGCTGACTAACCACTTCGGCGCATGTCGCCCAAGGTTCGCTCTGTCCTGAGCCCATCGTGCCAGAGCCCCCCAGAGCGCGTCCAAGGAAAGCTCGGTACGTGACCCTCACCCGTCTCCGATCGCCGTCCACCTTGATTCTCGACCATGTATGCAGAAAATGTCTCCTCAATACTCCTGGTGTGGTGAAGCGCGTGCCCCGTTCACGTCGTCTTCTTCCCCCAACAGCTCCGTCTCCTTCGCGCCAATCTTTGCGCCGCGTCCCGCGACCACCCCAGCTCCATGGACATCTCCGCTAACATCATGCTCACAGGTGCTTTGGGCCCGTCTCATAGCCTCTCCTACCAAAGTCTATTCTTTCCGCGCTTCCCCATCGAAGCTCTTCCCCCCGGCGCGGGTCGCGCCTAGGCAAAGATGGAGTTCCAACAGCCGCAGAATGGCATGTACGATCCCTCCTCATTTATCGATCCCAGCGCCATCGCGAATCCCCAGATGAATGGCACCCGACCGTACCCAATGTCGTCGATACCTCAGAAACGCGATTCCACCGGCGCCGCCCTCTCGCGCTCGCAAACCCCATCACAACAACCTCAATTCGGCTTCCCCCAGCAGGGTTTCGCACATACTCCCTCTCCTACCATGCAGAATCAGCATTTCCGACCCGGCCAAGTCGTACCGCAAAGAATGCAGTCGCCGGCGCAGAATCCTCACGCTCCCCAAATGTCACCCATGGGCTTCAACCAAGGCGCTCCCATGCAGCAACCATTTGATCCCAGCGGTGCTGGACAGTATCAGGGCGTCCAGCTGTCGCAGCATCTGCAGAGTCGCCAGCAAGAGGCACAGAGGCGCTATCAGATGCAAATGCAACAACAGCAGCAGCAGATGAATAATCTGGCCTCGAGCAACTTCGCTGCACAGCAACGGCACCAGGCTGGTCAGATGCAGGGAATGCCGATGCAATATGCTGGCGCTCGGCCGGGAATGATGCAGGGCCAGATACAGAATGTACCCGATCAGTCACAAGCCTTTGTAAAGAATGTAGCTGCATTCATGGCCCAGAACAACCGACCTTTCAACATGCAGCCCATGGCTGCTGGCCGAGTTATCAACCTGCAGCACCTTTACTATGTCGTCATGAAGCTTAGGGGCTGGAAAAGTGTCAACCAGAATGGTCAGTGGGCAAAAGTCGCGCAGACCATGGGCTTCGACCTGAGGCAGTTCCCCAATGCGCCCGAGGAGCTACGGATTGCGTACGGCCAAAATCTGGTGCTCTATGAGCAGTACGCTCTCCAGTCACAGCAACGACAAAGGATGAATCAGATGCAACCGCATATGGCAGGAGTGCCACCACAAATGTCGCCTACCCGACCTTCAATACCAGGCGCACCCAACAACACGACGGTAAACCCAGAGTACTTGCAGCAGCTGCAGAAAAGTAGACTCGCGGCCGCGCAGCAGCAACAGCTCAATCCTGCGTTACAACAGACCCCACAACAGCCGACGTTTGATGCGGCAATGCAGCAGCAACAGCAGCTCGGCCAGATGATGCCACTGCAGAATAATGTCGCATTGGAGGGAGTGAATGGCCGCAGTACACCACAGACCGAAGGAAAACCACCTAGCAGCGCATTGGAGCAACACCGCAAGAGCCTGAGCCGGCAGCTCGAGTCTACCCCAGATCAGCCTTCGCCGGTTGCAGGAGTCCACTCCGCGCCTCCCATTCCAGACAAAGCCAAGGAGGAGACGGCAGTTGAGAAGATCAATTTACCTACCGATATGGTGGAAGGTAAAGTGACGTACAGGCCGTCGTGGAGGGTGATAGATCGGTGGTCCGGATTAGATTTCGACGCAGAGAATTTCAAGAAGCGCGTAGATGAGCTGGTATACTACCGGCCAAATGTCCCGTCGTTGCCGGAGATGGGTGTCATCGACATACGCGCTCTGACCATGAGCATCCGGTCCGGCCTTCACGCAGAAACTAGACTTGCACTAGATATGCTCGCGAAACTCAGTCATGAACAGCAGTTGACGCTTGAACTGGAAAAGTGCGAAGATTTGGTGGAGGTACTCGTTGATTACGGTGAAGACCTCCTGGACACGTTGGCCAACGACAATCCCGAAGTTAGCGACATCGTGGATTTGACGCCGTATGAAGATGTGCTGCATAACTGCAACGCCGAGGTGTACTCTCTGCAAGATCCACCCGCATTCGGAAGCAAAGCCTACGAGTTGGACCGAACGGCCGACCGCCTGCTCGCAATAACCACCATCTTCCGAAACCTGTCCTTCCTCGAGATCAACCACGCAGCTCTATCCACTCCTCAAGTCCTAAAGTTCTTTTCCAACGCAATACGGCTGGTCGGAACCCGGGTCCTCCTTCTCCGCACTCATGTCAATACCTTCGACTTCATGAAAGATCTCGTCACCTTTTTCTCCAACACGAGCACAAAAATAAGCCTGCCCTCCCGCGAAGACGCCTACATCATTCTCCACTTCCTCTGCGCCTTTGCACCCATCCCGCGTCCCACTGTCCCCGTCAAGTTCACCCCTTACAACCCGCGCATCCACCGTTGCCTCCCCTCCGCCGTCGACAGCCTGGCCAAACTCCTCGCTCGCGACGACCCCAACCGGACCTATTACAAACAGATCTTCATCAACGAATCAACCTCGTCACCACCATACGACCTCCTGACCCGCGCCTTTGGCCTCGCCATCGCCGTCGTCCCCGACCGCACATCAGGCATCCTGCACCAGGTACACGAGACGGCGCCAACGACCGTCCGGCAGTACGAAGCGCGCATCGCCGAGCTACGGAAACCGTACCTCATGCAAGGCATGCTCGCGGCCGACATCCTCGCCAGCCTCGCACCCGGCCCCGAAACGGGTGTCTGCAGATCCTGGCTCGAGAGCGAGGACGGCTGGGCTGTCAGTCTGCTGAAGTTCGCCATGAGCCTTTGTGCGACGGACGCCATGTATGGACCGCAGCAACAGGTGCAGGCGCAGGCACAGGCGCAGGGAAGGGGCCAGAGACCGATGGACCACGACGTCCAGGGGTTTCAGCTCATTGTGCATAGGGCGCTGAGTATGATCAAGCGGTTGGGGGAGAAGTCGAAGGGGATGTATGGGGGCGTGCTTGTTAAAGGGGGTCCTGCGACTTCGTCCTCTTCCTCGGTTGGAGGTGCTGTGAATGGTCATAAGCAACGGGAGGGAGGGAAGAGTGGGGATCGGAATGGGGCAATGTCGGCCGATGGGGAGGACGGGGAGAAGGGAGAGGAGAGGAGCGACGACGAGGACGAGGATGAGGATATGGAGACGCTGAGTGTGGGCGGGAACGTGTGGCGCGTCAAGGCGGATGTGCTGCCGAAGAAGGAGACTTTGCTGAGTGCGCTCCTGATGAAAAGTCTGGATGCGAGGAGTCTGAGGCAGTTTTGTGGAATTGGGTATTTGGATGATGCGACGTAGGCGGTCGTAGCAAGTGGTGGATTGAAAAGAGGCTTGGAGTTGGGAGTGGGTGTACAGTCTGCTTTTGTGAGGCATAACCCTAGCATAGCGTGCTTGCATGCGATTTTGTGGAGTTGGCGTAGAGTGGAGCACAATGGGATTTTATGGGCTCGCGCTGGGCAAGTTTTTTTGAGATTTGGAGCCATATGTACACTGTTTGCACTTGCTGCATCCCATCTAGCTTGCTTATTTTGTGCCTTCGTCGAAGGGTGGATCAGCATATGGAGGATCTTTTCTGTGTTTTGCTGGTATTCTCGATTTGATATACCTACCCAGCTACTCCGTATTGGTGGAAGCGATGCTTTGAGGAGATGTTTCATGAAGTGTGCACATAGGAATGATTAAATGAAGCACATGAACCTTCCGGCTCCATTTCCAACACCAAATTTCCACGCCAAACATCACATAGTCCTCTACTTCGTACATCACAAAGAAAAATGTCCCGTCATAAAAATTTGCCCGCACCCCACGGCCCTACAATCAGGGCCGGAGCGAAGGAGGTAAGCCGACGATCTTGCTTTTTACACATATTCTCCTCTCCCCTCCACTTTCCCCTCCAGTGTTTCATTGAATTGTGTTTGGAAACGTAGAGTGAATATGAAGGGTTGTCGTTTTCATGGAGAAGAGAAGAGGAGGTCGGGGGATGCGAGAATGGGTGGTTTGAGGAGAATTTGTGGTTAGGTAAGCGGGGCTAGAGTGGATTGGGATTGGGGTGGCTGGGGAGACGGTCGGCGGGCGGAGTGGCGCGTGGACGGTGGGGCGGAGAGGAGAGGAGGGGCAGGAGGATGACTTGGCGGGTTTTCGGCGCTAAGAGGGGATGGTGATTCTTGAACAGAACTCAGTTGTTTGAGAGCTCCATTGTCGAGGTTGTTCACATTCCTTACGGGGAAATCATTGTTACATTGCCCCCTCTCCGTCCAAGACCTCCAATCTCGACCTGCTACAGCAACAGGTCCTTCGCAGCACAACCACCGGTCCCGCTTCAGGCACTGGAATACCCCGCGGTATTCTGCCCGAACAACTGTCGCGTGTCCCCCGCACTCCCTATCTCTCCCACCACAAACCTTCGCCCACAGCAGCGGCGTCCTGAGCGACCTGAACCGCCACATTCACTAGATAGACAGAGAACGTGAACGACGAATTCGACTCCGCCTCTTGCACCGACTCCCAACCCGCAACCCCGATTTTTCTCACAACCCCTCCTTCACCGATCCCCAAATCGAACGACCCGTAGCAATCATGTCTTCCGCACGAGGCCGCGGCGGCAAGTTCAACAAGCACAAGAGAGGTGGAGGGAAGCACTATTCGCGCGACTTGCAGCCGCTGAATGCGGATGGTGAAGTCATGGGCATGTGGGATGTGAGTAACTTTCTCCTTTCGCCTTTCTCTTCTCCCTCCCTCCCTCCCTTCGCATACCCCCAAGCTAACCTACCCCCGCAGATCCAAGCCACCAAAACCAAACCCATCGACGAAGAATCCTCCGAAGAAGACGAAGACGAGGAAGAAGAGGAATCCTCCGAAGACGAGGCCGGCCCCGCCCAACCCCAACAGGAGGAAATGACGCGCGAACAGCGCCGCGCGGCCGCCAAAGCCCGCAAAGCCGCCGCCATCGCGAAGCAGCAGCAAAAAGTCGCCGCACCGGGCGACCTCCCCACGGACAGCGAGGAGGAAGAGGAAGACGCCGGCGAGGGTTCGGACGACGACGACATGCCCGCGAATCCGAACCACACGGCCAAAGCCCGAAGTCAGGCTGCTAAGCCGTCCGCCGCCGCCGAGGACGGCGACGACAAGGGCAAGAAGAAGGCCGTGGATCCGAGCCAGCTGTCGCGCCGGGAGCGCGAGGCCCTGCAGGCGCAGCAGGCGAGGGAGCGGTACGAGAAGTTGCACGCCGAGGGAAAGACGGACCAGGCCAGGGCGGATCTGGAGCGGTTGCGGCTGGTGAGGGAGAAGCGGGAGGCGGATGCGGCGAGGAAGAAGGCCGAGGCGGAGGAGAGGGCGGAGCACGAGAGGGCCAAGAAGGAGCAGCTGGAGAGGGAGGCGAAGAGGAGGGAGCAGGCGGCTATGAAGAAGGCGCCGAAGAAGGGGGCGAAGAGGAAGTAGAGGTTGGAAGTTGGATTGTATATCGCCATGGGCGTTTGTCGGCTTGGAGCGAGAGGTGATTTGCCGCGAGGATGGACTTGGGTACATACAGATTGCGATTCGGATCATGATAGAAATGCATGGAGTAGTCTGGCTCTTGTGGAGTCGGGTTCTCACGTTTGTTTCCTCATTGAAGGGCGCCTAGTAATTCTGCTCCTCCTTTTCCTTTGCAACATCTCATCTTCTACGAATCCCTCGCTGTCTCTTATTCTGCAGCCTGCCCGTCCAACCTCGTTCCCGTCCTCGATACGCACTCTAACGATAGATCCTCTGCACATCCCGCCACAGTTCCTTCACTCCCATTCCCCATTCCCCTTTCCCATCACTGCCATCACCCTCGCTCGTCTCGTCCCGTACATGTGTGCGTTGGCTTTCTGGCGATGAGCCCGTCGTCCACCTGTCCCGCCATTTCGACCAGTGATTAGATAGGCCCTCCCACCCTTCCAGCAGAGGCCGAGTGAGTGAAGAAAGCCGAACACCTATCGAGAGTCGGCCCCACATTACTTGCAGGCGCTTTACGCAGTGGGTATATACCACTTCACGGTGCGCTTTCCGCCGTATCCTTTATCGAATGCCGTTCATTTCGCATTCTCGTTAGGCACAATGCAGGACCGCAGCAGAGAGAACTCACGCTGTGTCTTGCCCGCCTCGCTCGACCGGTGGGTTTTCGCGTACTCCAGCTGTGGAAGGATCTTCGATGGAGTTGTTCTCTCGTCGCTGCTCGTTTCCTTCCTCGTTTCTCCCCTCTCTGTTCTTTTTTTGAAGCTTCGTCCCGCTTCCCCTTGAATCGTGAGGAGGTGAGAAGTAGAAGTAGCCACGTGCATCGCAGTCCCTTGTGCGTGCACACTGCTATTCTCCGACGTGTATATGCATCTCGCCATCTCGCTCCCCGCCTACCCTCCCACAGATATAGCAGTCCTTCTCAATCTTCATCCCGCCCTCATCCACCAACACCGTTACTTCCCAATCTCCCACTCCACCCGCGCTCCGTCGCCGCTAGAAACCGTCTCCGTCACCGAGATCTCGGAGATTCTCTCCCCATCGCGGCCCAGCCAAATATTTTGGCAAATATCTAGCCACCAACCTCTCCTTCAACCGCACAATTCCACAGTTGCCTCACATCTACCCCTTTCCCATCTATCTCCCCGTTCCCGCTCCCATCATACACCGCTCTTAAGTTCATGTTAGTATACCAGCTTTCCTCCCGGCAAATACCCACTCCAACGCCTTCTCCTTTTTCCAGCAATGACACGCTGGAAGACTGTCTTGTGCAAGGCGGCGACGAAAGGAAACCTGAACTCTTCTCTTCCCAGGCCTGTTGGATAGCTTCCCTCGGACTCCGTAGCCATGTTCCCAATGCTTTCCCCTGCCTCCTCCCGCCATGTTGGCACGGCACGGCGCCCTTCGTGACCCTGTTGTTTGAGCTCAGCTTCCAAGTCCACGCAAGCCCACTCATTGCCAATATACTCAACCCCATCTTGTAAATCGCAGTCAATCTATGCGTGAACAAAATGTATATGACCTGGAAAGTCGAATCGCCTAGATAACTGCCGATCCAACCACTCGAATCTACAAATCGCCGCCGTCATCTCCACAGTCTGTCTGCAGCCCTCACACCCAGATTGTTGCCACAAATCACAGTCATACACACTGAAAAGCACCAATTATAAGTATATATGCTCAATTGCACTAGCCACATGTTATGAGATCTATATTTGCAGCCAGGAAGCCCAGAAATCCGGAGAGGATTTCCAGAGCAGATTCAGGGCCAGAGTAAGAGACCAGAAACCCCTTATGCCCGCCATACCGTCGATCCGGCCGATGGCCTCAATGATCCCATGAAAAGAAAAGAAAAGCCGCCATGACAAACGAAACCAATTCGAAGTTGGAAGAGAGCCGGGGATGCCACTGTCAGTGATGTAGGTGCTCCCATGCCAATTCCATTGCTTGTGAGCAGGAGGAGAAGGAGGAGATATCGCAGTGTGGGCGCTGAGGCTCTAGACGAACCACATGACTTCCTTCAGACCTTGCTGCTTGTTCAACTCAAGAAGAGGCCTAACCTCCACTGACTTGCCGCTTCCACTGCTAGTTTGAGGAGGCTTGGCCTCCTTCTTGCCAGAAGAAACCGGAGATTCATTTTGATGAGCGCGAGACCGATCCGCGGCCAGATGGGCGTAGTAGACTGCAGGATGGAGTGAAACTGGTGTAGTAGACCGAACGTAATGGTATGAATGCTCGAAGAGGAATTGCTGGAGTTCAGCGGCCTCCCATTTGCCCTCGTTTAGGATGCACTGATAGTGAATAGGACGAGCGGTGCCTTTGATTGCCACGTGAGCGCAAAGGTAGAAGTCGAACTCAAACGGGTGAGTGCAGCCAGTTTCCACGAGAGTTCCTGGGAGAGGATTGCCGTTCCTGTCACCCTGCTGCGGGAAGAAGCGAATATGGTGCCGTTTTCCAGCAATCACCACGGTGAACTGCGGGACCTGGACGCCTATTGCGGCGAAGACGTTCTTCATATCGCGAACCTCCTCCTCAAGGACAGCTGCATATTGACCTTCAGAGACTCCGTCACGGATGTACAGAACGCGCTGAGGAGGGCGGCCTTGTCCAACGCGCTGCATCCACATCTTGGCCATATCGCCAAGGTGATCCTTGATGTTCTGCGTAGTCACCATCTCAACGCGACTGCCATTAGTCTGACACTGGGCCCAGTACCTAGTATAGGTAGTGTCGGCAGAAACCGTGATTGCGGCAAATGAGGCCTTCTCATTAGAGCCAGCGCCGGGAGCAGGATGAGAAACGTCAGCCCCTATAACCATGGTGGGCTTTCCAACAGATTGAGGAGCAATCTTTGGGATAGTGACTGATTTAGCAATAGCTGTACAGCCACCAAGTTTGGCGTTGACCTTCATGCAAACGTTGGAGATGTACTGCGGTGAATTGCTGATGACGTGCTTAGATTGCAAAATCTGAGAGGGAACGCCGAAGCGGCAATCGCAGGACTTTTTGATGCGTCGATAAACCTCAGCATTGCGGTCGTTGACAATGAAGACCATGAGCATAGGCCGGCTGTTGAAGTAGTTGCCAGTCGAATTGAATGCCTTAGCAACCAGTTCACCACCGTCCGCCAAATTGCCAGGAGAGATGAACGGCTGCTTGGGCTGGCGGCCTGGGGCGGCATTAGAGGTGTTGAACCGGCCTCCATGGCCCTCGTAGATCCTGATGAAATTGTTGACGAACGCCTGAGTCTGCTCTTTGCTCGCACCAAATTTGCCCTGGATGACACAGACTCCCCAGGCACCAATCTCCCGCGTATTAGGGCCAATAAATTTCCTACCATCAAGGCGCCAGCGTCCCGCTACAAGATCGCGGGCTTCGACTGTAGAAGGCTTGGAGATGGGACCAAATCCAACAGCAGGAGATGGCAAGACGCGGGCATTGACCTTTGACTGAGTTGGGCTAACCTTTAAGCCATAGTGAAGGAGGTACGGATCCTGGGCCCAGTTCAGAAGCCTAACACCATACTCAATTGCTTTCATTCGGTCCCGGGGAAGCGTTACGGCAAACTTGATCATGGCGGACGTCTGGGTGTCACTCAGTTTCGTGTTGTAGCGCTGGTTTTCGTCGATCTTCAGATACTCCATTGGCAAGAAGACGTCATTCTTGCGAATCTTCTTGGTTACCTTTACCACAGGAATTCCAGATGTCAGAGTAATCCCATACTTTTTCTTGTAGTAGTTGTAGACGGAAATCTCCCTCTTCTTCTCTGGGTCGTCAGGATCAATGAACGTGGCTTCGTGCGCATCCTTCTGGCAGATCTCGGCGATAGTCCACTGGTTGCGGGTGTCCTTGCGGTGGAAGTCGCTCACACCAACCCGATTGAAGCGTGCCAGATCCCTACGCACATAGGAGTTTTTCCAATCGCGCCTTGCGTCCTTGACAATCTGGATGAACTGGGGAGCAGAACTACAGCGGAAGACCTGGCAAGCCGCGCGGAGGAGTTCCTGAGGACGCCAGAACGTGCCGTTGGCCACGTCGACGTTGATTGACAGAATCTTCTTTAGGTCACCCGTGAGGACAGGGCGCAAAGAGGCGAAGACACCCTTGAAAGCCTCAACGCCACCACCTAGATCAAAGCGCTGTTCACCCTTCTGGAAGAACGACTTCTTGATCTGTGTATAGATCTGAGAAGGGCGCTCACGCAGGACATGGTCCAGGAAGTTGATCGTGTCGATGCATTCAGTGGACCAGGAAGCGCGCCCATCTAGGAAGGCTTGGAGGGCTGCGAAATCGACCTTGCGGGTATGCTTGATGTAGATGGTATGCACATTAGACTTGTCAGGCTTAGGGCTTCGTCCTTGTTCCTGATCGAGGTCGACAGTGATGCGGGTCTCCTCACGGTCAAGCAACTTGCTGCACCAGGCAAGCTTGTTCCCATCGTAAATCCAGAGGTTCTGGGGCTCACCGAGCTGAGACTTGACGGCTTTCGAATTCCATAGTTTCTTGATGAGACCCCGCTTGGTGGGATCGACGGATTTGCTCCAAGATATCTTGAACAGGTCAGCATCGGAAGATTCAGAAGTGTGGACAGAACTTACATCGTACTGATGAACAATCCTCGTTGGAGCGCCGATGACATTGTACGTGTTGAGGGCGACAGCAGTCTCGCGACCATACTTGTTCAGCTCCTTGGGACGCTGAGGAAGAGAATCTGGGATCTCAAACTTGTATGTGTTAGCATGAACCAAGTCAAAATTTCGGAATATCCCAAATTCGCCCTCAATGCGCGAATTGGTACGATGTGCAGCCTGGTCCGCGGATGCCATGACGGTCGTAATGTTCAGAAGATTGGGAGTAGGAGATGACAAGGTTGGAGTTGTAGATGTGTGGATGTATTGGAAGGAGGAGGAAGAATGATGTGGAGGGAGAGGGGTTTAAATACTTTCTCGAAGGGAGCGGCGCAGGTGCAAGAGGACGTGTTCGAAAGAAGAGAAACAAGCCGTCATGTTTCAAAGTGTACATGAAATGTGGAAGCGGAACAGTTGGGGGTATCTCAGAGTGTTTGCGTGGCCCCACAGACACGGCTGCAGGTGATGGAGGAAATGACTTACTCCTCGAGCGGTGTACCAACCCCCGGCACCCAGAAACTCAGACAGGTTCTTGAGGTCGGTGTGTTTTGTGTAATCAACAGCGTGTAGCCCCGGAAGGCGGTCTCGATTCCCATCAAGGCGCGGTATTGAGCGCTGTGTGGTGCGCTGCCCTGTTTCGCCCGATGGCTGTGAATCCGATGAAGCGGACGGCTTCTTCTCCGCCTGCGCACGCGCTTTTGCGGGGCCAGCCATGATGATCTGTTTCAAAGGTTAGTTGGAACTGAAAGAGCATAATTTCATTGGTGGGATCATGGAAAATGAGGCATCTGAGCAACGTGTGCCCGCGACTCACCCCCCATACGCAAACGCGAAGAGGGAGATGAGGCGGTAAAGTAGATCGAATCTCGAAGAGACAAGGCGCGCGTGACATACCTGAATGAGCAATGGAAGGAAGCCGGAGTCGAGCGGTGAGATTGTGAACCGGAGCTGATTGAGGTCAGTCAGAGACCGTAGGAGCTAAAATAAAAGAGAATTGAGTGATGTTATGTGCTTCGAAAGAGAAGAGCAGATGTAATGTGGTTAGAGTTCAAAGACCCAGATGCTGGTGATGTGGCGAAAGTTTGGAAAGTGGAGGGACGACAGTCGATGTGAAGGTAAGTTGACAAAATTTGCCATGGACCCAAACATGGCTTGGCGCGTGCATGCGAAGCTCAAAGGAAAAATGTAAAACATGTGGGGAACTTACCGTGGTACTGGTGAGATTGGTGATGATGCTCAGCACCGGAGGCTTCTTGTGATGATGGCGGTTTGGACGAGTGCTTGCAGCTGAGGGCAGGCGCGAGAGAAGAGATTAAGAGATGAAGTGGAAAGGGAGGAGGAGCGAAGAAGCAGGAGAGCAGAAGAGGAGAAGAGTAGTGGGGTGAGGGTAGAGAGCCGAGGGCGAAGAGCCGAGAGCCGAGAGCAGAGAGCAGAGGGCGGAAGAGTCGTCGAGTTCAAGTTGAGAGAGGCGAGGAGGAGGAGGAGTGGGATGTAGAAGAGAGGAAGGATGGGGGTGGGAGGAGGTTGTTATATAGTCGGAGGGGAGACGAGGCGGTCAAACGGCAGGAGCGAAGCAGCCTCCCGCCCGCGCGAAGGAAAAGGCGGTCGGCGAGTGTAGGCGGCGACGAAACCTCTAACTGACGTATACTCGCAGACTCTCTTACCTGCGGATTGCGGTCAGTGGGTGGAGATGATAGAAGCCAGCTCGGCAGTGAAGTAGGTTTGGGGACCGTAGTGAGCAATAGCCGCATAGTAAGAGCGAGACTGACATGCTTTCGCTGCTAGACTAGTCTACCTTCACTCGCGTCAGCGGCTCGCTGTGTAGTGCTAACATTGCATCCCTATCTAATTGCACTGGTTACACAGGTTACACAAGCGTTACTGTGGCAGTAATGTCCCACGCGAGACTGGAGCGAAAGCACGTTGTCGTACGACGCGTCCAAGCTTGTATAGGCAAACTGAGACGGAAAGGAGCATCACGAATGGCAACGCAAGCTATAGCATACACCCGCGCTTGGAGAGGCTGGAAACATGGAGACATCTTCACCGGGATTACACTACGATACCCTATGAGGCCTCCTACTCTGGCACATGATAACCGCTTTGAACCTTGCAATGATTACAGCTTTCCAAGATCAAAATCAGTCTTGGTGCATCCGACCTGCCCTGCCCCAGGTTCCCAGACCCCGTACACCAAGCAATGAAAATGGACTGTGTCAAAATAGAGGATAGCTTCCAGCGAGAGGATAGAATGATGTCTTAAGGCGCAGCGGCGTCACTAGATATATTGACACCAACTTCTGAACGAAGGGGGGCCATGTCTCTCTGTCAGCGACCGTAGTAGCCTGCCTGGGTCAGCATATGGACATAACAGCACCTAAGTAGAAACGAACTTACCGCTACCCATACTCGACGGAGGAGGCGCACCCCAATGATGCATTGGCTGGTTGAGTTGAGCCGGAGGAGGTGCAACAGGAGCGACGGGCGTAGGGGCATGTGAGGGCACTGTGTCAGGCAACGTCATCCCCCTGAGCAAATTCACCACCTTCTGAGGGTTGAAGATGATGTCAAGGTTATAGTACCTTGCATGAGGAATGAGCGAAAGCATGAACGTGACTTCGCGGGGAAGAGGCTGCGGAGGAGCAGCGGTCGGCGTGCTGGCTACTCCTTCAGACGCGCGTGCCAAGTTTCTCCGAGCAGCGTCAAGCCGGCGTCCCGCTGCACCCTTCAAGGGCGATTCGCCACGAATCATCTTCCGCGGCTGTGCCAACTCGTTATCCACATCTTCCAATGGTCGCTTCGGGGAGTGGGAAACCAGCCCCAATGCTGGCTGAACACGTGGGGATTGGACGACGGGGGAAGGTCGACTTTCCTGCACTGCAGCTTGGGGTGCCGGTGGTTCTTCAACAGTTGGGAGTACGTTCGTCAACGCTGGCGGTCTCATCTGCGCTTTGAGGGATATGACTGGCCGAACTGCAGTAGGGTCAAAGGAAGCAGAAGCGAACCGTTGAGCGAAACGAGTAAGCTGAGGGTCTTCGGGGAACAACTCGCCCATTCGCTTCTCCAGCTTCACAATCTGTGCGAGCTCTCCGAAGTGCGACTCGTAATCATGGAAGAACGCAAAAAGAGGCTTGGCTCGCGCGACAGATTCCGGTTTTTGCGTCAACCGGTTGACCACTGTCTCGAAGACTGCACGCGCGTCTAATCCGGGTCAGCCTTTATTCCCTTCCACATGCCTCAAATCACTTACTGGTGAGATCGTCAAGTTTCATCAGATGCTTAATGTACTCCAAGGCAAACTCCTCGTCATCGGGGAAAAGCTTTAGCCCACGCTCAAAGATCTTGGTAGCGGCTGGGTCTTTGTAACAGTGATGTTCAATCAGGGCGCTGGCCACATACGTAGCGCTGAGCAGTTTTCCCCTCTTACGAGCGGCTGCGAAGATGCCGCGGAAACCCGGTGGATTGCCTCCAGGTGACCCTTTTCCCTGAATACGGCGCATGCTTCTCATCAGAGCGATCCAGGTATGGGATATGAGTTTCTTCAGTGTAGTCATCTGGGCATTGAACCCGGTCGAGATGGCTTTGATCTGAAGCTGTAGGGCGTCCTCCTTCTCCTTGACCCGCTTAGCCGTCTCCAGCTCCTCGTCACGATCCTCATCTTCGTCCTCCTTATTCGCCGCAGCACGTGCGGCTTCCTCGGCAGCCTGTTGCGCGTCGAATGCTTCTTTGGTCCGTGCAATGGCTTGCTCTTCGCGCTTCTTTGTCTTGTTGGTAAGCTCATATAGTTCGTCGAGTAGCCGATCGAACGGAGCACGAACGGCCTCGCCCTTGCGAGTACCCGCATTGTCCCCGTCCTCGTAGTCGCCCAGCTCCAGCTGATGTGCCCGACGGAAAGCCAGAAGACAGCTTTCCGGATTCGCATCAATTCCGTTCTGCAAAAATTCGTTTCCCTCCTTTTCCAAGCCGTTCTGGAAACACCACTCTGCTGCTTCGTACCATAACTCAGGCCAGAAACGGAGGGGCATGAGAGCTTGCTTGTAAAGATAGATAACCCGCTGATTGTACAACTCCGGCTTCTCCTCCTTGACCAGCAGTGCATCCTCCTTTTCCCACTGAATCCATGCTTTCCACAGGTTAACCTGATTCATGTATTCGTCATACCCGTCAAACCCTTTCACGGGCGGAAGTTTTGGGAGTGTTGTTCGGTTGATTCCCTTAGTAAGGTTCTCCAGAACATTGTTAGCGCTCCGCGCCGTCATGTAGAATGGCGATTGCTCCTGCAGGTGTTTTCGGCCCTACTGTAGCTTAGTACCGGAGATCCAAAGTGATATGGTTTATTCCTTACCGCTGCCTTGTTCAGCTGATGCTCGAACTTATCGTACTCTTTCCAGATCGTCAATGTCGAGTTCGTTGGGACGGCGATTGCGCGTTGATACACTCTCCGGAGCGTATCCATCTTCTGCATGTCGCGCCAGTCGCTCCCACCGAGAACACCGGGGAGGCTCGACTTGAGAAACTCTATGTAGTCTAACCATATCCGGCCCGAGCTGATGTCGATGCCAATACCATTGAGAACAAAGTCGTAGACTTGGTTAATAACGGGACGAGCCTTTTCAGGATCCCTCTCCATGTTGTGAATGCGGCGTATGTAATTGATGTACGCCGACCAGAGCCCGACATGGGGGTTGTTGGAAACTGATCGTTCAAACAACTTCTCTACCCGCTGCAGTTCATCGAGCCCAAGCTCCATGTTGATATATTCGATCCATTGTTCGGCCTTTCTAGGTTAACAAGATTGACGACGGACATCGCGAGGTAGACTTACTGCTGAGGGGAATACTTTGAAGAAACGATCATAGAGTGCTCGAACTTCGTCAAACTTGTGCCGCCTGCGGAATTCCTCAATCAGACTCAACCAAGCCTCGGTGTCACCACGAGGATCGTCAGAGATCCGGTCTTCAAGCAACCCGACGCGATCCTGGGGAAGACGCGGCTTCGGCAGAGAAGAAGCAGCAGCTGTGTCAAGAGTAGAGGGCGTTGCTGAGACAGTGTTGGGCTGGGTGGCGCCAGCCGATTTAGTAGCATCTGGCACCGGCGTACCTTGGCTAGCAACAGCGGGCGATTGTGTAGGACGAGCGTCATTGACAGGGACAGAAGTGGAAGAAGAAACACCAGCATGACCCAGATCTTGTACACTATGTAATGGTTGATTGTTTGGGGATACTGTATTGTTTGCAGTGTGTGTAAGAGAACCCTGTGGGGAATGAGACAGCCCATTCGTACTCAGTAATGCAGTCCCCGTCGTCTGAGGTCTCGAGTCTGGTACTTCATCATCCTCATCCTCACTCTCAACGACAAAACCCCCAACAGTGCGAGGCTGCTTCGACTGTGTCGATGCGGACGCGGCGGCAGGGGGCTGTTTGGCATCGCCTCCCATCATGGTCGGCGGGCTATTCGTAGTGGATTGCGGCATCGACGCCGATCGATCGGACGGGGCGGGCTCATCGTGCGTGGGAACCGTAGGGAGTAATGCCGCCGGGTCATACTCCGCTTCCTCGTCGTCCTCGTCAACGGGAGCAGATTGAGTCGGCGCACTGGAGAAGTTGCCCGCAGGGTCATACTCTCTTTGCGACTCCAGAAAAGCGTTCTCTGGATCCATATCTGCCATTGCGACGTGGATGGCAGAGATGTGGCAGCTACTTTTTGGTCGCGTGTCAAAAAGTGGTTCAGCGGCGACTGGAAAAGGAGTGGCTCAATTGCGATGAAAATGATCTGCAATGTCAGAGTGTCGGTGCCTAGAAAGAACTCGGGGTGGCGCTGCGCAGGATGGCAGAGCAGTTTGATTCTGGTGAGAGGAAGGTTGTGTGCTCTTCTTTGACTCGAGCTTTTGAAGTCAAAGGTTGTCGGTCGCGACGGACAATAAGCTTGGCACAGCCATCAGATGGCCCGAGCGTTGTCATAGCACCGCCACACGTCTACCACAACTACATATCATCCTCTTTCCAAACACTCCGGCAAGCCTCCCCGGCGCATGCCACCCACAGCTCACGATGAACCCGCACATTTCGCTGCCGAGGCCAACAGGTGGGCCGTCCAACTTCGGCAGCACCACACCATCGAACCGCAGCGAAAGCCTCAGAATGCCTCGCTTCTTCAAACGCTTGTTCAAGTTTCCGCAGATGGACTTTGAAATGGCATTATGGGAAATGCTGAACCTCATAATAGCACCGAAGAAGGTCTTTCGGTCAATATACTATCATGTATGAACCTCTGTTTTACCCCCCCGGCTTCGTTCGTTACTGATTCCCTCTTAGAAACGTAAGCCTCCACGAGCATCTCAGTTTCGAATCAATCCCGTGTTTCGATAGGCATAACGAAACTAAGACAAATCTAGAAACCAAAAACACATGGCATCGGCCGGACCCATCATTCACCTACCTCCTCTCGCTCTTCCTCCTCCTTACCTCGCTCGCATGGGGTCTTGCCTACGCCGATGGTTTTCCGCGCACCCTACGAATAATGCTAGTCTTTGTTTTTATCCACTTCCTTCTTCTTTCTCTCTTGATAGCGACATTATTCTATTTTCTCGTGGGCAGGCTCCTCGGACCGGGTGTGAAGGGTTTGCCCGGTCGACGAAGGCAGGGACTGTTCAACGTAGAAGATGGCGACGGCAACAACGAGCTCGAGTTCGGATACTGCTGGGACGTTGCGATAAGAGCATTTGTGCCAATATGGGTGTTTTTGTACTTTGTTCAGTTCTTGCTCATGCCAGTCATTGCAAGCAAATACTGGTGAGTCTCATAGCAGTGAACAATGTCCAGGACAGATACCTAACTTCGAATCCCAAGGCTGTCTCTTCTCCTAGGAAACTCGCTTTACCTCGTCGCGCTCAACTACTACTTCATAATCACCTTCCTCGGATACAATGCGCTCCCTTTTCTCAATCATACACATCTTCTCCTCGCCCCAATCGCTGTTTGTACGATTCTCTGGTTTGCCACTCTGTTCGGTCTCAACCTACCAAAACATCTCGCTCCGGTGCTATGGGCCGGCGCCAAGTTGAGAAAGGATGTATGATCTCATGCGGAAGCGCCCTTTCTAGCAAGGTGTACTCAAACTAGATGGTTGTACGATACCACCGGACTGAGTGTATATGGAGTTTATAAAAGAGATGTAGTGAGGCGATCGGTGAAGAAACAAGACATGTTATCGAAGCTAATTTTCGTCATTTGGCTATATCATTCGCGCGATAGATTGTCTACCAGACTATGAAAATCCATAGTGTCGTCCGCATTTCAGGAACGCAATGGATAAAGGGGCGGTTCAGAATCGATATAATTATGTATGTCCCTCCTCTCGCCTAAGGCGCGACCAGCCACTAATTTGGTAGCCGATTTTTCGATGTGGCACAGCCAGAGAACCTCCAAATCTCCAGTGGCACATCCGCCTCTTCCGTACGCTCAACTCTTCCGTCCACTTAACTCCAACTCCGCAACCATTATCTTATACACTGGACAATATTCCCAGCCATAGTAAAATTAGTCCATCGGCGCCATGCGGAAGGCAAAGCTGTCCGGAACCCTCATTCCATATTCGAACCTCCCCTCCCTCCAGCATGGCCGCTGCAAGCTGGGACTTTAAGCGACCGACGATGAATCTGCAGTTGGACTGGGCCCTCTTCAACATATTGAGTCCGGAGCTTCGCACCTTGGTGTTCAGAGCTGTGTTTAGTAACCCGGGTGGTTCCTTCACATCACCGGCAATGCGTCGATGCCGAAAGTGCGAGCATGGTCACAGTAGTGGTGCAATGATATGGATTCGGTGTTTCCAACATGGCAGCATACATGCTATGGAGAACAGAGAGAGCCTACTTACTACGTTCATCGTCCTATCACCGAAACGGACGATAGACTCTTGGCTTTTTTGTTGACATATCGGCTTATGTGAGTAACTTGGAAGTTCATTAGAGGAGTTATTGATTTTGATGGTGGAGTCGACAGATACTGGGAAGCGCTTCAATATTGTACCACGACAATATCTTCCACTTTAGGGGAAGCCCCTCCCTTCTCGCATTCTAATCCTCCTTGTCAGCAGCTCAGTGGTGTACAATCCGCCAAATCCATTTATCTACTTATGTCACTGAATGGAGTATTTTCCAGAAATGGGGCCTAAGACGTTGGTCCGAATATTGCGAGCTGCTTTCAGAATCGCCAAACATCCAATATCTGCGCGTCGATATTGAGACACCTGCCGCACTGTGTGCATCTCTCGTACCATATCTTTTGCCTCTGAGATTTCCGAGTGCGAAGATTTTTCCGGTTGAGGTGGATATGAAACTGGAGCCAGGTTTACACCAATTCTTCCACTTCGCAAAGGATATGAATTTCGCGATGGTGTATAGAGAAATACCGCACAGTGTGGAACTATATGGAGCTGTGCCCAAGAACGATCTGTGGGAAGGGGAGTCGGAGCGCGCTAGGCAGCCTAGGGATAATGAATACTCCTATTGAGAAAGAGTCTGGGGCGAGGCTACACACTAGCTCTGGTTCAAACCTACGAAGCCGAGACAGTGATGGAAGCACATAATTTTACAGGGAAGTGAAGGCGCCGTTGGATATATTTCAGGAATCAGTCTATCATGCTCCGCTTTCACAACCTCCTTATTGGATTGGATAGTTACGCCTATCGATTCCGGAACTAGAAGGGTTCTTATCCTTGCTCCTTCTGATTGCAATAGTGAAGAAATGTCGCAGCGTCTCGAAACACAAAGACATCGTCAACATCAAGATGCTCCACCATATGAATGGCAAAATCAGGCCGTCCCAACAAGATGGAAAAAGGCCGAAGTGATATGCCGTTCTCATCAGGCCATACTTTTAGCCGGAGACGCTGCAAACTTGTCACTTCGTCTAGACAAAATCTCGCAAAATCCGTGTATGACAGTTGAGCATCCTCATCTCTACAATCCTCCTCGTTGCTATGGCAGAGTAGAGTGAGAGACGTCACATTGGACCGTGCGAGAGGACTCAGTCCTGAAAGCCACGTTTGCGTTGCATACGCCTGGTATCGGCCACGTGAACATATCCCAGTCAGGAGCAGGAAGTTGCGGTTGCGATACAGAACCGGCAGGGTCTCGCTGTATATGGCCTTGTTGACCAAGACGATGCCGGCGTGCGGACGACGCTGGAGTTCTTCATCGGTAGCTGGACGGAGCACATTGAAGGCTGGGCCTGCTTGTTGGAGGACCCAGGCTGTATGAGTTCCGGGCCGAACAATGACTTCTGGACCGCAGCAAATGTAGCGGCTGTAGATGTGGTCGTTGCACCCAGGGGGGCTCGGGTTCTCAGCGTCTTGTTGATGCAGTGGCTGTAGGGGACATGTGCAGATATCAAGCTGGTGCGGCGTAAATGTTGTGGAGCTGGGGTGCTGAAGATAGGGAAACTTCAGATCGTATACAATCGTTGTAGTCTCTTCGTCCGGATGGGGTGGTAGTAGATAAGAGTATATCCTTTGGCGTAGCGCAGGGGTGAGACGAAGAAAAGCGGGTGTGTGAGGAGTGGAGGGAGATGTGGCCATCTGAGAAGCTGAACGGCGAGTGATCCTTCTCTGAGAAGCATGGCTTCAGAGAAGAATAACTGCATATAGTCTTTGCGGGGAGCGAGAAGTTTGAGGTAGCAGCGGTTATCAATGCAAGGCATCAACACTGCATCATGGTGATAATAATAGGAAATGAGCGACTTCCCGCTTGCCTGGTTTAGGGTAACGCGCCAGTCACCTAGCTGCTTATATGCATCGTGAAAGGGATGGTATGTAGTGATGGCAGCTAAATATACCCTCAGGTGCGAGCATGACAGTGTCATGGGGCGGGAGAGGGTAGCACCTCAGAGCAGAGGATGTCGAGGTTTGGGTTCAGGTCCGCGGCGGTCAGCCACACGTGGCGGTTCATTGGTCTCCTGCGCCACAGAATTGTTTCCATCCGTTTCCCAACACTTTCCGGCTGGTACTCAGCTTCGCGCCGACATCACAAGCATAGATCATGCGGAGAGCCAGTGGAGTGAAGGTAAGCGAGTCCGATGTCATCATTAGCAATCTGTACCCTCCAGAACACTGCTCACATCACACAGGTGTCTTCTGCCCGCGAGGTTTGCATCTTCTGCGCCACTAGACAACTTACCGCTGCCATACTTCCAATTGCGAGCTCTCAATTCCCTCAACGGAGGCACCTCAGTTCGTCAAACAAAGCTCAGAATGCCTCGGATTCGCTCTACAGGGAGGCGGCGCCTCGTTCTCGACCGCTCACGCCCAAGGAGCAGATGGAATTGATGCGCCAGCGGTTTGCTGTTCCGCAGCAACCACAGCCTCAGCAAACATCAAATGATGCGTCACAGGCAGGGGCTAAGACGGGTTCTCAGTCGCGGCCTTTTGATAGGCCACAGGCGCAACGGTATGGTTCGCAGCGAAATCTCAACCCTTTCGACCGCCGGGGTCCGAATCAGCGCTCTGAAAGATACACACCCAACCGCGGTGATCAGTCTCAAAACAGGTACAATGTGAGAATGGGAAACGGGCCATCTTTCGAGGAGGGGCCTCAATTCGGTTCCGCTCCACATTTGCGGCGAAGGGACAATATGGTCAACCGCACGAATCCTGCGTCCACTACGGACGCGGGCGTCTCACATCCTCCGCCTCTTCGCCCCAAACTAGACAAAGACGAACTGGCGCGCCTGCTGGGTAATGCGAGCGAGTCGAACAACAATGTGGCGCCGAGATCATATACACCCCTCGCACGAGATGCGCGGACAGAGGTGACTTGCTTCACTTGCGGGCAACAGGGCCATAGGAAGTGGGAATGCCCAGAAAGAGACTCGGACCGCCAGCAAACTCGTATGCAGCCGCAGGCTCCTTTCTCTAGACCGCAACAAGAATCGCAAGGATCCGAAGCGGACGCTGCAGAAGGGTGGAAGCAAAAGGGCATCATTGGGGAGGACGGCGTGCTTCGAGAGCAGAGCAGTCCTGCCGAGGAAGAGGAGCGAAGAAAGGCAGAAGCCCTTGAACGGCTGAGTCGTAAATTCAAGATCGATGACGACAGCTTGCCTAAGCAAACCCGTAATCGATATGAGGAACCGATGCGTCGCCGGGGAGGAGGCCAAGAACGAAAAGGGCGTAATCGAGTTATGCGCAATATGGATGAGGAAGATGAGATATATGTCAGTAAGGCGGAGCGTAAGCGGCTACGTGAGGAGGCGAAGAAGGCTGCACAACTCGCAAAAGCGGAACCGGTTCGACTTTATCTTCCAGAGTACATCAGCGTCACCAATCTCGCATCCATGCTGAAACTGCGCGTAGAAGACTTCGTGAAAAAGCTGGAAGAACTGGGATTCGAGGACGTTCAGAACGATCACATCCTCAATGCCGAGCATGCGGCCCTGGTGGCGCAGGAATATAACTTCGACCCCGTCATCCAGGTCGAGAGCGAACATGATGGCGATTTATACCCTGCCCCACCGCTATCTCCAGAGGAGTACGCAAAGCTACCTCATCGCCCACCGGTGGTCACCATCATGGGCCATGTCGACCACGGAAAAACGACTATCCTTGATTATATGCGCAGCACGAGCGTCGCTGCCACGGAGTTTGGAGGCATTACACAACACATTGGTGCCTTCAGCGTTCCCCTTTCCTCCGGTAAGAAGATTACCTTCTTAGACACGCCGGGTCACGCCGCCTTCGAGACAATGCGCGCTCGCGGTGCCAACGTTACGGATATCGTCGTATTAGTCGTAGCCGCCGACGACTCCGTCATGCCACAGACCGTCGAGGCAATCAAGCATGCGCAGGCAGCCAAGGTTCCCATTATTGTCGCCATAAATAAGATTGACAAGGCGCAAGCGGACCCTGAGCGGGTGAAGCTGGATCTCGGGCGTCATGGCGTCGAGGTCGAAGATTTCGGTGGAGACGTTCAGACCGTGTGCGTTAGCGGCAAGACTGGTCAGGGCATCTCCGATCTGGAGGATGCCATCTCTTTGCAATCCGAGGTTTTGGATCATCGCGCGGACCCAGAGGCCAATGTGGAAGGATGGGTGCTCGAGGGTTCGACTAAGAAAAATGGACGGGTCGCCACTATACTGGTTCGCAATGGCACGCTCCGCCCCGGCGACTTCCTCGTTGCTGGCAACACCTGGACACGCGTAAAAACCCTCCGCAACGAAGCAGGCGCCGTGGTGCCGGAAGCGGGACCCGGCACGCCCGTCGAAGTTGACGGCTGGCGGGACCAGCCGATGGCGGGAGATGAAGCTTTGCAAGCTGCGGACGAAGACCAGGCATCGGAGGTGGCAGAGTTGCGCAAGGAGAAACTCGAGCGCCTGCAAATGGCCAAGGATGTAGAAGCCATTAACACTGCGCGTCGTCTGGAGGCAGAGCGTCGCGAAGCTCAAGAAGCTGCCGCCAAGGCTGGTGCGAATGGAGGAGATGCGGTCTCAACCAAGACGGCACAAGAGAGCGGACCTGAACTCGTGAGCTTCATCGTCAAGGGTGATGTCTCCGGGTCTGTGGAAGCCGTCATCGATTCCCTCGTTGCAATCGGTAACCATGAAGTCGGTACACGTATCCTGCGATCCGGTGTTGGCTCGCCCTCCGAGTTCGACGTTGAGCATGCGGCTGCTGCAAAAGGTCATATCGTCAATTTCAACACGCCTGTGCCAGGTCACATATCCGGCCTGGCGGAAGAGAAGGGTGTCAGGATTCTAGATTCGAACATCATTTACCGTGTCGTCGAGGATGTAAAGGCACTCTTGAGCGAGAAGTTGGCTCCCAAGGTTACCCAGAAGGTCACTGGCGAGGCGGAGATTGCAGCGATCTTTGAGATTGGATTAGGCGGAAAGAAGAAGTTGAGGGTTGCTGGCTCCAAAGTTCGAAACGGTATCATAGAGAAGGGAGCCAAGGTGAAGGTGCTCCGAAAAGACGAGGTGGTGTTCGATGGTGAGTGCGAGCTTTTTGTCCATGCTCTTCTACAGGTTTTCGCTTACTGACATGACACAGGTGTCATCAACTCGCTCAAGAACCAGAAGAAAGACGTCGATCAAATGCGCAAAGACACCGAGTGCGGTATCGCCTTTGACGGGTGGGAGGATTTCCAGGTCGGAGATAAGATCCAGTGCTACGAGGAGAAGAGCGAGAAGAGGTATCTGTAAACCTATCGACTTCACTCTGTATATATAGACCTGCATTTTTGGGGCGTGGGTGGTGTCTGAAAATGGCATTGTACGGCTACCTATTCTAGCCATTGTTGTAAAGCTCATGAACATCCTTCATAAATCCTTCATAACTGTACTATTCCTCACAGTGGACAAGGGGCGGGCAAGCACACACAGACACACGGAAGTAGATCGAGAGAGTCATGTCCATTAATTGTCCTCCAGAGCTCAGAGCTCGTCAAACATTATGCAGGAACATTACCAACTTCAGCGTCACGTCTCCACGAGTAACCACGAAAACCGGCATGTGTGCGATCTCATGGAGGGTTCCTGCGGCAGCAGTGCCGGATAACGCTCGGTGAGATGTCCGCATTTCAGACTTAGGGCTTCAGCTCTTCTTTCGAACCATCCAGGGCACGATCATTCACACTGTCGAAGGCTGAACCCATAGTGAACAAGTTTTTCGGGCCGTCACTGGTGACTAAACGAACATCTTATGTTATGTATAACAGAACTGCTTACCCCGAACTGCTATCCATTACAGACATGCAAATAATAGTATGCACTCCTTAACACCACTAGTTCCCGTACTAGATTCCATCCCAGTCCCAAACGTCAGCATGCGCGAAACGCTAAGTCCCTTCCAGATAATACATGCCGTTGGAAAGAGAAGAGGAACGCTAGACAAAACATGAGCAAGAAGAAGAGCGGTGGACTGATACAGTGCAAAGAATGAAACCGTGACGGGCCAAACGGAGATTACTAGTACATGTCGTCGTCACCATCACTGTGCCGCGTGCTGCCGAGGGCACTGGCTCGGCCACTACCACGGGCCGACCCACCGCCGTTGATGCTAGGCTCGTCCCCCTTCCTCTCCCGCTCACGCTCCAGCATGGCTCGCAGATCCGCATTTTCCTCAACCTTCTGCTCCAGCCTCTTTCTCGCTCCGCTCCGATCGAGAAGCCTTGCCTCCCGTTCGGCTTTCAAGCGCCGCTCCAGTTCCCTGAGTCGATGTATCCACCTCTGCTCGCTCGTCTGCAGCCCAACCGATTGTGGATATGGGTGGTCGGGCTGGTTTTGCACTCCGTCAACAGCAGAGGAGGAGTGGTGACGTAGCAAAGACTGAGCCACACTCGTGCGTTTGGAACCAGCAGGAGTGGCTGAGTCACGGGTAGTATCGGATACCGTGTTGGTTGTGCTCCGACGAAGCGCTTGGATCTCCGACCGTAGAGTTTTATTCTCTGTCCTAAGCTTCGTAAGCTCTGCAGAGTTCAGATCGACCATTCCACCTCGGATGGTGCTTGGCCGACCAATGGACTGCCGCTGGGCGATGACAATCTTCTCCAACTGATCAAGTCGCTTGACACGAACATCTAGGGTGTGTTCCAAAGTCTGATAGTCGCGCAGTAAATCCTTCTCGATGGATCGAATGCGTGAGCGGAATCCTCCGATGATGTTCTCGATGGTCTTAACAGCTTGAATCATATTCTTGTTGAAGCCTGTGATGTTCTTCGAGATGAGCTCCATGGATGTCAGCTCCCCATTGATGACCGCATGGTTTCTTGACCACTCAGGTCCGCAGAGCGTCGACAGGCGATTCCAAAGAGCAAAAAGTAGGTTGTTCCGCTCCAATAGCTGGTCTTTGTATTGAGTTTCGAGTTGAACCATCTTGCGGCGGTCATGGCTCCGCTGGGTCTCGAGCTCAAGGACTCTGGTTTCATGCTGTTGTATGGTCCTGCTGATGGACTGATGTCCACGCTTGGCCGATTCGAACGCAGCTTGATCCTGGCGGCGTGCTTGACGTTCACGTTCCAAGAGATCGGATAGTCGACGGCTCTCCAAACCAGTGCTCTCAAGGAGGGCATCACGATTTCGGAGCAACCTATCCTTCTCAGCAAGATCATTCTTCGTGTCATTAAGCTCCTGGACCGTGGAGTCAAGATCACGTTGCAACTTGTCAATATCCTGTGACGACAATGGTAAGCATGGTTGTGACGGTTGGGGATGAGAGTTGGATACCTTGAGAAGACTGGACTTCGTGCCGTTGAGGTTACCTAGGGCCTCGCGGAGACTGGTTTCAAAGTCGTCAAGCCGCTGTTTCCATGTCGTCGCCTCGACCTCCTTCCCTGAAAGACTTTTGCGGAGCTTTCTGTTATCCTCTTTCAACTTGCTGAGCTGGGCATTCAGGTCCGTGATGATCTGTTCCACTTCCTGCTTCTCTCGGCTATCCAAGATCTCCCGTTGCCGCCTCTCTTCTGTCAAGCGCTCTTCCAGCTCCCGGAACCGTTCCTTCTCGTCCTGTATAGTGTTGTGCGCGACGGTCAGCGAAGACTCAAGTTCACCGATCTTGATCTTGTCGCCCTCTTGCTCCTCGCGAAGGAAGTCAATCTCGCTTTGGCAGGATTCTAACTGGACTTCTAGACGCTCGTTCTTTGACTTCTCGTCAGACAGGATCTTGTCTTGCTTGCCCAGTTCGTTATTAGCGTCTTCTAACTCGGATTCCAGATTCTGGATCCTGCGCAGACTTGCGTTCTGATCATCCTCAAGCTGCACTAGGCTCTCACTGACGTTTTTCATCTCTTGTTGAAGTGCGTTGAAATCTTCGTTCAGGTTATCGAGTTCAGTAACGAGACGATTGCATTCTTGCTCCTTCTGCTCAATCTCCCCTTCTAGCCGTTGGATCGTTTCAAGGGCCTGTTGCCGGAGCTCCTCACACTCCTGCTCCTTGTCTTGTAGCACTTCCAGGGCTTCGTCCCGCTCTGCTTGCAGGGCTTGCAAGTCCTGTGTCTGCAGATTCAGTTCTTCATCAAGCTCCTTAACCTTCGCTTCTGCCTGCTCAAGCAGGTCGAGATGACCGTTCAACTGGTCATCTAGCTCTTTATACTGGAGTTTTGTCTGTGATAGCTCGTCTCGCAGTGCAGCATATCTACCTTCGAGATCTTCTCGATCCGCATCGCTGAGCTGAGTGACACGCGTGGCACCACTGCCTCTAGATGCAGGTCGTTGGTGGTTGCGCGAGATTGACCGCTCGAAGATGCTGTCCCCTGCTACAGAGCCAACATCGCCTCGCCGGACTGAGAGCTTCAGGCTCTCAATTTCTTGTTGTAGTCGCTCCCTCTCGCGGTTCCGCGAGGTGAGCATAGAGGTCTGTGCACTGAGGTCTCGCCGAAGCTCTGCATTCTCGCTCCTTAACTGTTCAACAAGCGTGGTGCTAGTGGCGCCAGTGGATGGAGGTGCCGCATCCTCGTTGAATTCTGACCCCGAGTTCGACCGTGCTGTAAACGAGGCAAGGTTACGTCTACTGATGTTATAGACATTTCTCACACTATGGTTCGTCGTGGTGGAATGCTGGTGGAACTGCTGGGCTGAAGCTTCTTTCAGACGTTCCACTTCTTCGCGAAGTCTCTGGGCCTCTGCTTCAGCCTGGGCACGACGAGCACGCTCATTTTCCACCTCCTCCTCCCATATATTCATGGCTTCGTCAACGCTGGGGGAAGGGGCTTGTGCGTTCTTCTCGCCCATCGACTTGATATACTCTGCCATGCGCCTTTTCTCAACTTCCTTATTGAGGTTTTCTTGCTGCAGCTGTTCGATGGTGCTTTCTGTGGACTCTAACCGCTCGCGCAGGTAAAGGATCTCCTCTTCGAGCTCGGCTTGTCTGGACGGGTCGCTGGTTTCGTCGTCCGATCCACTTGTTGACTCCTTTGGAGTCTGACCATCATCTTGATTCTTCATTTTCCGCTCCAGCTCACGAATCTTCTTACGCAGAGCCTGGTTTTCTTTCTTTTCGTTCGCCAAGTCTGTCTGCAACTGAACGTTCTTCGATATCATCTCCTTCACGCCCTCGTCGGACCGGTTCTGGAGCGCCTGGTCCAGGAAGTGTATCTTCAACTTCAAATCGAAGTTCTCCTTACTCAGCTTATCAATCTTGCTGTTCTGCTCCTTCAACGTCAAGTTATGTTTACTGCGGGTGAAGGGGGTGGCCACATGTCGCTTCTCGGGAGACCTCGAATGTTTTTCACGATACTCTCGGGCGACGGTATCTGGCACCTGGATGTCTCTGACGTGCCTAGCAATGACTGTGTCAGTGAGTGCTGATGCTTGAGCATTGAACGCGCGAGGGGTAGCAGGAGGACTGTTTGAGGTTGTTGCTTCCTCATCTAAGCGGGCTAGATTTGATTCAGAGGCATGATACCCCACTAACGAGTTGGCACTGATACTCCTCGCCTTGTCCCAGGGATTGGAGTCACTGTACCCTGAAACTGAGGAGGCAATACTGCCTAGGCTGGGCAGCCTCGATAACGCCATACTGTTCCTGTTGTTGATTGAGCGTGGGACAGCTCCTCCGCTCTGCAAAGCGTAGTCCGCGCCGAGACTCACGTTGCTCCCACCGTCGCCTGACAGGTCGGAGCGGTTTGCCACGGAGGACACAGACGATCGTTGACTGGAGGTGCGCTGTTGTAGATGCCTCGGTCGTTGGCTGGCCCTTGTCGCAGGCGTTGGGAGAAGTGGAAAGGGAATGTCAACATTCTCGATACTGAGTTCATGGTCCTCGGTGAAGGACGAGTCTCCGTCCACCTGCCCAAACTCTGGCGCTTTCACCGTCGATGCGCTTGAAGTCGGCCGCCGAGAACCATCTGCATTCCCTTGCTGAGCGCCGACCGCGGCTTGTCCACTACTCTGATTGTCTGGCCCGGTATGACTAGGGACGCTGCCTGGGTCGAATGCGCGTGAGCGGTTCCGCTGTGCAGCCTGTGCCGATGGGGACGAAGGCATAGGTTCCGACGTTGACGTAGTCAGGTCTGGCGAGTCCTCTTGCGGATCGGAATCTATATTGAGACGCCGGGCGGCGGGTGTCTTGTATGCGTCGGCAGGTGTAGGAGGCTCATCCGTCAATAATGAGGAACCTTCGTTTAGTTCAGATTCATTTCTAGCTTCTATATCCTCTTTCCTATCATCTGATGTCGGCGTTCGTGCTCGTGAATGGCCCGGAGATCCTCCGAAAAGATAGGTATCATCAACGCCAGGAGTGATCGCCGGGGTCTCTGCCTGTGCCATAGCTTCCGGTAGGAAACTGGATTCAATGTCCATCAATCGGCGCTTCATCTCTCTGTCAGCAAGTACGCTTCCGTCGCTATTTATTTGACCGTCGGCTGTTCCCAGTCGCAGGAAACTGTCGTCATCGTCGGTCGGAAGTGGAGGAAGGTCGGAATCGGGTAAGTCAGAAGTCTGCATATCCTCGAGTTGGGATCCATCTTGCAAACTCTCGATCTTCTCCGTTGCGCTGGAAGGTAGTGGAGGCAGTGCTGTATCGGCCATGTGTGTTCGTGATGCTTCGGCATCCGCAGTAAGCGCTGGATCAGAAGATGCCATGGCAACCGAGAGCGGTCGACTTGTTGTAAGTCTTGTTATGGCCGCAGCAACGGCATATTCAACCTGTTGGAGACGGCTCAGCTGTTCGCAGTGGGCCAAGTTCACCTTCTCCCTCGAAGACTGAACGTCAGGGCAAAACAACGCTAAGCAAGGGGGGTTCATGTTTGCCAAGCCTCATTGTCAACAGTTGACGCGCAGAGACGATCCGGGAGTGGCCCGTGCGCCGACATTCAGGGAATTGTTGAATGGCCTACTACTCAATAAATAGGTGCTCTACCACTAAGCTATTGATTAGTGGTAGCCCTGGAGGTCATCTAACATCTCCCCTACATTCAGGTCACATGCCAGATGTGGACCTTTCCGTAGACTGCAAATTGCTACTGTGTATAGGCATGGGCACGCACTATTTGAGGCGGGAAATGTGTCTTGGTGACTATCCTGACATGCTTTCGGGAGGGAAGAGCGTCTTCCAACTCTTTCCACTCCGTACGCTTGCGGTACTGCACTCACATCCAGTATATGTGCAAACTTATAAACACTCCGGCTTCTTGACTGCTGCATCGCCTGTTTAGTTCGTATGCCTTATAGTGGCACCCTGTAGGATGTCAACTCCTCAATCTGCTTCTCAATCTCCATGTCCCGAGAAGGTTCCTCATGACTCCGGTTTTCCTGTCTCCTTCATTCGTTTTGCCTTTTTCTCCTCTCGTCTCTTTATCTCTTCCGGTGTTCTGTGCTTCTTATGCTTTTTCACTGGCGAATCACCTGCATGCTCGTGTTTTCTCTTCTCCGGCTTATTGAGCGAAGGAGCGGCAGTCGCATCGTCCTCACTGTCCGAAAATCCAAGGGTGCCAGGGTCCGGGTCCCCGAATCCAGAATGGAAGTATCGCATTCGCAAACCTTTCACTTGTGGTCGTGGGGCCCGTATCGTGCTTCTTGTAATCGATTCTGCTGCTTCCGAGCCAGTGTTGTTTTGTGACTGCTGGGCGGCAAGCTTGGGTATCTTAAGGACTTGTTGTATGTGGAGGGTCTTGGTTATGCGGGCGGATACTAGAGCACGTCAGCAGGTATTTACGAGACGTCTAGAAACAACTTACCAGCTTTATATCCATTCTGGCGAGGTATCAAAACCTCACGTTCGCCTAATTCATCCTTTTCTCCAGCGACGAATCCATAATCAGTCTCCTTATCGGTGAGTATGGGAGCGCCTGCCAATGCCTTATCCATCGTGATTTCCTTCAACTCAGATAATGACACACCCGCTGGAGCCGTTATGTGCCATATCTGTTTTCCTTCCAGGTTCTCGAACGCTTTGACGGCATCGGACGTCGGTACTAAGGGCGTTGGAATGGCCTTAAAAGCCTTGGGGGGCTCGAAAGGTAGCGCAGGACGGAACTCGACAGTATGCGACTGTGTTCTCTGAGGCGCCCTGAGTGCAAGTCAGTAAAGCGCAACAACCCTCAAAAACGCACATACACTTCCGGACTGGCCCGTGCCGCTGGAGGGGGAGCTTCATCGTCCGATTCACTAGTCGATTCTTCTGAACTGTCTGACGCGCCGGTGTTGGAAGTTCCATTTGTTCCATTCTCCGCACTGTTTTTGCCCTCCTTGCTCTTCGCCGCCTGCGCGCTAGTCCCCTCCGAGCTCGAGGTATCTGAGTCCGACTCTTCGCTTGTATTCTCTTTGGCTGGCGCTTTTGGTGTAGGTAATGGCACAGCGGTTTTCTTGGTTATGCCATTTGCCTGCGGCTTGTGGACACCTATAGTGGCCGTGGCTTTCTTCTTCGATTCACCTTCCTGCTCCTTCGAGGGTTTTGTATCTGTTAGGGAATCGTCGCTATCGCTTATGTATTCGCTGCTCAGCGGGGACTTCGAAGGCTTTTGCTCGGATTTTGGCTTCTTGTTTGAATCCGTCAGAGGCACCTCAGTCTTTTTTGACTTTGCCATAGTGCGTCTGTCGTTGTTTTCGCGTTTCGGTCGGCGTCGCAAACCGCGCGAACTTTCTTGGTGGAGCAGAAATTCTGCCGCTCACCGCCTAGCAGCGGGAGCTAACTTATTTGGGTCGACCGTAAAATATACGAACCCGGGAAACCTCAACCCCAAGAATTCGCTAGCATAAGTTGACATTGCCAGCGGATTTGAGGATATGCCGGGGAAAAGGAAAAGAAGTAGTGCCGCAAATGCGAATGCTGATGCCACCGGTTTGTTCTGACCTTAGAATTGCGATTCTCTGTGCTGATTCATTCTTCAGCTGTGCATTCAGAGGAAAGAAACGTCAAGCCAATCAGCGCGGTTGCTGCCGCAAAATTAAGATCCCAACCGTTTCTGCAAGAAGAAGTTCCATCAATTGAAAATCCCAGCTCAGCCAATTCTCTTGTCTCAAGCGAAATAGAAGGAGAAGAAGGAAGATCACTTGGCGAAGACGAGGCCTCGGTTCCCCAACCCAATGTCCAACTGTGCACGTGGCGATATGGACCCGACTATGTATCCTCCGAGTCGGAAGAACAGGTCACTATATGCTTGAAAAAGGGTGCCACCATCACCTTGATAGGATGTTTCGATTTTACCGTGTTAAGAGGGGCTATCAACATCAATGGCGCAAACTTCGGTGCAGTACTTCGCCGAGGCGAACAACCCAAAACTTCTCGTGCATACGTTCTTTCGACGCATCCCATATCCGTTATCAAGGGGTTGGACAGTGAGAATGAAATCCAATTCCTAAGCTGTCCCGAAACAACGCCTCTAGGTTCATTGAACCCACTCTTTCGCAATATCTGGAATGCCAAACCTCTCACTGGACGGGCTAAGTCCTTCTCATTGGTATGTACGAAACACCTTGTTTCTATAATATTCGCGTGCCTCACATAGACCAGACTGACAAGATCTGCAGATCACGGAATCTGACGCGGACCCTCTTCATAGACCTCTCACACCTGAAATCATACCCGATGATTGGGTTCGCCAAGTTGATGAATGCGCAGCCACTTTCAACACCACCCTGGTTATAGGCCCACCCTCATCCGGCAAATCGAATTTTGCAAAGAGGCTTCTGAATAGATACCTGACCGGCCATGGTAGACTAGCGCAGCCCATTTCTTCCGCATTGTTTCTTGACCTAGACACGAGCAAACCCGCGTACACACCCCATGGCCAAATATCGCTTGTACTGGTACGACAGGTCGATCTCGGACCCCCTTATACACATCCTCACCCGTTGCCTAAGTCTGCAGGGGGCAATGAGATTGTCCGGTCTCATCCTGTGCCGGTCCACAACACGTTGAACTATCTGGACCACTTCCTTGCTGGTACAAGGGATCTCCTACGTACCTTCCAGGGCCTAAACCAACAACAACCATCCGGCCCCCTCATAGTCAACACCCCCGGCTGGCTTTATACCTCGACCTTCAGCACGCTCCTCGATCTGCTCCCTCTCCTAAAACCGCGGAACCTCGTCGTCCTCGCAGACGCCAGCTCCATAGATGTCGACACCGCCTCCAAACTCCACACCCTCGACACAGCCTCTCGGAAACTGAACGCTGCAGTTTTGCATATCTCCGCGATCCCAGCACCCCCTACTCCTTCACCTTACACAGACGCACACCACCGAGACATGCACATGCAGTCCTACTTCCACCTACGCCTGTCCAAATCCTCGGAACCAGCATTCTCCTCCCTTCCACTCACTCACCTCCCGCCTTGGGAATTCTTCCTAAACGAAACAGAGACATCACCGCAATCGCTCATCGGCGTTATAGCACTCTGCGACCCCTCTTCCCTCACACCCCCAAATAGTCTCCAGACGATCCTCAACGGCGCTATCGTCCACATCATGGATACCTCTGACCCGGACATAATTGGCCAGTACGGCACACTGCCTCGGACGCAAGACCGTTTCGGCATCCCCTATTTCCCCGTCGACCAAGACACAGGCGCTGTGAAGATGTTGGATCCGGCGTCATCCCGGATCGTGGCTACGGCATTGGTGCGTGGGTGGGATGTTAGCAGGGGAGTTGTCCAGCTTCTGGTTCCCAAGGGTGTGGAGAGCGTTATGACTTCGCTTCGGTCGGACAGGACGGTGTGGGTTGTCGGGGCTTGTGAAGGGGCGGGGTGGGCTTATGTGGAGGAGGCCGAGTATGTTCGGAGTGAAGGGGGAGGAGTGGAGGGGCAGGAGTTGGACCCCTGGGTGGAGAGGAGGGAGGTGGTGGAGGGGATGGGGTATTTGTGTGTGCCGCGGAGAGTGAGGCGGTTTCAGCAGTGAGGTGTTATGGAAGAGCCGGAGTGGGGTGAATAAGCTTGTTGAGATATTTGGTAATTATTAGGCTGTCTACGAGAGTTGCATTGAATCAGTGAGATCACTGGAGCCATCAGTGCTGGAGCATACATTTTCTGCTTCCCTTCCGCTTTTAATCAAACGTGCCAATTTTCACGAGGCAATCGCACCGAATGCCACGGCTGGGAAAGCGAAATCTCCAAAATGCTCATTCCTAATTTGTCTTCTACATGGCTGTAGTTGACCTTAGATACATACGAATCACACCCTCACCACTCCTTCCTTCAAGAGCAGCTTCACTTCCAGCAACTCAGCCAACCCACACCAATCAGGACCCAGGCCAAACCCAACACAGCCTCTCCCATAGCCTCTCCCCTCTCTTTTTGAGATACTTCACAGTACAGGTGAACTAGACCATGCCCTACGCTCAAGCAATTGATGACGAAGCCAGAGACGGAAATGTTCCGAGAAGACCAGATTGGGTGCTACGTCGACACTGCGGGGCTTCGGGATAGCCGATGACTATTGTGTACTTGTACTTACAGCGTGGCGAGGAACGGAACTGCGGATGTAGAGGGAGGGACGGGGAGGTGACATCATTGCTTTCTCCGGGAGTTTGGCTACGACGCATGCAGGTATGCTGCCGAAGGAGCTTTTGGCCGTCTGGACCACACCAATCTCTACCGAGGACTGCTTTGAAATACTAGTATTCGGAACGGTTTCCAGCAGCAGTGACGTCTCATTCACATGCGGATGGTTCGGTAGCCACCATGACTCTCTCAACTACGGCCTCCCCGTCACCGGGGAAGACAGAGACAACGCTCCTTAACAACTCGGATTCGCATGACGAACGTCATTACAAGTACTGTGTATTGAGCACCTGGGCAGGAATCAGGATAGGGATAGGGATAAGGGGCGCACAGCCACGATCACCGCGTGAGGAGCACCGCCACTGGTGTCGGTCCGATAACCGAGATCTGGCGCACGGACCGTAAGCCACAGCTGTTCTTCTCGCGATCGGATTCTCTTCCAACAGCATGCAGAACCAGCAGAATCGCATCAGCCAACGAGCATCCACTCAAAGTCTCTCCAGGAAACGGCAGCGTCGCGGAAGCAACAGCATCCGGCTCAGAGGGCGCCGACAAACGTCTTCCAGTGGCCGGGGAACACGCCCGAAAGCTTACGGAGTCCCCAAAACCATCACATTCGGCGAGGTCTGCGAGCGACCGTGCTCCAGCCTTCCCCAGGCTTCCAGGGGCATGAAGATCGAGAGCGTTGTCAGGACCCTTTTTCACAGCACGAAACTCGATCGTCAGGTTTTGGCGCGCCAAGTCGTCGTGGCGCGCTAGGACTTTTGTGGTAAGCGTAAACCCCACGAGAACGCCATGAGCGGGCGAGTTGCGGATTGAGAAGAGGATGAAGCAAAGAAGCGGTGCGTGTGTGAGGTTTTGGCTGGCGGGTTGCGAAGATGCGGGCAGGGCGAGCTAGCTGCCTGCTGGCCGGACGGGCGTATTTGGGTTCCTTAACTTAAGGATGGGCCCGAGGGAGGTGCGCTTCGTTGGTTCTGTTTCCCTTTTGCTTTCACTAAAGATTGAGCATTCACCAGCATTTTGCTCTACAGGGTCATAGATCGCGAATACGTTACAGCACATTACTATCCTCCTCGAGTTGCACAGCTACCGTCCCTTTCCCCAGTTTCAAGGCGGAATACTCTTCCGAGTTAGAGGTCCTCCTCTGCTCTCACTCTCACCCTGGGAATAGTTCACTTCGACCCTCATTCCCCAAAGTCTCTCAATGCCTCCCGTACGGGACCATAACGCGCCTCGCGCCAATCCGAGCCCTACCAAGCCGACAGGAGTGGTGAAACGCAGCCATTTGGAGAACAAGGAACGGTAAGACGCGTCATCACGTGACGTCCTCCTTTCACCACACCCTATGCTAACTGCTCCTTTCTTCAGTGCATACGTCGCAGCCTCAAGACGCAGTGACCGCAGCCTTGAAGCCCGCCTCGAGTCCGCCCACCAAGCATCCAACATCCACTTCGAGCGCACCGGTCGCCGCCTCGTCGTCAACGCCGATATCGTCGAGCGAGAGGAGATGTACGAGGAAGAAGATCCCGCACACCAATTACGTATGATGCGTGCTGGTAGCTTGCAATATCGTAACCTCGACAACAACATTTTGGATCTGCTGCAGCAGAGTGCTCTTGCAAGGGCACATGCGCAGTGGATGCCCACGACATCTCTCCATGGGCTGGTTCAACCTACGATGCAGATGTTCCAGATGAATCAAGGACAGCCCCACAGTCAGGAAAATGGTCTCCAGTCTCCAGGCAGTTCTGCTGGATCTGATATTTCGAGCTTTTCGCAGCAGATGCCGTCACCCGCTCCCTTCACCCAGCAGTCGCAGTCACCGCAGCCGCAAGGTTTGCAGTTCGATAGTATCCGTTCACAGCAACAGGTGTCCAGCCCACAAATACAGGGTGTCTCCCCTCAGCAGATGCAAAAGACACCCAGTGCGCAACAGCCTCGGCCACCTCAGCCAACACCGAACTTCCAACAGCTACCTCAAACCACGGGTCTTTCATCCTTCCGCAACTTCGATGGGCAGCAGATTTCTCAGCATAATCCCGGACTGTCGCCCGTGTCAGTGTCGTCAGAGTATCAAGAACAGCAGAAGCAATATGAGTTCTTTCTTCGGCGACAATCAGAACACAGGCATGAGGCATATATGCCACTGAGGCAGCAGCACCAGCATCAGCAGCACCAATGGGAGCAATATGGGCACGAGCAGCAGCCCCAGGAGCAGCGAAGACGACAAGAGCAACCATATGCGGACCCTTTCTCAGCGAACCTCAAATCCGAAAACCTGGAGATCGAAGAGCCAGCACCTTTCACGAAGCCCCAGCAACCCTACATCACCACCTTGCAGGATAAGCTTGTCGAAGTTCAACAAGTCGATCAAGTACAGGCCCCTCTTCCCTTCGAATCTCCACTGTTCGCAAACCTCAATCTACTTGAGTTTGAGACCCAGCAGCCCAGTCTGTCTGATGATGCGGTCAAGAATCTACTGGATGAGTATGACTGGAGTCGTCAGGAATTTGGGGCGGTGGAGACGTATGCTTGAGATCGCGTATCTCTTGTCGTCACTCCATCATTGGAATCGCACTTGGGACGAGCGGATAGCCTGGGTACCAGCCCGTCACCTTACCCCTCTCACATTTTAAGTTTTCGACCATCTCCGCCCTCCCCGACCGCTCTTCCATCCCATCACCTCGACCAGATCGGACGCTCGTACCATGAGGGCCCGGCTCCCTCCCCCCCGCCTCCTATCTCGTGAAATCCTTCGCAAATACACGGGCTGGACCAAATCTTACCTACCCATTTACGACTCCCTACCTCTATACGTCTCGACATGTTCTATAACCTCCATCTGGTTCGGGCTTGCTGGTTGATATTCCTCCGAGGGAATTGAAGTATCAGCTAGTCTACGGCTTTCTGTATTGATTGCTCCTTGGTCTGGATGTGTACCACTGTACGTTGGAGATTCTCGACTGTGTTTGAGTGTCAACGCGATCTTTGCTGAGTTCTCATTCTGATGGGCTTTTATCCAAAACCCGTATCTTGGGCTTTGAGGTGTCGGGAATTTAGTGAGCTCTGTCCGGGCGTTTTGATTTGAGCGCTTGCGACTTTGCTGGAAGAGCAAGGCAAAAAAGGGTATATCAGGTATATATAATATCAATACAGCGACTGACTACCACGGCTTCTACTTGAAGCACGGAGGTGCTCGCTCTGTAGACAGAAGAAGAAGAAAAATACATAAAAACGGACTTGGTGTCTGGGGGTCCATGGCATTTCGGTGCGGGGCTTGGGGTGTGCTTGTCATTGTGATTGAAGGGTACAGAGCCGAGACATAGTGGTACATGAGGGGATGTGCAAGTGAAAGGGATTCTGTTGATTCAGTCGCACTGCGTCAAACCCATTTCCACACCCGTCGGGTGAAGCTACATTGCCACCATCTCATTATGCGGGCACCCGTTCTGCTACCTGGCATCCCGCCGTCTGTACACCGTTCACAACTGGTCCATGATTGCCCACGGGTCTGCGCTAACAGTTATGAGTAGCCTTTCGTTGGAACGAAATATACATGTATCTCATCCGCAGATACAAGTGTCTTGTCTACGCAAGATCGTTTCTCGATGGCGGTCCCACCAGGCCAAAAGATCTACACCTTCCTAGTGACCGTCATACCAGACGCCTTCCCTCATCTATTACTGCAAGTTGATTGTCATAGGCTTTGTGCGTGTTATGCTACGGATGTGATTATTCACAGCAGACGGGAGAAACCGCTCTTCTCCTCTCGCTGTTTCAGTGGCGATACCTGGACGCCAGCTACCAGTCACCACTACTAACAAATGCCCCCATCAGCTTTCCACCAAAGAAAAATCATGGGCTCTTTGCAGCACCGTGGCGCAGGGTTCCTGCCGTGGCACGTTTCTCAACACTTTTATCCGCTCATTTGCACTTCGACTATATCATCCCTTTATACCCGCTTCCTGTTCTACCAGACCCTCTCACGAGCTCAATACCCGTTCCTCAGATCGAACTCAACAATGTCGAATCTGCGACCACTTTCCTGTTCGACGGTGTGGTGTGAGGCTGCTCCTCATCAGTGGAGCAACTTTGCACGGGAGCTCCCGCAACCTCATCAAGACATTTTCCTTATGCAGTAGGAGATATGTCACGAGTTGTAACAGACAGGTGGGGACAATGGAAACATGCTGCGAAGGGCCGTTTACCCATCCGGAGCAGGTACTTGCTCTCATGGAATACTGAACCCACCTCATGCGGGATGCTCCTCAAATTGTTGAGTATGTATGTTGAGGATGGTACATTCCGGCTGTACAGACACCCTGCATTGATGCTACCCGCAGATATAAGAGTGGAAAGAACTTCAGACCAACTAGACCTCGAATAGACAAGCCTCCTTCATCGAAGGCATCCTCTCGTTATCCCACTCTCCCTTTGTCCTTCTCGCTTTGCTCTCCCGTACTGATTGCTTATTTCGAGACCAAGATGAGGGTTCTGCGTACGGCCATTTCTGCGGCGGTCTTGGGACTAGCTGTTGCTGATCTCCCATGTATGCGGCCCCTCTCTGTTGCCTCTGAGGCGTACGCACTTTACCTTACACTTCCTTTTTCCTTTCCGGAGCATTGAATGATTTACTGTTCTACTACTGCAGCTATTTGGATTCATTGACGCGCGTACAGATCACATACCGAAGGACATACAGAAAAGATCCACCTACAATCCCCCATTCTCTGACCATCTAACCAGCGCTACGGATACGGAACTCGAATTTTCTACCAGCAAAGCTGCATCGTTGGCATTCGTTCCCGGCACAAGCGTCTCTCTTTCGACTTCAGCACCTTGCTCGACGGGCCCGCTCTCATCGCGTCTACCGCTTTCGACAGGCCCGTCTAGTTTCAGTCCCTCTTCCACGGCTCGCGTAGACTCCACGTCGTCAAAAAGCGGCAGTGTCATTTTCCACACGACTTTCACGTGGAGCTTCACGACGGTAACGGGCGGAACAGGAACAGGTAGCTCGTCTAGCTTATATTGTACGTTGAAGCTGAAGTGTTATACACGCAATATGTGTCCGTCACTAACCCAGATTTTCTCTTGCAGACAACACCTCATCTACCTATTACAGGAACACGTCCACCCTTACCACCTGTACTAGCGCCGGCAGCTCCTATGTCCTGCCTACCAATCCAACCGCTCCCATTCTCTCTACCGGTCCGCCGTCGGAATATAGTACCGGTTATGGCTCGTCCGCAACTCCGCCTTACGCAAACAGTACCAGCACTTCCGCTTCATCCACAATCTTGGTGACCGGTACTGGTACTGGTACTGGAACAGCGCCAACCTACTTGAGCTCTGTTGCGCCTCCATATACAAACAGCACAGGTCCATGCAGCACGAGTACACCCTTTGGCAGTACCGGACTACCTCCAATCCCCACGCTCACTCCAATCAGCTCGCTTTACACGAACAGCACATCGAGCTCCAGCACAAGCTGTGCAAATGGCACTTTGAGCATCATCGAGCCTACACCGACTAGCGATTCCAGCTCGTCTCTGCCTTTGTCTACGGGAGCGACGTCACCTTATGCGTCTGGTACGGGCGCGCTGTCCGGTCTCAGCACAACGGGCATTTGGACCAATTGCACTTTCGACCTGCCATCGTCGACAACCACCGACTATGAGTCTTCTCCTACCACCGATATCGGGGACCCTTCAACAACGACTCCAGGACTCCCTTCAGATTCCACCTCCTCGACTTCGGATACCATCTCCTCCTACACCAGCCCTGATGCCGCAACCACAACCATCATTATCACAGTCACGGTTCGCCCGCCAGAAGAATCCTCGACGACGAGCTCAGAAACGGAGGTACCCATCACGTCCCCTGAAGAGTCCAGCACCGTAACAGATGCGACATCAGCCTGGTCTTCTTCCCCGACCACGACGAACGGGTACGCAACGTACATCACGCTTACCCCCATTGAGAGCTCTACGTCGGGTTTGGACGGACCGTCCAGCTCGTTTGGATATAGTATCTCGACGTCAACGTATCTGCCGAGTTCCACAGACGATGTCGTTGAACCGTCATCGTCGCCGTCCTCGTCGGACTCTAGCACCTCGCCACTTTCTACGACGAATACAGATGCTACGGCTACTTCATCAGCGTACAATTCTCCCACGGATACTTTCGTCCTGAGTCCCTCGCCCTCGACGCAGATAAGCACAAATACAGACGCCACGGCTACCTCATCAGCGTACAATTCTCCCAGTGATACTTTCGTCCTGAGTCCCTCGCCTTCTACGCAGATAAGCACGAATACCGACGCCACGGCTACTTCCTCTCCTTCTTCCTCTCCCTTTCCCTCTACCTACTCCACCCCACCCACGGACACGAGCACCTACTCCGTACCCTCCCCCTCGTCGAGCAGTCTCGCTTCCAGCGTCTCGCCATCTACATTCCTCACGAGCGTGAGTTCGACTTCCGACTCTAGTAGTTCGGGGTACAGCGCTCCTACGTTGGAGGCGGGGCGGGATATGGGCGTTAGTGGGATGAGCCAGAGGAGATGGTGGGGATGGGGAGGGGAGCGTGATAGGGAGGATAGGGAGGATGAGAGGGTGAACGTCGTGAGTTTGAGAGAGGGAGAGGGAGAGGAGGGAAACATGGAGACCGGAGAACAGGGTGAGTCGTTGAATAAGGCGCCGGAGGATGGGGAGCGCGATGTAGAGCACGGGGACATGTTGGCAGAGGGGAGGAAAGAGTCTGGGAAGAAGTCCCGGCTCGGGCGACGCCTTGTAAGTACTCCCCAACTCAGGTGATTCTGCGTGGGACCTGCTGACGAGAGTGCAGGTGGGGATGTACTTCCTCTAACGGTGGAAATTTAAACACAAAGGCCTTTTGAGGCTGGACTAGGCGCCGGAGGACATTGAAAAAAAATCCGAGTGAGGAGCACGGCATGGCGAAACCCAGGGACAAGGCTTATCGTTCGAGAATGTGAGAAGCGGTCGATGATGATGGTGGTGAAGAGAAGCGGACTATGGAACGTACTTTTAATACGAGAGCATCTTCTTATTCTTGGACTGGTTTGCGTGCCGTTGTGTGCGTTGTTGTAGTCGCGCCATTTTGCAAATCAGAGAGCTAGGGTTATTGATGCTTTCGAGGTGGAGACAGGGCGTCTTTAATCAGGTTTGCGGATCTCTTCTTCTATCCCGTCACCCACCCGTTGTGCCGTCGGACTGTCAATGTGTTGGATTAGATGGAACTCGGTGTTGATTTCTCGCCGTCCGCTACGGACCACGAACGATACGTGAAGTCGGGAGGTAGACAACATGTATTTGCTTTTGTGGCCGAACCTTCGAAGCTTTTGTCATTCTTACCTCTGGCCACACTTACTCTGCCGGTGGCGTGCGAAGATGAAGATGGTTGAATGGTGATTCTGCCAAACCCAAATACGATAGCTATTGTACATACTCAATACCTGATCCAACTAAGCCGTTCTCCCTTTCGCCACATCCAGATACATAAACATACAGCGAAACGTACAAAGACGTCAATCCCAACACCTCATCAAAAATCCGCAATAAGCGCTCGGCCAACCCTAAACGGCAGAGTACACTGCCGTAACGCCCCGCCCACACTCGACCTTCTGCTCCAACTCCACAACCTTCCCTCCGAACCTAACCTTCTGCTTCGGCGTAATCTGGAACCGTGACCACTCCTTCCCCATCACCTCCTTGATCCCATGTTCCAACAAGCCGTGGCCTTTCTTCTCAGCCTCCTGCGCCGAGTCCAGCGCTCCAATATACGTGGGCACATTGACATTACTCCGCTTTCCACTTCCTATTTGGTAGAACTCGTTGTTGCCCCAGAACAGGATATCCCGGCCCCAATTCGTGTCGTTCTCCTTTTGTCCCTTCTTGAGCGGAGTAGCATTGCCGACATCGACGTCGACAGAAGCAAGATTGTCCATGACGGCAGCTGCGTGAGTGGCGCCGGCAGAGATATACGCCAATTTGATGGGAACGATGGTATTTGTCTTCTCGTCATACTCGGAAAGTCCCGAGAGGGAGGGAATTTTCGTCGGGGTATTTTGGATATGCGTCCAACGGCCTGCGCCAAGCTGCCCCGTGAGGCCGTATCCAAAAGCCCACGTGTCGGCTTTGAGATTTGGGCTACGAGTAGATGTTTTGGTATTCGAGGGTGCTGATGCCTCAATCGTGAGGTACGAGGTGTTGCCGCCGGCGTAGACGTTTGTCACAGTGGGATGAAGGGGAGAGCCGGCATAGAGCCTTTGCGTGGGAAGCAGAGTGGGTGTATCAATGCTCAAGGTGTCTGCATCAAATTCGAAACCCAGCTGGCCTGACGAGTTATCACCGAAGGTGAAGCAGCGTCCCGAAGTGTCGGACACAATGCTATGGTAATCGCCTGCCGCAATCTTGGCGATCGAAAAGCCTTTCAACGCGGTGATCTCTTGGGGAAGGTCGAACGCCCCCTCGGGCCTAGTTCCCCACGTTAGACCGGGAATGCCCAGCTGACCCTTACTTGGAAAATCTTGTGTTCCAGACGCAAATGAGAACACGCGGCCTGCGGAGGTGCGTAGAAGGGCATGCTCCAGCCCAGACACGACGTCTGTAACCTTCTCGCTCCAACCAAGACCTGACGGTGTGCGAATTCGATAGGAGATTGTGTCGGGGGACGACACGAATGGGATCCAAGAGCCGGTTCGAGGCTTTGGGCCAGTTTTCTGCTCCTCCTGAGACACCGGCACGGAGTACACGGTCCCCGAAGACGAGAGCGCGATGATGCGATCCCTCGATATAGCGCAGGATACCAGGTTCTTTCCCTTCAACGTCCGTACCGGTTCCTTGACGTTTGGCGAGAAGGCCGTACCCCACTGTAGCAGATCTCCCTTCTCATCGATGGCCGCTCCAAAGTTTCGGTCCAGTTTTATATCCCGTAGTAGTACACCATCGAAGAATGGCAGTCGCCGAGGCGTCTTGATGTACTTCTCATTCGAATCCGGCGCTGCCACTCTCCCAGTGTTCGATCCCCACAAGTATACACCTGGATGTTCCCAGCTCTTTTTAACTTGGACATGCTGCGAGCTGAGCAGCTCTCGACTGTCTTCCGCGGACAGCGCCGGTCGGCGTGATTCCTCCAATACTGGATCAACGTGCTTCGGCGGCTCTTCCGCATGCACTTCGGGGGCGGACCCATGTAGCCATTGAATGGCCGTCGCGGCTGTGGCTAGGGCTGTGATAGCAACCACTGACCGGATAAAGTGTTGTTGGCGACGCTGAGCATAGGGGTGAACTGCAGCTCGTGCTTGAGTACGCGACCGATTAGATATGCTGCAGTGTAGTCGTGGTGTCCGCGAGGCCCGCAAGATCGGTCGGGCAACGCATTTGGAGTGGAGCATGATGATGAACGACGGGTTCCGGTCGACAACGGAGGAGGATGGTAGTGCACCGCCGTGCTTAGGGCGCCTTATTCAGAGGATATACATTGGCAGAGGGCTATCCAGTGACGTGAGCGTGCAAAGGGTATGCGAGGAGCTATAGCTGCGGAGCTCTCGGGCGGCGAGCTCGAGGATGTCACGACTTGATTACTTTGGAGCGGAGCGGAGTTGCACGGGAGTTGTTCGGAGCAGGCAGAGCTTGGAGCTGTTGGACCAGGGCTAGGGGGCACTAAGGAAACCCCCCCAAACCCCACGACGTCCATCGCAAGCAGACGCCGACGCAAGGGACAGGTGTCAGTCAACATTTTGTCGACATGGACGACCCTTGGTATAATGCCTTTGTTCCCAGGGCTACTCGGGCTCCCTCAAAGCCTGAACCTGCTAAGCATGCCCGCCGCAAGTCGCTGCTCCAGCAACCCAGCGTAAGCCTCCAATCCGCATCATGGGTGCGTCCGCATATTGATCATTGTGTGCGCAGGAGAGCCATGCTGACGTTGGTCGAGCAGACGGTACGGTAGACACCATCCAGGAAACCGTGGAGGAGAACCAAGGGCCCCCGGCGGCCACTGTTGCTAGACGCGCCAAGTCGTACAGCGACTTCTATAACGTGGTGCGAGCACACGTCAAGAAGGAAAAGGAGTTGGAGAGGAGGAAAAATCAGGAAGTTATAGCCAGCGAACTGCAGTTTGCGGAATGGTACAGTACCCTCAGTGAGGAGCTGCTGGATGCCAGCCATGAGGAGTATAAGTATGTACAAGTCTTCCGTGGAAGTGCCACGTTATTCTAATAGGTGGCAGGCTTTATCACGATCAGCTTTATCTGACGCGCACCCATCTTGACCGCATAATATCCGAGACCTCTGCTACATTAGACTTGCTATCCTCCCTCTCCGATTCCTTCAAGGCCGTCGAAACTCAGACCACTGCATTCCGGACACAATGTGAAGGACTCATTAATGACCAGCAACGCATCACACAGCTGGCGGATGACATGGAACAGAATCTCCGATACTACTTGTATCTCGAGCCTATCACGAAGCGGCTCAATGCACCAGGTGCGGGTAACACTGTGCGTGGGAAGGAGTTTTCCGACATGCTCTCGAATCTGGACAGCTGCTTGGAATATATGCAAGCTCACCCGAACCACAAGGAGTCTGCTACGTACCGCTCCCGGTATCGTCTACTCCTTACGAGGGGCTTGACGCTTATACGTGTTCATTTCACGAATTCGCTTCGCGAGATTGCTGCAGATGTATCGAAACGAATTGCAGACCGGCAACTGAACGACACAACCATGTCTACGCTTTTGTACGCGAAATTCCGTGTGGGAGCTCCGGAGCTGAAGAGGATTGGTCTAGAGATCCAAAAGCGCGCGGTCGTTGCCGTAGGGGCTGAGCCTGGTACAGAAGCGGAGTACCAAAGTCTGATGAATGAACTGTACCAGAGCTACTCTGCTACTCGTGGGCGCCTCATTTTTCCTATCGTGACCAAGAAAATTGGGGAGATCGCACAAGCTCCAAGCACATCAAAGGATCTGGTGTCCTTCGCTCGCAGCAGTATCAGCTACATCCGTGGCATTTGCTTTGACGAGTATGCGCTGTGGGGCGAATGGTTCGAAGGCGAAGGCGGTCTCTATGACTTTCTGGAGGCCATATGCGAACCGTTGTACGATCACCTGCGACCTAGGACTATCCATGAGACACAGATCCTCAAGCTCTGCGAGCTGTGTACACTGATTCAAACGCGGTATATGGAAGAGGAAGAGGACGACGAGGAGCAATCCCCAACTGAGGACAATAAGCTCGACTTCACAAGGTTGGTCCAGCCTGCACTTGAAGACGCTCAGACACGGCTTGTGTTCCTTTCTCTTGCCATACTGCGAGACGACATTGAGCGGTACAAGCCCAAACCGGAAGATCTCGACTATCCTGCAAAACATAAGAAGCAAATGCTGTCCGGCACGAAGTCCAGTGCACCAGTTCTCTCGGGCAAGAAGGCATCTCAGCTGGACGTCCCCGCCAATCCACAGTTGCCGAAAACTCCAATGGTTGTCGAGGCGGATGATCCCGATGCGCCTTACAACTTCAGCACGGAGGCCGCGTTCAAAGACTGGTATCCCACACTTCGTAAGGCGATTTGGCTACTCAGTAAAATCTACCGCCTCGTACACGTGAGTATTATAATAATAGTCAAGCATTTCACGGTAGGCAACCGGCTGACCATAACCAGTCTTCAGTCTTCGACGACCTAGCCCACCGCATCGTCCACGGCACCACCCTCAGCCTCGCCCATGCCAGCACCCTCCTCTCCAAATCCGCCTCTCCTACCGATGCCGCCCTGTTTCTGATCTCGCACCTCCTCCTCCTGAAGCAGCAGATTGTCGCCTTCGACATCGAATTCGTAACACCCGAGACGGAAGTGCATTATGACCTCTCCACCATCACAAACACCTTCTGGGAACTGAGATCCAGAGGCGGCCTCTTCAATCCTCGGAATCTAGTAGGCCTGCTGATTCCAAAGGTGGTGGAAAACATGCTCGATGCCAAAGCCGAAGTCGACACGCGCCTCCGCCAGGCCATCAACGACTTCACAAGCCAATTCGTCGGGAGGATGACGGCGAGTCTCGACATGCAGAAATATGCGCCCGATGGGAAAGCCAAGGCTCCACCGCGTTTCCAACCGGGCGAAGCGGCTACCCGCGCAAATAAAGTCCGCACGGCGATCACGCGCGAGACGCCTTTCCTCCGTGCGAAATTGGAGGAATATATCTCCGACGCGCGGACTCGCGAAATGCTCGTCGCGGCTGTGATGGAGAGCGTTACGCAGGTGTACGAAGACTGGTTCGAGGGCGTGTACATTCCTTCGCTCGAGAACGGGGTAAATGGCGCGGGGAGAGGTGTTAGCGCAAAGGGCAAGGGGAGAGAAGATGATGTTTGGGATCCGGAGGGGTTTGCCGAGTGGTGTTCTGGAGTGTTTAAGGTGGGGCTTTTGGGGCTGGGGTTAGAGTATGGGGAAGGGGAGGGGATGGAGGAGTTTGAGGAGGGGAATGGGGTTGAGAGTGAGAGGGGGAGTGAAGGGGGTGGCAGTGAGAGGACCGGCAGGACGGGGACGACAGGGATTAGGATTAGGATGTAATTGGTTCCTCGGGGCTTGCGGAGCATGTTCATCAGTGTGAATGAGCGGGCGGTAGCCCGCAAAGCTAGAAAAGGAGCATTATTGGCGGCTGGGTTTATAGCGGAAGATACCTAGGCATCACTCGAAATAGCACTACAAACATCCATATCCATATCCATCATTCTAGCAATGGATTAGTCTCAGATAAGCCAGTTTGTCTAGGTAGCAAGCAGATATGCACTCCAAATATGATTTTAGAGAAATGTCTGAGCACGATATTCCACTTCCCAAAAGCTTCGCACGCAGAAAGCGTCAAGTCGTACCACCCCAAAACCAAAACACCAAACTCCAGTTGGCATTTCCGCCTCCTAGACTTTGGGTACAGGCGGCAAATACGCACTCCCGGCCAGCACCAAATTCATCCTCGTAAACACAACCTTATACACCGGACTATCCTTCGTCGGAAATGCGCTAATCTGATCCACACTCACGCCCGTCTCCTTCTGGCTCTTCTTCCCCGCTCCTCCACCAGCAGCCGCGACCCCCGCCGACGCGCCCTTAGCGGCCAGCGTGCCGTCTGCCTTGGGCCCTCCTACGCCATCAGCTGCTTTGCTGGCACCCGTAGAGTCGGATGTTTCCTGTAGAACATCCCATACACGGACGGTTTTATCGGCGCCGGCGGAGACGAGGACGGTCGACTCGACGCTCCAGGATAGAGACCATATTCCGCCTTTACCGTGACCACGCATGCGCTTCTTTCTGCGACCGGTTTCAAGAGTCCACAGGATGATGGAACCCTGATCGTCTGCGCTAGCGAGCGTTCTGCCATCGGGCGAACATGCAATTGCTGTGACATTGCCCGTGTGACCGGTGAAGAGACGCAGACAGTTTCCGCCCGAAGTGTGCCACATGCGGACGGTCCTGTCGCAGGAGCCGGTGAAGACGTAGAGGTTGTTGGGGTGGAAGGCCACGCAGTCGACGTCGTTGTCGTGGCCTACGTAGATTCTCAGAGGTTCGATGTGGTCCGTTGCCCAGAGGCGGGCAGTGCGGTCGTTGGAACCCGTTAAGAAGTAGTGTCCATGGGGTCCCCACTTGACGTCCCATACGGGGTTGTCATGACCGCGGTATGCCACGAGACACGACCAAGTATCAAGTGACCAGAGTCGAACGGTCTTGTCCTCGGAGCACGATAATAGGAATTGAGCGTTGGTAGGTGGCCCTTCCGGATCGGGATTGACTGTAGCAGGGGAGAAAGCGACCGCGAAGACTGGTCCCGCATGACCAACAAGACGGCGAGAGGAAGAAGGCTGGTTGTTATGCTCGGGGATTGAGGAGAGAAGCGGTTCACCATCAAGCGACCAAACCCGGATATATGACTCCGCCATTCCGGCAGCAACGAGCTTATTGTCTCCTGAGAAATCTATGCAATTTACGCTGGTAGCAATGATCAGCATTAGGTCAACGTGGGGTTGGTGCTTTCAGGCATACCTGTCGAATGTGTTGTGGAAGGTGTACATAGTGACGCTCACGCCGGGACCGACACCGCCTGTTCTGCCTTCAATCTTGTAGCGGTCTCGGTGCTCGATAATCTTCTGCACTTCCATTGACACGTCTCTAGCGAGAGAAGGAGGTAGAGGGATCAGATCTCGGGAGGGGCCATCCTCCATGGGCTCGCGCTTGATTCGCTGCTCAAACTCCTCGACGAGACTGTTCTGGCCTGGCTTCGGAGGATTCTTCGCATCTTCATCTTGAAGCGTGGCGCGCACATCATCAATGAGGTCTTGATCTTGCGGGTATGGCCCTAGCTGCAGCTTGATACGCGCAGCCTGCGCGTCCGGATCGTGCCGTTGGGTCATGGGATGGCCAGGATTATGTCCCGGGATACCTTCGTCTTCCGCAGGGAGCCCATCATCTTCCTTCGCATCCATAATGGCGCGAAGGCTCTTTTCGCTCTCCACAGCGCGATCGACCGTGACCAACATCATATGTTCTCTGATTATGTCCATAATGGTCTGCCCACCCTCGTAGACGTACTTCTCCAGGAACATGACGAGATTGTAGAATGGCATTGCCGTAAGGGTGACACGGTACTTGTTCTCCAGGTACAGCTTGGCTACGCGGCTGTCCTTCAGGTGTTGAGGCAACCGAATCGCGCCCAGTGTGTTGACGTCGTCTTCATGATCACGTTCGAACATGTGTCGATATGTACCAAAGAATGTTTCCGCGTCTCGGATGAAGTAGTCCCGTAGAAGGCCCAAGAAGGAGTACACGAACACCGGCCATAATAGCTTTTTCAACTCGGGTTGGTACAGCTCCAAGCTGTCACTGATATATTTCTGCAGCAACTCTGCGACGATGTTAGCAGTTCGACACGTTTCAGGACGGCGACCCTGCCGCAGAGGGCGAGCTATCACTCTCAATGGACTCACCAAACGATTTCTTGTACTTTGGTGCGCCAGCATCCGCATCTCTCGAAACAGCAGGACCTCCAGTTGGTGTTTGCTGCTGATCGGACTCCTTGCGGAGCATAGCCTCCGTCTTATGATAGCCCTTCTTGCTGAGATACTCCAGCACCTATCATGAGGTCAGCAAGTGATATTCAAGTAGTGGCTGCACGCAAAAACAACTGCAACACCCTCCAACATCGGAAACACACAAAGCGGGATGCACAACTTTTGACGGAAAAGGGTGATCATGCGCAACGCTTGGAACGCGCCGCTCATTATTAGAAGGAACTGGACTCAGTTGCTCCTGGCCGGGCTGCTGAGCCGGTCTGTACTTGGGGAACTGCGCTGCGACGCCGTGGAGCTCACTGGCATATGGATAACGCCAGGTCTTACGGGGAGCTTCTGGCTCCCTTAAAGTCATGGTTGTGACGTTGAGAGAAGCAGGGTTTGAGAAGGGGTTGGCAAGAGAGGACAGCTAGGGGAGGAAGCAGCACGAGAGTATCTGAATCACGTGCGGGGCATGGACTCTGGGCAAACGGCAGGGGTTGACGGTGAAATAAATACAGGTTTCACCCACGATTTGATTGAGGTTCTGCTGGGTCTGCGCACCCGTCTGCGCTCCAGCTGGAGGGGGCACCGCGCTCGGCTGCGGAGGCATCGGAGTGTGTTGTGGTGGTATGCCCGCGTTGGGCGGCCCCGTCCCAACGCTCATGTTTCTTGCGGGTCCGGGCCCGGGCGGGGGGCCCGACATATTGTAGACCTCACTGCGCTCCCACTATATTGTACTTGGGACCTGACGGCTCGAAGGTGGTATTTCGCGATAGACGGCGGTAGAGGAACGTGGTAACGGCGGGGGGCTCGGGAAACTTCAGATTTGTGGTCGCCAGCGCGTAAGTAATCCGAGAATGATAGCAGAATGCGCGTGGATCTGAGAATGATAAGCTCGCCTTTGAGAGTGGTGAATGCTGTTCAAGCAGGTTGAAGTTCGACGTCGGAATGTCGGCGAATTGTTAGTCGACTGTGGCGGTGCGCCAAGCTCAAGATCGACGCAGGGATAATTAGCACCGTTTGTTGTTGCCGTGCAAGGTCGGGTGGAACAAGCTCAACAACCGTCTCCAGACCCCATCTATGAGCGTTCCTTTTCAAGGGCACCTGTCAAATGAACCACCATGTCTCGCTCTCCAGAAGCCGGAGATAAAGCGGACGTTCCTTTCGAAAATTCCAATTCTCGTACATACAACCAAATCGCCGCCACCCATATCCGTGAGCTCTCCGACATCGACCGCGTGAGTACCTCTACCCTCACCCCTCCCCTGTCACCCCCGCAACTAACTCTCTCTCCCCACCAGCAAATTCCCCAGATCCTCTACAAAAGCGCCCATTCTATCTCCCTTCTCACCAACAAGCCCATCTCCTCCTCCGACTCCCCTCCTGATCCGTCCACCCGCGCGCAAACGATCCACGACACCTCCTATGACCTGTTCCTCCTCATCAACCAAATTCGCGGCCTACTCCACAAGCAAGTTGACGAGCTTCAAGCTGAGAAGGTCATACCCGCAGAGGCAACGCGGTTTCTCCCCGCTCCGCAGCTGCGAGATGATGACGCGCGCGACAGAGCCAGGGAGGAACAAGAGAAACAATCTAAGATAACGAACGGAGGGATGGGAAATTTGACTGTTGCAGAATTGAACGCGAGAGCCAGAGTGAGGCAGGGAGGAGAGGATGAGGTGTATAGCCGGTTACAGAACATTCTGGACGAGCTCAAAAAGAGAGTTGATATCGATACGGACGAAACGACCATGGAAACCTGAAGTGGTGCAGGTGCTACCACGGAGTTTAAGATCCTCGCAATAGCAAGGTTTTGCGTCACCAATTTGTGCAAGGGCGGCTGGCGGACCCTTTCAGCACTCTCCAAAAGCAAGGGAATAGCGTGCTGGGGGTCTTGGGTCGCAAGACATTCATGCTTATTTGACGGTCTGCCATGGAGGGATCTCGCCACAGACCCCTTCACCTGGTCTTGCGATGGTTGAGAAGCTAAGAAGGCATGCTCGAAGAAGGTGCCACGCAAAGATTTCAAGAGCAGTGCACCTAGAAACTTTTGTCTAGAGGCTCTCGGCTGTGATTCATCATTACGTTCACGCTGGATGACGGGAGCTGTGGAGGGCCGAATCATTCATTTGCATATAGAAGCTGTTCTCAGATTTGGCCTTCATGTGCGAGATAAGACATGCTGGCAAGTATATCCTGCAAGGTAAGGCCCCCTGATAGAATGTACATCCTGTAGAGAAAACAGAGCGCCATAGTGCATTTCCCATGCTTCAAGCATACCATTGTAGCCCAGGGCAGGCTTATGAGGGTTGATTTCATGCTGATCGGTCATAGCATCGAATTTCGACGGTCACGCCGATCAGTCACCCTCATAGGTGTATTGGTGACGAGCCTCTTCTAGCGACATTGGCTCGCCTCCGCTAGCTGGTTTTCAACCACCTTATAATGCATGGCAGTGAAATAGCTCACTTCTTCATCGGAGTCGTCGCGTCCGCTGACGATATCAACGACAGCCTGTTCGCGCTCGGCGTTGTGGGGTGGCTCGAAGCGGGTGAGCATGAAGCGGACCCAGTGCATGATCACAAAGAGTGCAAAGACGGCCATGACGTGGACGATAGGGAGGGATATAAGCTTTGGGTGTGCTATAAGCTTCCGGATGTCGGAGGGCGCTTCTAAAATCCGAGTCAGCTTTGGTGGATTCTTGCCTTCTGGTCATGCCTTCTGGGCAATTTTACCTTCAAGCGAGATCTGCGCAGCAGCGTTCCCCAAGCAGAGAATGAAGGGCAGCCATTTGCTGTTGAACGCAACCGCGAAAGCGGCCACTACCGCCACCGTGGAAGCTTTGCCGCTGATCGTGGAGGCGCCACTGATAAGCGTGGGCGTCAACGTTGGGGATGGCCAGGTGAGATTGCCAGAAGGTAGCGGAAAGCTACAACATCTATCAGTAAAAGCAGGACCGGAGAAGCGTGTAAGGAAAAAAAATTCTCGAGGCAATAGAGTAGCTCGGTCTCCGTACTTACCCTGATGTACCCGTCCCAACAGGAGGAATAACGCCATAGTGACTGGAGCTCGGGCCTACCACACTGCTATTGCTCGGGGAGCTTGACGGAATGACTAGAATGGCACTCGATGTTGGCAATTCGGGTATCGTGATGACCGAAGTGACAGACTCAGTAATGAAACTCGTGATTCGAATGGTGGACACGCTGTCCGTGGCGTTTGATGGTATTCCGGCAACCGAGGAGGTGGGAGCAGGTGGCATTGACATCGACAATGTAGAGGGGGCACTAGTACCTGGGCTGGGGACGGTAGTCGAAATTGGTGTGCTGGAGGACCTGGTCTCTGGAGGTGTCGGATTCAGAGAGGTATCTTGAGTCGGTGATGTTGCAAAATCGTTGGACGAGGAAGAGATGCTGCTGTTGGGAACGCCAATAGCACTGCTGGTCAACGGGCATACGGTGCTAGTAGCTTCGACAACAGAGGTTACGGTGGCCGTCGAGCGACCGGCGGTACAGTTTCCAAGGTCACACGCGGTGACAGTAGCGACCACGGTCCTATACACAGTGGCAGTTGTCACATCGTCGACTTGGTCCAGCTGCAGGATGGCGTCCTCGTTGCGTTGGAGGCCTGCCGCCGTCAGTAAAGAGCGCTTGAGGCACCCGGTGCCGTTGAGTCTGCTTCCAGCGGACTTTAGCGTACCGATTGGATCAGCGAGAGCGTAAGCTACCGAAGCCGCGCTGCCGATGAAGACGAGCAGTTGAATTGGCCGCATGGCGAGGCAGTGAGGACAGTGACAGGATGAGGAAGAAACAGAGAGGCGTGGACAAGAGAAGAGAGGGAAGCGAACAGGCTGTGAGTAGGGGTTGGTAACGAGAGTAAAGAGGTCGATGGGGGAGAGCCGGAACAAGAGGAGTGTGTCAGGGAGGAGTTCTATCATCGCCCGCCAGATAACGCCAAGACCAGCGGGAACGGGCAGGAGCGTCCCTCACGACAAACAACCAGGGTAGCTGCTGCTGAGAAAATTGCAGACGCTCTGTGAATTACGCCAATTACGTCATACTACATTTTCCAAACTCTCGAAAGAATTTTGGAATGTTTGTCAGTCCTGGAGGCCTTGGTCGCTGTGATCATGTGACTAAGCCTTTCACTCCATCATGGCTGGAGAATACCTCCGTGGAGCCCGCGATGGGGAGATACGACACAAAATAATAGAGGAATCAAAGCCTGCTCAGGTGACGGTCAGTTCAACTGGTTGTAATGCTACCTGGCTCAACAAGGCTCCAGGTGCTGTGGGGCTCCCAGCTCGAGTTGAGTTGTTGCTGAGACGGTCACATCTGGAGTTCCGCAATGTTGGCGGTCACCTTTACCGGGAGAGGCCATACGGCACTGAGCCCGTTGTGGATTTTGAGAGACCATGATGCCATACCTTGGAAACCCGCTCCGCCTGCAGTTATCTGCGTAATGCATGGTTGACATGTTGCCTCCCGTTTGTTCGGCAGCTCTATCAAGCCCAGGTGCGTGCAAACACTGCTGCTGTGGTGACGCACGCACAAATTCGGAAGGAGCGCGGCCGGTCACCGCCCACAACATAAAAAGGCTCTTTCTGCCTCTCCTACTTCCTTCCCTCCCTCCCTCCCTCACCCACTACACCTGAACATCCTCAGTCTCGCAATTACCGCTTATCTCGACATCGCACTTCAAGCCTGAGTCTTACTCCGCTTTACTCCTTCTTCTCACCTTCTCTCATTCCGCAGAGTCGCTGACAATGAAGTTCGCCACGGTTCTCAGCAGCCTCGCCCTGATGGCAGGCTTTGCTGCTGCTACCTTCAACCTCAACGACGTCGAGCTCGCGCTCGCGCGTCGTCACGAAAACAGCAACAGTCAGACTTCCCAACCTACTCATTTATAGACTACATGCTTACAAGCCCATCTAGGCGTCATCACGGTCACCTCGATCTCAACTGTCACCGTTTGTGACTCTGGTAACCCAATTCTCAATCCTCCTCCCCAAACTGCGAGTACCGGCGTCTCCATTGGCTCTAGCGAGATGTCGGTGGCTCCGCCTGTGTCGTCGGGGCTTCCCGCTCCACCTCCTTCTGAGGCAGTTCCTCCGATTGTCACCACTTTGTCAATCCCAGCGACTGGTACCAACCCCTATGGTCCACCCAGCTCTGGTATCACGTCTGCCCCAGGTACACCGACGACTTCGCCTCTCCACACTGAGAAGCCGGCCAAGCCTTCGAGCTCCGCTGCTCCCCCTCCTCCTACCGAGAGCAACGCCGCAACTCACGCTGGTATGAATGCTGGCGCTGGTGCTTTGGTCCTGGGCGGCATGGCCTTCTTCATGGCTGCTGTCTAGGCCTGACCTAGCAACGGACCTCGCACGACATCTTAATGATCGTCTCAGCTTCTGCAAGTGCGCGATGATGTATCGGCACTCTAATCACAAGATCATACTTTCCTTTGTCACTGGTCGGTATTACCTCCATGGATTTGTGGGCATCTTACATGGGCAACAGAGTATGTACGTAGCTCTAGTCCGTTGAAATATACATGTGGTGACCGGGAAAACTTTAATTGATGGAGTACTGACCTATGTTACAAAACGTCTTTCATGTGATCAGATCTTGAACTCTCCTCACCATTGATGGGGGGCAAAAGTCGCTCCTGACCTCATCTCAGGCAACCTCTGGTAATCTTGGCCCATCTGCGCGACGTCATGGGCCGGCTTTCTTGCATTATTTCGCCTGTCTTAAAAGGCCTGAATCCATCACATAGACTACTATTCTTGACCTTGCCCATCGCGACACGGCCGCGCTGACGACTAACATTCTTTGCTAATACCCCCTTGAAGTGCAGCACTATTTCCTGCATTGTTAGGAAATCAGAATCCGGAATTGACCTGTTGGATCTAGAGGTCAACATCGCCTCTCAGAAGTAGTAGCTGGCTTCCGAGTGATCTTCATTGAGAAAGAGTAACTACAAGGTCCGCTCCAGTTCCCCAGCTTGAGAATATTATTTCTTTGGAGAGCTGTGCACAACTGGACCTTGTGGGGCAGGGCGCATGTTGACAGACAGCAACATAATGAATCTTCTTACGCTAGCGATTCCCGCACACTGAATAAGTGTGGTCTAGTATGTGAGCACAGATGATAGACTTCATTTTTCAGCGCGCATCTTCGACTCAATGTAATGCATGCAAAAGCAATCCTTAGGGAACTACGCGGAACGTCTATCCATCGTGCACTTCTCGAGCTCTAGCGTACTTTCCTCCCCCACAACTCATTGACCACACCCTTTACATGCAAGCCGCGCCATCAATACCAATGACCTTTCCATTAACCCACTCACCATCCTGGCTCGCGAGGAATGCCACAACGCGCGCAATATCGATGGGCTGGCCGACGCGGTGGAGCGGCGACCATGTAGCGGCGTACTCGTCCACTTGGTCGTCAGTGAGCTTGTCGCCGTTGGGGATGTATTCGCGGCACACGGCGTGGTACATGTCGGTCTTGATGCCGCCGGGGGCGACGCAGTTGACGGTGACTTTCTTTTCCCCAGCGTCTGCGAAGGAGTTAGGAACGGGAGTCAAGGGAAACTGGAGATTGGGAGAATGAGAAAGACAGGCAAAGACAAATGTGGGCTTACCGATAGCCATGCACCTCGTGAAAGTCTCAATCGCACCCTTGGAGCCAGAATACACAGCATGCTTCGGCACGCCCTTCGCCTGGCCTGTAATACTTCCCATGAGGATAATCCTACCTCCAGGCTCCATCCTCTTATACGCCTCCTTCGCAACAAAGAACTGTCCTCTAGTATTAATCGTCATGACGCGATCATACTCCTCCTCATCAACATCCTGAAAGTGCCCGAAAGACACAACCCCAGAGTTTGAAGCGCAGATATCCAGCTTGCCGAAGGCCTTCACGACCTCGTCCATGAGGCGGGCTGTCTGCTTGGTGTCGGCGACGTTGGCTTTGATAGCGATAGCATCGGAGCCGTTGTTGAGGGCCTTGATTTGTTTGACGACGGCTTCAGCGGCTTCGCTGCTGTTGGCGTAGTTGACGGCGACTTTGGCGCCTCGGCGGGCGAGCTCGAGGGCGATTTCTTTGCCGATGCCGCGGCCTGAGTGTTGTTAGGAAGAATGGGAGATGATAGAGCCTCAGCTGCTATGGGAGGTTGTGTGTGCCCATGCTCGGGATTGGATGGTGTGAGAGTGAGGGAGCGTACCCGAGCCAGTGACGACAGCAACCTTGCCCTCCAAGCTCCAGCTTGGGACCTCGGGAGTGGTAGTAGATGACTCTACACTGGGCATTGTGAAGAATTGAACGTAGAGTTGACGGTCTTGAAGGAGATGGGTATAGTGGAGCTTGATAACCGAACGTAACACCGATCGATGAGCTGAAATACAATGGGATGCCAGAAGAGTGTAAGAGGAAGTCAATAGGATGCCGGAGGAGTGTAAGTGCAATCGAGTGAGGAAGACTTGAAGTAGATAAATACTCCTCGAGGGAGGGAAGAGCTATTGAGCCGTGGGCCGTCGTCGAAGGCCCTTACCTTCCCCTTTCCCGCAGCGGAAGGGACTGGCTGTGTGAAATGCAGGACCGTCCCGATGCCGGTAAAAGAGCGTCATGTTCCACCATGTCTCCACTTCAGGCCTAATCTGTGGATGCCTGAGAATATTGGAAAGTTGCAGGTGGTGAAGCTCTATCGAGGTTTCTTTGGCCAGGGATCATCACATTCGGAATAGGAGAGGGGTTCCGACGGTGCAGGCTGAGGGCAGCTGAGGCCTAGATTCAATATGTGGATGAGTTTCTTACATCTCAGCTGACTGCCGCTGCTCGGATCTGAGACGGGAATCACGTTGGGTCAGTGTTGTCGTGCGATATTCAATCTGGACAGTTGATGCTTGAGTGCGAGGTGCAGACAAGGTCAAATCTGTTCGGAATTCATCAGAGAAGCTAAGCCGCGGCGCCAAGAGCTGGACGGTTACACGCTGACGGACATTCGACCTGCAAAGGACACATTGTGTTTATCTATATATTTTGCTGAAGCAGGAATTCTGTGTATTCCGTTTCAACTTTGAATGATCGATGTATAAGGGTATACTCCGTACAGAGACAAGCTTGCCTGAAAGAGTGGCACGTGACCGCACTCAGAAAGGAGGATTTTCTCGTCGACTATTTGATGCACAAGAGACATATTTATATACTTGACGGCTCTTGGGTACTGTGATCAAGGTCAATTCAGTCATCTCAAAGCTTGAGCTGCTTGTGCAAAATGCTCGTGTTCCACGCCGAAATTGAGAAACAAGTCGGCGCATCCGATCGGCTCCCCACCCCGGCCGGCGCTAAACTAGGCTGTGTTGCTTGTTCGGACGTCACATCAACCTTCCGATGCTACACTGCTAAGGGGCCGCACAGATAGCACAGAGATACCGGAAGTAGGCTACTAAGAATCTCTGCCAAGGCCCGTGCAGTTCAGTGGGAATTTGGTGGGATGGAAAAGATGCCAGGTTTCTGACTTTGTCTCATAATTTGATGAATCCTCCAACATCATGGATACAGATTAGGAGAAGCCCAATATTTCACTGAACATAGTCTGGAAGAACAGGCAAGAATACTTACGCGTTTTCTGGGTATGTGACGGTGTAAAACCCTCATATATATCTGCCCCTTCGCGGTGCCTCAAATACTACGGCGCGACCCGGTCACCATGAATCAATTCAGGCCAGCATAGAATCCATAACGAAATGATCAGGCTCAGAGTAGCATTTCAGCGTTGTACAGTTTGTGTCCTTGTGTAGCCTTTTCTCAACGTCTCATCACAGGTTGTCACGGAAAACCGCATGATAGCGCTAGCAACGGTTCCGCGAGTAACAGTGCTTGAATGATTATAACTGGAGGCCGACCCGTACGCCTGTCTTGATTTTAGGCTTCATAGAGCGCTTGTAGATTGTGGCAGGCGAGGAACATTGTACTTCCCTATTGGGGTGCAACAAGTGCCCAACTGTAGCACAATAACGTCCACATGGACGTCGGATCAAGAGGCCAAATCTCCCACAGACGAGCAAGGGACTCCCTCTTTGTTATGCGATCATGAGTGGATTGCATTAAAATCGGAATACACGAGATGACATGAGTATACACCCATAGTCTCTCAATGAAGTCCTTTGGCAGTCCAGTGTACAATCTCTAGACGAATCTAAAATAGCGATCTTGCTCATACAGCTGTGGCTAGTATTCACACAAAGCAACTAAGTATTCTCCGCAATAACCCATAATCACTCAAATCATGTTTGAATTCTCCCATGTCTTTGCGCAGCAGTAATTGTGTGTCTTGATGAGCATATTGTCTGGACTACATCTGTTCAAAGCAAGCAGGATATACCTTCTCAATCAGGTCACCGGTGCCAAGAAAGTATTCGCTTGGCCTCAAGATTCCAAGTCAACCGCGAAGAGACAATACCGAGCCACTGACTCTTCCTGCTCATCATAATTCTTGCAGATCCTGACGCAAATCGTACTGGGTAACTGAACTTGTTGACTATCCGTTAGGGGTTTCCAAGCTCTACACACAGCTAGGGAAGAAAGACCCTCCTCCAACGTTGGGAGGGTCCGAATTGAGATATCAGCAAGGAGCTCTGCTGCAAGTTCAAAGCCTCGTACAAAGTGGCAATTGCCAGACGCAGCTGAGAGCTCCTTCGCAAACCTTACCCTACCCCCTCCATCGCATTTGTCGGCGTCGGAGGGGAGTGCATCCCGACGCTTGGCGGAAGATTGCTTAATGTTCTGGTGTAGCTCTTCGATTGATGGCCCAAGAACAACTCTGCTGAGCTTACTCAGTTACACAGCGGAGCAGTGAGGAATTCCGCAGCCTCCGTTTGTTTGGGGAACATGAGAGGGAAACGGTAGGATTTTTGCTGCTCGTGGTTTTCGTGGACTTAATGTGGATAATGTGGATAATGTGTACAGCCCGTAGAATGCAGGGGAATGCGCTCTCAGTCTTTAGATACGGGATGGCGTCCCTTCATTTGTGTAGTAAGTGTAATAAATTTCATTGTCGAATATGGGTCCAACACCTACTCCCCCAGAACCATACATAGGTACTGGCTACCTCATTGCTCTCCCTCAGCCTTTGAAAAAAACTGTTTTGGATGGGGTACACGACATGAGAATTGTTGAGCACCACCAGCTGGGACAGGTTACTCGCCTCGTAGTTGTACACCGCTGAAGAACCGCACTCCTTTCCATGTTAGAATGCTTCCCCCTACAACAAATGACACAAGACAGATTCCCCTTAGAAGTTATGTCGCGAGATGAGACATTATTCGGCTTTGACTGTAACCCATCGGGCGGCTCTTTTGTGGTGGGACCTGTTTGGAACAGTGCACTTGCCACTGGATTTACGCAGGCGATGCCGTTTCAAAGGAGGTACATGAATGTTTACAAATGATTTCATAGGTATGGATAGCCTGGTTCTAGAATCTATTGCGTATGCGGTGGCCGGGAACTTTATCGAAACCCCACTGAGGACCTTTCAGGACTTCGCCACATAATGACAGTCTGGTGACGTTGAACTCACAGAAGCTTGTCGAGATCCATGAGCGACCATTCTCAAAAGCATTCTGTGGGACATGGTGGGTTATACAACTCACAGAAATCACTGAGCCTTCGAAGCCTTTCAACTATGAGAGCGGGCGGGTGACACTGTGTGTCGTCCGCGCCACCTTTTACTCACATTACACTTGGAAGCTGTGGAGGGCGATTAGGATACAGTAATACCCATACCGACTTTAACGTAAGCTTTCCGGGAAGCTTGGGCGGTCCAGAACGGTTGATCGGATGCTAAATGGGACCTTTCAATGTGGAGATATACAAAACTTCAATGGGTATGTCTCAAAAAGTATCCTGTTCACTGACATTCTTCAGGACAATTTGTCAACTCAGATTCGTCGTATGTGCTGTATGTTCGTCAATAGACTTAGCTATTGGTTTGCTATTGGTATCCGCCGTCGCTCAAATGTTCAATCACGGTTCTGTAGCTGGGAACCTGACGTATTCTTATTACTGGCTCCGTCACTCCCGTTGTCCCATTACAGTCCATTTATATTCCCGCATCTTTTGATTCTATAACACTTCTTCCGTCCCATATTATGTTTGCACACAAGGGACGGTCTCATTCAAACCATTCATCGCAAACATTCCGTCCCCCCTGCACCCTATAAAATCTGAATTGCCTGAGGTTCTCTGGAGTAGTCGAAGCTAATAAGCACACCTGGGTATCATCTGGTTCCTGGTAGACTCCGCAGCCCAACGTTACGATCTTAGCGGCTTTGATGTAGCACGTACATTGAGTAAACTCAAGCGGCCGTTATAAGACATAACGTTGGCTAAGGGAAAGCATATGCCATCTCAACGATACTATCTCTCTCCAATAGACCCGTTGGAATGGTACAGATGTTACTACGATCCTGCATCTAGAACACAGTACAACTCGACCTTACCGAGTTGATGCTAATCGTAGAACCTGAACGTCGGCGTCGGCAGGCCGTTTCGCCGACACCGACCATCTAGGTGCAAACCTTCCACCGACATTTTATGCTTTCGGAGGCATATGGAGAATCGCAAGTTCCACGGCCAAGATATATGCTCTTAGATCGCCGGACCCGCCGGAGCAAACCGTTCAGTTGTCTCAAAGGCAATATCTCTCTCCTTGTTCCTTTGGACTCCGTGAAGCAGTCGTTTCGCGTCGTCGTCGACAATAGCCCAGTCCTCTTTTTTGACGCCGTCCTCACGACGATAGCCGTCATGGGTAGAGTACCGTGTTCTTAGAGAAAGTGGGTATATAGAGTAGTCCCCCGTCCCCGGCGATGATATTGCGTTCGCTCACACATGCTCGACAGATGAATTCTTGGGGAACTATCCATCTCAGCATACTGTCCAAAGATCATCACGAATTCCCACGATACTATACCAATAAAGTGTAAAGGGGCACTTTTGTTTTGCCTCCGTGAGTCCTGCAAGGAACAGCGTTGGAAGGATCAGTTTTCTGGTAAGTCACTCGTACTCTATTATCGTGTATGTACTTGGTATACCGTTATCATAACAGAGATGGAACACTAACGGATTCAGAAAGGAGGGCAAAGGTATTCGATGTTTTCATCGAGCGTTGCACTCTGCTGCTGGTCGTACTCATTACTGCGGTACGGGCCTTCCGTTCGCCGACTGTCGGCGTTCGATCGAGATCGAGATAATCGTCAGGACACGTCTCGCCACGATTCTAAACTGAGGCGAATCATTGATAAGCGCAGAGCAAGCACTCGCCTGAGGCTACCCTTTCAGGGTACCTGTATACGGACCGTCGAGAACAAATATGGTACTGCACTCTAACCTTCCACGTTTTGTCGCTCATATAGACAACACGGCGACCATCTTTCAAACAATAGAAGGATGAGGACAGTGTCAGCGGAAGCATTACATCAAAGAATAGGGCGAATATACACCAGACACATCATATCGCAGCCGAGACTGCGCCAGATTGAGAGGAGCGAATCATCTCCGGATGTCGTGCGTAAAAGGTAAGACGAGGTGTTTCCCTTGACTAACATTCTGTAGCAACCCTATGCGATCCTATAAGAAGGTAGCGACATCCATCGCAAGCACGAATCCTACCGTGAGGCTCGAAAGAAATGATGAAACGACTGTGTACTCTCATCAAGTATACCCGAACAGGCCTTCGCAATCGATCTGCTATGATGCTGGCTCCGAGCGACCGGACTTGCCCAAACAATATCAACAAGGACTCCGAATACGATATCGCTCAACTTTGAGATCCGACCAGTGTGTATGTATGCACATCTCCCGCGATTTGAGGGGGCGATCCGAAGAATAGCAAAGAGCAAAACAAGCGATTTGATCACGGAGGTAAATAGCCTCCATTTATCCGCACTTTGGAAGGTTATAAGCCAGTGCCGATGACATGTCGCACATTGCAGCCGAAGCTAGTACGAAACCTCGACAGCCTTAAGAAGAGAAGTAGTTACCCGAACTACTGGGGTTGCATGTGCAAATCCATGCTCTCGTAGATGTCGAAGGGCGGAAAACGATGAAATGTGGACATGTCCGTTCCAAACAAGGCGTCGTCTTGCGTCATTTGGTGTGGGACATGGTAGGTCCTGTTGGGATCGATGCCTGATTGCTGGTCGAAAAATTCACTATGTGGCGGGGTCAAGAGTTGCTGATGTTGCTGCATATGGTTATCGAACATGTTCGGGAAGAACTTATGTCCGTTGTCAATTGCCCCGCTGAAGTGGATGCTGGATACTTGTGGATGGCCGGCAACCACATTGGGATGGCTAATTTCCCCTCTCATTCCTTCGTTATGGGACATCGGGAAGTAATCATGCTCCATACAGCCAGCCTGGAAAGACTCCATCGCTGCTGCTGGGTGGTGGAGGCCGAAATCATAGTGGCACTCTCCAACGGGATACATGCCAATCTACTTTTGAGTCAGTAGTAGCCCCTCCAATCAGAACAAAAACTACTTACCGGACAGGTATTGTCCTCAGTATCACCTGTTACTGCACTCTGGTCACAAGTGCTGACATTCTTAGGCTGAAGGTTTATGCTCTCCTCAGGTGTGTCGTCGTCATGAAGAAGAACATCTTCCGATGCACGACGGATCGACTGCGAATGAGCCGCGTCGAAGGGAGCACCGCGGTTTCCTTTCGGGCGCACGTTCGACGCCTCACTGCTTTTCAGTGCCGCTGTTACCAGTGATTGTTTTCTTCTACGATGTTGACCGGGTTTTATCAATCTTGCTGAACGATGTTAGACCAAGGGCCCGCTGGGCAATTGAAGGCCCGAAACTTCACCTTCTGTACCTTTCCCAGCGCCTTTTTTTGGGTCTTGAGGCTTGCACTCCCAATTTTTCTTTCTGCAGTTCTCGCAACGTTCAGATCCACGTGACTTGTCACATTTGATCTTCGAGGTTGCACATGGTTTGCAGGAATTCTTAGTTCGGGGACCGTAGTTCGGGTGAGGCACTGCATCCACAAGCTCAGCACCCTGGGTGATGGATATGGTCAGCGTGCTTCGACTACCATCGGGATCGACATCGTCCGGAAGACGACCGTGGCATGATGCCATGTGGCGCTTAGCACATTCACCATCGAACGGTCAGCATTAATCCAGCAACCTTGAAGGATTCAACGCAGTAACTTACGACCGACCGAAGGCCATGGTACACACCACACAAACCATGTTCCTTACGCGTGTATCTGTGAGAGAACGTGTTGGCTGCAGATTCTCAAACGGAATGAAGAAAAAAAGAAACCTACGGGTCCGGATATGACGCTCCATATGCTCACTACGAGTCATCATCTGTCCACAGTACGGGCAATAGATGAGGGCATTCGGCTGAAGCAAAGGGTCCTCCTTCTTCGGAAGGACGAAATGTCCGAGGGGGCAAGGCTTCTCCTCACCCTCGCAAATGATGAGCCATGGGTCGGTGTATCGCGGGTCGCCGGGTTTCAAGTCCTCCAGAATATGTCCCTTTCCGCATTGGTAATGTACGACATAATCTCCTCCCTCGTATCCATCAGCAGGAATATCCATATCATCCGGGGATCCGCCGGCAGGAGTGATCAAACCATTCGAAGACCTGTCTGCAGGCGCAGCTGCGGAAGCCTTGATACCCTATGCCTAGGTTAGCAAGGCTCGTCTACTAAGAAGAACGACTTCTACCTTCTTGACCACAGGCTGCCTATTTATGGACCTTCCACTGGCTTGTTGCACTCTCCCCATCGAGAAGGAAGAGGACCGTGATGTAGGATGACAGGAAGAAGATAGGCTTTCTGAATCGCTGTTGGGGTCGTTTCCTGAAGATTGTGGTGAAAGATGACAAGAATCGAAACGGTCAATGGGAGTCAGCGTGGAGTCCTGTCCACTGGAGAACGCGGTGTGCTGGAATGAAGTGGAACAGCCGGTGGTCCCTTCCTTAAGATTCCCTCGCGGAGACGCAGGAGCGCATGTCGGCGATGCCAACACAGTGTCTGGCGGGTGTACGCGTTGTGAACCGGATAGACACGGTTGAAGGGTGTGAGAAGGCGCAAAGTGAAAGTAATCTCCGTATTCTGTAGAGGAGATGGAATGGGCAAGATAGTAGGGAGACGCTTTGGGCGGTGTTGGCGCAGTTTGGTCCATGACCGTCCTTTCGCTTGCGAACGAAGGATGAAAAATCTGATATAGAGATGAGTTCAATAATCCTGCTGGTTGAGGAGCTGTTGCAATGATCACATTGTATGTATGTAGAGAAGGGTAGGCATACCTGTGTATCGGAGATGTGTCCCCTGAAGATGTTTCCTGAGCCAGCATGCAGGTAGGAGCAGAAGCTCATCGATCCCCTAGCGCAAGCTAGTTGCAGAATGGCGGCAAGTCGGAATGAGAGCAGGACACTCTGAAATCGGTATGGCTGCTCGGCGCGAGCTCCTCCAGTGCCTGCACAGGCATGTTGTAGTGTCGATAGCAAATGGCAGGGAACCACAGTGGCACAAGCTGGGGATGGTATAACGACGACCAGGGCGTTAGCTGCGGCGCCGTCTGCAGCAACCTCTGGCGCCGTGCATCCAGGGGTAGTGCTCTGGATAATGTTAGACTAGCATGAGGGTCCAAGTTGTGAGCTGAAGCCATGTGGGAGGACCAGGGATGCTGAGCGACGGGTCGCCTGTCGGTGTGGGCTGGCTGTACCCAGTACATGCAGGGTGTGTAACGAGTTCGAGACGTCCGGTATAGTATGGTTGCGGTTATCTTTGTACTTTACATTCTCGGTGCAGGTGATGTTTTGGGTGACGCCCATGACCATTGGGATCGTCGCGCCGGACGCTCAGGTGCCACCGCATCGGCAAGTTTACGTGGGAGTTCACAGCTTTCTCGATGAAGGCGGATGGGAACCGCTACGGCACTGGAGTCGGCTGTTCGTTTGCGAGCGTCTGCGGCATGGACTTTGGGACTAGGTTCATGGTTCTCCACGGTACGGAGAGTCCTGCTGTATCTAACCGTCTTCATGTCCAAGTACTCCTCATATATTTGCTCTCTCTGCTGTGCCTTCAGTACTGGGATAACCATCAGCCGTGGTGAAGGTCCGATTTAACTTCACTGCTATGGTCGGTCCCCAGCGCCACCGCGTTTATCAACTCTGAAGTAAAGACTCACAGTCCGACAATCTTGTACTTTTGAAAGATATGCAACCAGACCTGTGTAGAGGGCAGTGTTCACGGATCGCCCCATTGGGATAGCTTAAGCGAATACAACCAGGTTCCTGTCGAATCCTAGTTAATCTACTCCCGGCCAAGCTCAAGCAAGTTCCCATTTTTCGTGAGCGGGAGCAGCAGTTGTCTGCGTCCTACCATCTCCACGCCCTTACTTACTACCGATCAAGAAAAATTGCGAGGAACAGATAATTGAGAATAGGCAGCACGCAAGAATACGTTGGCTCAACGATACGCCCAGATCCGGGAGAGGGCCCGCGCCGAGAAAGGTACGCAAGATGCGTAGAACGGGTCCTTGCACAAGGTGTATTCGGCCAGTTCCTACAGCCAGCTCTGCCTTTGAGCTCCTTGCTCCTCGCGGCCCGCAATGCGGCGATGCCATATTGAGGATAATCAAAGACACGAGCGCAGGGAGATTGCGTGCGGCCCGACCTGGGTATCTTGGCATAACTTCAACGTTCTAGAGCCGGGGACGATCTCGTATGCTCGATTATGTACGCTGCTCCGTGTTGAGAATGGAGCTGTTCGGCTATTGGATGCAGTTCATCTGGACAAACTGTTAGCGAGGCTCGCCGTAGAATTGCGCAAGGTCAAGACCAACAGTTGTCCGCAGACTATGAGATAACAGGTTCAGTCAGGAGTGATTAGTGCTATTGAGGACAATGTGCGAGGTGCATGGTAGTCCGCAAGCGACATCGATGCTGGATGTCTTTTCTTGCTGCGACACATGCGTAGGAAGCATGTATGAGGAATCAATATCTTTTTTCGTCCGAGGGAATGCAGATACGAATGCAGCGACTATTCTGCGGTTCCGTGCCGCCAAGTCGCTCGCCTAAAACTGATAATCACTTGAGGTTCGGGGTGGTCATCGGCGTTGATATGCAGAAGAACGGGGGACTGAAGGCGACAGAACGCTTGGAAGCAGGATTTCGATATGCCTGACAATGCTTGATATAATCATCTCTGATCGTGCGTGGGTTTTGGCGGAAATCCGGCAGCGGAGCGCGCGATGCTTGGCGCCGAGAGCGGAATCCAACCATATCCGTGCATGTCCGCTGCCTGAAAGGTTCCGCTTTTCCACGAAATTGATATTAACAGGCGTCAGCGAGTGGTGAGAGATTTCCAGAGTAATGCAGAAGTTTCCCTGCGGGACATAATCTCTTGCAATTTCAAGGAATGTCTCGTGTGACCCTCCATTCTGCCGCCAAGCGCTGAGCTAATCAGCATCGTAATTTACAACCTTTTCGGTGCACGTACCAAAATACCGGCCGCGCCCAGTGCGGCAGATCCACCCGTTCGGGACGAACCTTAAAGTTACGTCGTACTCTGCTCCTCCTTCTCCGTTTCACGCGGGTGAGCAATAAGGTAAGCCCATGTATCACGCTATTCACACAGCTTGCTCCCATGAACCTATAAAAGGTTGGGCCGCTATTAGCCACGTCGCATCTGTCAGTCGAATCAGAGCGTTCCCGCCACACGGCAATGGAGCCTCTTCTGAGCAACATTCACCCCAAGCTTGAAAAGCGCGCATTTGCTAGCTGTGTAGTGGAGTACGATAGTAACTAAATGCCTAGCTTGTTGCTATTTTTCTGTCACCTCGGCGACCTTGCGTCTGAATACGTCGAAGGGTCATCATCCCATTCGTCATATCAACGCAGTTCGACAGGAAAACTCCCAATGGCAGATGGACGACCGTGTCAATGATCTTGTGCGGCCTTTTTACTAAAACGTTAGTCAATACATTGGTAGACGGAAACGCACATGGCGGTGCCGTCATAAGGCGCGGGGCGGGAGTGAAGGTCGTGTAACATCTGCAGTGTGAATCGGAGCGGGCTGGGGTGGTCGTCGAGCGGTATGGGGAGTGCAGATCATCCGTCTACACCAGCACAACCAGACATGGTGTGTCTTGACGACTCGTCTGACACTGCCAGTCTTACAGTCTCCGGACGGAAAGGGACCAGAGCACTATTCTATCCTCCATTCGTACGGCTGCAGTCTTGAAGTCCCTGGATGATTAACTGGAAACTCCGCTTTGAGATACTTGTGCCCGTCTAAGATTGATATTGCTGACAGACATTTTAGGAGATTTTAGACATGGCACTTTGATACGAACGACCCTGGTAAAGGCTCCGTGCGGGAGCCAACATGCGGTGACGGAAAGGGTATGAACACCAGGTCGCTGAGGGTTGAAACGTAATCCGGGGGGCCTGCCGTTTTTGTTCTGCTGCGATCCTTGACATCCATCCACAGTAAGCTTCAATTGAAACCCAACTTGTATTTTTGAGCCGAGAGAGGCGAATAGTCGAACGTCTGGTGACCAGATGAACAGTGACCAGTGCCGTAGGGTGTGTCATACACCTATCACTGAAAACTAGGGGGAATGAAGGATAGTCCTCCCGACCACCACTTGCGATCTGAAACGACGAGGCTCGGGTTTGGGTAAGAGGCTACCGCAAAAGCACTGTGTTCAGTTTGCTTGGTACAAGCGGTTATCTCGCGAGTTTCAACTGGCCCGTCTGTCGAGAGCAATAACAGAGTCTAGCCCAACCCCTGAACCGTGGAAGAAAGAAAGTCTCATAAGGGAGGAACGCGGCGACATGATTCCTCAGCCTCGCTAGTTATCTTGATAATTGGACGACGTTAGCTCTGCTGCAATCATTGCCCAACAGGTGCACATCACCGTAAGTCAATACACAGCCGAAGCGTAACCTGCATGAAAGCTCCGGACTCGGCATCCTCTTTCGGCTAGAGAATGCGAATGATCAAACCAGCATTCTAGGCCTTTGCTCCATTCATTCAACGTTACTCTGTTCAAGCCGCTCACGTAGTGCCCAAGAGGGAGCTCCGTGTCCCACGACAGAGCCCCCAGTGCATCCACGAGTTTGCGTGCCGGCCAAGAATGCCGTGGTACAGATCGCCGACAATCCTGAGGCGGCTAAGGATATTTTCTGCCCGTCATCAGCGCTTTCGTATGCTTTTCGTTTGTGAAGGATGGTTCAGATCACCCGACACCCATGCGCCTCGAGCGAATTCGCAAGTATACAATACCAGGGAACGTGCTTCAGATGAATTGTCTTACTGCCTTCGGTATGCAGAAAGGGGGAGTACATGGACGGAAGCCGACCAGTGTCTGTGAATGCGACATTGACAGTCAATGTACTTCCCATGTGTACGCTTTGCTCGAAGCTGGTATCAAGAAGTACAAAAGATTCTTCCAAACAACAGATATTGAAATATGCAGGGCAGTGCTATGTAGCCCGAAACCATCGGGATGGTCCAAGTTGTCCGGGGTTGGTAGGACGGTGGGTGCTTAATCTCTGAACATCACATAATCTGTGCGGTGTATGCACTGCAATGCAATGCCAGTCATAGTCGTCATTGTGATATCCAAAAGAGAGACATGCAAAAGCGGAGAGGAGCTGGACCCTGGTGTTACTAACTTACTAGCTCTGTTAGCAAACACCAGATCAACCTTTCCCATCGTGGCTGCGGAGAAGAAACGCAAACAGAACGGTAAGAACAGTACAACGAGGGACTCGGACTTCAGAACTTGACTTTGGGCGGCACTGTACAGCCGTGTACTGAGAACAAGCTGCGAGTTTTGGCTGGGACAGCAAGACAGGTTGTAGAAATAAGGGAGGCTTGCCGCAGCTGCGGCTGTGACTGCAGCATGCAACATTGGAACCACAGACCGTCAGCATAATGAGAGTGAGAGAGTGAAGATATACCCAGGATAATGAGTCATTTGAAGTCTTCTCATGCCACAACAAGTTGGCGGTCAAGTGCGTAGTACACTGGCTGGCCTCGCGTCGTCCGGGATGAGGAATCTGATCCGGAGCAAACAAGATGAAGGCTTTATCCGCCAGGGAGAAGTCCCTGCGCCGACATCGTGACATTGTGACCTCAGAACGACCCCTACAAGAGTAATACTGGTTATTGTGAATCCGCCTCGGAGTTATGGTACCCATCATGAAGGACACCATCCTGGTCTGGAGTACAAACACATCGAAAGGTCGTACAGCATGTGCATACTTCTGAAGACGGCGATAAGGGGTTCTGGATTACCTAGTCGGTTACACGACGTGGGAACCTGTGAGGATATTTCAAACACGCGGCAATCCCGCACGAAAAAGCGTCATCCGGATGAGCACTCCTTACAAAAGTGCACCTCTGATACTTATCTTATACATTATCTGAGTGACTGGTTCGTCGTTGCCTGTGCTTGAGGTTGCGGGGTCATCACAGCCTAAGAGAAGCAGATTCTTAGGGTGTCTCAAGGAGAAAATTACATAGGTAGGTATCACTGTGAAACTAAACGCCTGAGAATGCAGTGCTAGACTTTCGCCGCTTTCGGCTTACAGCAACCATACCTACAATCTTCAGAGTGGGAAAGCCGAACGCTACGTCTCACAGAGACATAGGCGAGACAGGGAGGATGGTCCTCTTCTGCCACTTTCGGTACCCGGGGTAGAATGAGAACGGGCACAAGAAACTCACCTCCTTTCGACTAAGATCTGCGAGTTCAAGAGCGCTCAGGCGACGCTACATTACATCAGCTATCAGTCACCATGGTCATAAATTCCAGAGGGTAAAATCTCTTGTGTCTAGTGCCCAGGGTTGCTAGGGTTTCGCTTGTGCGCAGACTCGGGTTTTGGATCAATACTCTATCTACTGGCATTAAGGACACTCCGGCCATGGGGAGACGGAAGACACCGAAGTTGTCTAATCAGAAAAGAAGACCCATGTTTGTTCAGCTCTTATCGTAATAAAACTCTCCAAGAAGCCTGCCGCAAGCTATCCATAGTTATATGTAGAGAGTTCGCAAGCAGCGAAGTTGGGGACATCGCGCTCGCACTGGTTGAACGAAAATAGTTAATGGCCTAGGTGCTTTCATAAACTCGAGTCCACGGACGCCGCAGCCGTTCGTTCCTGATGAGATACCTTACTATACTCCATCTGACGGAGACTGAATCTTCCTCATGGAAACGTGCAAAAGCTACGTATGCCTGTTATCTCCAAAATGGATTCAAAGCACATTGCAGTCAGTGGAGGACGACTCTACGGTCGTCAAGTCACCCAGCACTTAAGCGGACAGATATAGCAGGTTTAGGCCAACCATTCCAATTGACTTGCATTGCTCCATTCCCAAGGGTTGCTACTGGGACCCCTCCATTTGAAGAGCCTTGTAATGCGCGGGTCTTGCCCGAACCGTCGGGCGTGCGCATGGATATCTCGGCCTGCAGCTCATGTTCAAGTGTCGGAGTGGAGAGATTTCATGTGGGCATGATGACTTATTGCAGATGAGAAGAACTGATTCTTGCAGTTGACGCAAGAAATGCCATGGTGATGTACACATCGAATTGTGCTGTGATCCGGAAAGGCGTATAGACAAATCTCCCCCAGACGGTCAATCTCTAGCTGTGGCTGGCCACTTTTATGTTACATCAACACACGTTCACCAGTCCGATTACACCAGGCTACGTGGACCGCTAGGGTTCTGCCGGAATTGCACATGACTCGATTTAGAGCAATATGGACCGTTGAACCTTTGTGTCATATTATCCCGAGGCTCAGCCACGTGCATATCGTGATCGATAACCCTTCTGCTCTATAGCGACCGTCCGCGATATCATCGAGCGCCATTATTCCCGTAAGGGCCTTGCGATGATGATCCTCACCTTCCCAAGGGTTTCGGCGGAGTTACTACGGGCCGATACCATGTAGCCGCGGCCACATAGAAACGGCGTGCACTGAACTGATGGCCCTGCGGTGGAGGGCAATGGCAAGATTTATTGTTTATGGCATCATTTTGGTATGTGGTTCTAACTGGCAATCGCTCCGGAGAGAATGGTTCTGCTGGCAATTGTTGTGCCGCCCACTGATCGCCTTCCACCTCGGATTCCGGCAAGTCAGGTTGACACCATAAATCAATTTGATGTGTCTTCCTCGGTGAGCACATGGTAGCGTAAAGTGACAGGAGGGTCATTTCCTCAATCAGAGGGGTGAATGCGCGCATGTTGTGCCGACGGCTGGAGAGGACCACTGGCGTGTCATTTGCCACACTAGCCCTCTCACAACCTTATTTGCGTTATCTGCACATAACCTTCCTTGGACCTGCAGGTAGATACTGTGTACATGCTGACATAACTTAAAGGAGGAGATGGCGCATGCGAACTACCATCGTGTACCAACAGGCCCGTGCGCCAGTTCCGTGGGGAGCCGAAGTCAGTGAGCCTGATTTTGAGAAACGAATAACCTTGGAAGCATCCATCAGGCCCGATTCAGAATAATAAATCCGGTCAATTAATTGAGTGTCAGTCCAAGAATAGGCGGAAGTGTCGCCCGAGCCGTCCATTCAGGGGTCCTTGCCGTAGCACTCAGGAGGCCTCCTTCTGGATTCCCCACTGATATGCGGTCCGACAGATCAGCTCTTACCATTACAGAGTGCGTATCCGCTATCTAACCCGCTACCTAAGTGAGTACAAGAAGTCCCGGGTCGCCCCTCCGATCGGTCTTCCTCTCACTTTCGCGGTCATTCCTCCATCCTCACCCATCCGCAGCAACGTATTGTTAGATGAAGAGTGCCACACTATCGCCTTTCCTATTGTAACAGTCATATTTTTCCCTACCTACTTGGTAACTTCTCTCTGAGCCTTCGCCGTCATGGAGTTCATCGCCGTATTCGGTGATCAGACCCAACCTCAGTGGGGATTACTGCGAGATATATATCACAGCAAACCCGACCGATACGTTGCCTATCTCCTGGAGAAGATTCCTTCCATAATACGAGATGAGACGCGAAGACTGCCACGACGCCAACGAGACAAGATCCCAGATTTCACCACTTTCCTGGATTTGGTGCGGGCTTGCGAAGAGAACCAGCTGCACGTACCCCAACTCGATAGCTGCATGGTCACTACAGCACAGCTGTTGGACTGGTTTCGGTATTATTTGACAATTCCACGCAGCCAACCGCATGGCTAACAGGAAACAGATACTATACCGACCGTCCTGAGCATTATCCCACGCCTCACAATGCGCGGGTTGTTGGCATTTGTACTGGTATGATCGCTGGTGCAGCCGTCGCATCTGCTCGGAGCCTCCCGGAACTGCTTCCACTTGCTCTGCGCGCAGTCCGGTACGCATTTCGCCTGGGAACTGAAACTGCGCAAGCCCGAGATGGCATCGAACCAAACGGTGCGGAGCAGCCCCAGCCGTGGTCATATATCGTTGCAGACATGACTGAGGGCACTGCGAGAGACGCAATCGACAGACTCAACGAAGAAAATCAGCCACCCCTCATCTCTCAGCCCTATGTCAGTGCCATAGCTCCTCAGTCCCTCACCATTAGTGGTCCCCCGACAAGTCTCAGGAGACTCCGCGCGACCACTGGCTTCCATGGACGGAGAGTCGAGCCTATCGGCATTTACGCACCGCATCATGCACCACACATCTTCACCAGTGCTGCGATAGAACGGATTCTCGACGAAAACAACGATGGCGATCTCACTAGGGACCTTTCTGCATACAGCATCCAACTGCCAATGCATTCCGCTGTGACTGGAGGAATAATTACTGCTTTGAACGCCCGGGAGCTTTTCAGGGAGGCACTAGCTGAGATTTTGTGCAAGCCCGTCAATCTAGTGTCTCTGCTGGACGAGCTGGCGAACAGTATTAGGGACGAAACCAGCAAATGTACCATTCACGTCCTCGGTAAGGCTTCCGGTAAACTCATGCGCAATGCAATCCGGGAAAGGCATCCCCGGCTAGATATCGTCCGGCTGGATTCATCAGAGATAAAGGCGCGGAATCCTGAAGGAAGCATGCACAACGACAAGATCGCCATCGTTGGCATGGCCGGACGATTCCCCGAGGCTGCTGATCACGAGGAGCTTTGGGACCTGCTCATGAAAGGCCTCGACGTTCACCGTCATGTACCTCCGGACCGCTTCGATGCGGATGCGCACTGCGATCCCTCTGGGAAAGGGAAAAACAAGAGCCACACACCATATGGATGCTTCATCAAGGAACCAGGCCTGTTTGACGCTCGCTTTTTCAACATGTCTCCTCGCGAGGCCAAGCAGACTGATCCCATGGGTCGACTGGCCCTTGTCACGGCCTACGAAGCGCTCGAGATGGCTGGTTACGTAGCAAACCGCACTCCATCATCGAAGCTCCACCGCATTGGGACATTTTATGGTCAAACATCGGACGACTGGCGTGAGATCAATGCCGCAGAGAATATTGACACTTACTTCATCACCGGAGGAGTGCGTGCCTTTGCTCCCGGGAGGATAAACTTTTACTTTAAGTTCTCCGGGCCCTCCTTCAGCATTGACACAGCTTGTTCTTCCTCGCTGGCTGCCATCCAACTGGCGTGTACTTCTCTATGGGCAGGCGACTGTGACACTGCCTGTGCTGGAGGTTTGAACGTCTTGACCAACCCGGACATCTTCGCTGGCCTCAGCAAAGGCTCGTTCCTCTCCAAGACCGGCGGTTGCAAGACCTTTGACAACGACGCTGACGGGTATTGTCGCGGTGATGGTTGTGGCACTGTCATACTGAAGAGATATGCTGATGCTATTGCTGACAATGACAACATCCTCGGATGCATTCTCAGTGCAGGGACCAACCACAGTGCTCAGGCAGTATCTATTACGCATCCTCATGCCCCTACGCAGATGGAGCTGTACAAGGAGGTTCTTGCAAAGTCTGGTGTCGATCCACACGAGGTCACCTACGTTGAGATGCACGGAACGGGCACACAGGCAGGTGATGCCACAGAGATGCAGTCTGTGCTCGGTGTTTTTGCACCTCCTGAGAGACAGCGGACGCCTGAACGTCCATTACATCTAGGTGCCATCAAAGCCAACATTGGACATGGTGAAGCCGCTTCCGGAATCAACTCTCTAATCAAGGTGCTCTTGATGATGGAGAGGAACGCGATTCCTGCCAACGTGGGTATCAAAGGGGTAATTAATAAGGGGTTTCCGAATGCAGCAGAGCTTCGACGTCGCAATGTTCACATCCCGACGAAAGCCGTGGACTATCCACGGCAAGGCTCGGAAAAACGCAAGATCTTCCTCAACAATTTCTCTGCCGCCGGCGGCAACACCTCTCTACTCCTTGAGGATGGACCTCTGCGCGAGTCTCCTACCGGCCAGGACCCCAGGACGATGCACATTGTCACGGTCACCGCAAGATCCATTACATCTCTGAAACAAAACATTCGCAACCTGATCAGTTACCTCGATGATCATCCCGAAACAACGCTCCCCAGCCTGGCGTATACGACAACTGCACGACGCATCCAACACTTCTTCCGCGTGGCTCTCTGCGTCTCCGACATAGGGGAAGTCAAGAAAGCACTGGAGTCAGAACTGAAGGACACGTATGAGCCTACTGCCTTGGCGCCGACTAAGGTTGCATTCGCATTTACCGGTCAGGGCTCTCAATACACAGGTCTCGGACAAAGGCTGTACAACCAGGTCAAATCCTTCAAGTCCGATATTCTGTACCTGAACTCCCTAGCCAACGTCCATGGCCTCCCTTCAATACTCCCGCTTCTGGAAGGCAAGGATGTAGATTCCTTGTCCCCTGTGGTGCTGCAGCTCGGCATGACCTGTATCCAGGTTGCCATGGCGCGAATGTGGCAATCCTGGGGTGTGAAGCCGGCTTCAGTGGTCGGTCACAGCCTGGGCGAGTATGCGGCTCTATGTGTCGCTGGTGTTCTGGCGCCGAGCGACATGATCTTGCTCGTTGGCGAACGTGCTAAGCTTATTGAACAGCGGTGTACACCCAACACCCATGGGATGCTTGCGGTGAAAGGCAGTGTGGATTCCATCCTTTCTGTCCTCCAAGACGACGACATTGAGATTGCGTGCATCAATGGCCCTACCAGTACCGTCCTCGCAGGTACAGTCGATCGTATTGCAGCGGCCCAGAATCTGCTCCAGTCGAAGAACATGTCGTGCACACGCCTCGCAGTTTCTTTCGCGTTTCACTCAGCCCAAGTGGATCCCATACTAGAGCCGTTCAGGAATGTTGCGTCCACTGTTCCGTATCGAAAGCCTGAAGTTCCCGTTCTATCACCTCTTCTGGGAATTGTATCCACTGATGGCGGCGATTTCGGGCCCGATTATCTGTGTCGCCATGCTCGCGAAACGGTGAATATGCTGAGCGCTCTCCAGGCTGCCGAAGCATCAGGGATATGCAACGCGGAAACCGCCTGGTTGGAAATAGGTGCGGACAGGCCAGTGAGCAGCATGATCAGGGCGACAGTGCCAGAAACCGCCTGTGTGGCATCATCGCTTCGTAAGGGTGTGGACCCATGGCAGTCTCTCTCCGAAGCGATCACCTCCTTGTATCTGGCTGGAGTTCCCTTCGACTTCTACGAATATCACAGAGAGTATGAGAGCGCCCATAGGCTGCTCAGACTCCCAACATACCACTTCGACAACAGCCGGGAGTGGCTCGATTATCATAACAATTGGTGTCTGACAAAGGGCGAGGATCCTCGTCCCGCCGCAGTACAGCCTCAGTTGGACGGCCCCAGATCACGCCCGTTGACCACTTCCTGCCAGTTCATTGTCAGACAAGAGCTGAATGCCAACTCTGGAACCGTAGTTGTCCAGTCCGACTTGTCGGAGCCGAAACTGAGGGCAGCAATCAGTGGACACGAAGTGGACGGCAACCCGTTTTATCCCTCGTCACTCTATGCGGATCAGGCGATGACGGTGGCGGATTATCTCTACAGACAACTTCGACCAAACATGCCAACACCAGGTCTCAATGTCCACACCCTGGAAGCTACGAAGGCTCTCATCCCGGAGAATCCTCCACCAGAGGCTGGGCAGCATATCCAGATTGAAGCCACTGCCAATCTCGAACTCAACGAGGTTCGGGTAAAGTTCCGGAGTGTGTCTGCAGATGGGCAGAAGGTTTTCCTCAATCATGCCGAAGGCGTGGTGAAGTACGAGAATATCGATTCCTGGACAAGAGAGTGGGCTCGCTGCGGTTACATGGTTCAGAATCAGATCAATTCCCTTGAACAGAAGCTCCACCAAGGACAGGCTTGCAAGTTTACACGAGCAGTGGCATACAAGCTTTTCCAGGTTCTTGTATCCTACGCCAAGCCTTACCGTGGTATGGACGAAGTCATCATCAACCAACAGGACAACGAATCCACTGCCGTAGTTCGATTCCAAACCACGCCCGAGGATGGTGACTTCTACTGTTCTCCTTACTGGATCGACAGTCTGGCTCATCTTTCAGGTTTCACGATCAACACTTCTGAGCAGAACGAGTCTGACGAAGTCTATATCAGCCATGGATGGGAATCGCTCCGCATCTCGACGAAGCTCTCACCAGAAAAGAAGTACCGCAGTTACGTGAGGATGCAGCCGGCACCAGACGTTGCGAACGTGTCCGTCGGCGATGTATACATATTCGAAGAAGGAAAGATTATTGGAATGGTCAACGGCCTCAAATTCAGAAAGATGAAGCGCAAGGGTCTCAAGTCGATAGTGGAAGCGGCCAAAGCCGAAAACCGCCGAGCGCTGGGCATTGCCGCAGGACCTTCTCAAGCCATCGCGAAGACTACCAAGACCCCTAAATCGGCCCCAAAACCATCGATACCGGCCGGGAAGACTACCTCTCAAAAGCCTCTCATTGATCGCGTCTTAGAAGTGATTAGTGCGCAGTGCAATCTGGGCATCAATGAGCTTGTGGATGGAGCCTATTTCGCGAGAATGGGCGTCGACTCTCTTATGGCACTGGACCTGACCTCAGCAATCCGTGATCAGTTGGGCATGGAGATCAGCAATCAAGTGTTCATCGAGTGTCCGACAGTCAAGGCTTTCAAGCAATATCTGATCAAAGAGCACGGAACTGTCGAAGCTACTGTCGTTAACGTCGATGCACAGTCAGCAACTTCTGAGGAGTCCTCTCAGATTCTCACTCCTGTTGAAACCACCTCCGCGACTACCCCTGCTAGTAGCGCCTCAAGTGTATGTGATGAAGTAGAACCAGTGGCATTGAAAGCGGCATCCGGTTTTGACTTCAGGGCAATGGTGGCAGAGTCGATGCACTGCGACCGATCGGAGATTACTGACAAGATCGAGCTCTCCGTGCTGGGCATGGATTCCATAATGTCCCTGGAACTAGTGAGTCAACTGCGCGAGCGGGGACATGAAGTCCCTCAAGACTTCTTCCAGCACAATCCCACCGCTCAAGCTGTCGAACAAGCCCTCGGTTTCGGTCCCAAGCCACGACCTAAATCCAAGCCGAAAGTTACCCTCTCGGAGGGCCCCAATGGCTCCAACAAACGTTCACCCCAGCTTAGCGAAGTGTCAAGGAAGCTCGAAAAGTCCAGCAAGCTTGAAAGAATACGGCAAAAGAACCTCAGTGTGATTCTCCAAGGAACCAGAAGTGATCCATTGAGCATGTTCCTGATCCCGGATGGTTCAGGCAGCGCTACATCCTACCAGTACATGTCTCGTATTTGTCGCAAGATGAGAGTGAGCAGCATTTGGTGTCCGTTCCTGAAGGAACCGCAAGAATGGACCAGCGACATCGGCTGTCGAGGAATCGCGCAGCTCTACAAGGAACAGATCAAAAAGCAACAACCGCAGGGTCCCTACATCTTGGGTGGCTGGTCTGCCGGCGGTGTTCTCGCCTATGAAGTTGCATACCAGTTGATTCAGGAGGGCGACAAGGTCTCCTGCCTCGTCCTGATCGACTCTCCGTGTCCTGTGAGATTGGATCCTCTACCGGCACGCCTCCATGTCTGGTTCGAAAAGATCGGCCTCCTGGGGAAGGACAGTAACAATAAGACTCCAGATTGGTTGCTCCCACACTTCACTGCAACCATCAACAATCTCAAGGATTATACCCCAGATCCCATGGAGCCCTCCAAAGCCCCCAAGGTGATTGCGGTCTGGTGCAGAGAGGGTGTATGCCCCGACCCCAATAGTCCTCGACCCCCGCCCGGAGAAGGCGAAGATCCGGCACCCATGAAGTGGCTTCTCGACAATCGTACCGATTTTGGCGACAACGGGTGGGCTGCGCTGTTGCCGATGGAGAATTTCTACTTCAAAGACATGGGTGGGAACCACTTCACCATGATGAAGCCCCCATATGTAAGAACTCACCGACACGCTACTTGCTGAAAACTGCTAATGTCTTGATTTAGTCTGAAACGCTGGCGAGTATCATCGGAGAGGGTCTGGCGGCGTTGGGAATCATTGATGAGCAATGAGGGAGCTCATGATTGACCCTTCTTTTCCTATGTTTATCCGCTGTTTCAGTCAGAATGCGTTGTGTTTTGGTGTGCAGTGCGCAGGTGCTCAGATTGGAAGGGAAAGTCGTGTAGATGCATGCATCAGGTTGGTTGCTAGAGACTGGCTTTGATAGCACGGTGTGCTTGACTAAGAACCATTTCCTTTTTCACTTTTCTCTCCTCCCCTACAATTAAGTTCTCTATCCTTTCCTGTAATTACTTGAACTTGAATTGCGATAATTGTGACTTTCAAGAGCCCGAGACACTCCTTGCTCATTGAATAACATCATATCTTTCAGGTACTCCTCCACAGTCAAGGCGATACCCTGGCATCTGTGTGCGTCATAGTACGATCTACAACATAGAAAGGCTTGTTTCTTGCGGAATTCAACAATGTCCATTGGAAACCAAGGTGAACATTCCGCCCCGCAAGAAGACGGCTCAACCTTTGTTCGTCCGTTGCATCTCCTATCCTCCGTCTCAATCAGCCGGCCACATTCGGCTCCCCAATTCTGTTTGAATGGTACCTTTCGCTTCCCCTCGACTCTCTTCGACGAGAGCTATCTAACTCTCATCTATCGCATCCTCCAGGCAGCTGACATGCATCATCTTGTACTCCCTCTCCTTCAGAGATCACGCCACGCAGATAACCAGCAGGCCTCGCCTGCCCTATATTGATTGTCCTCGCCAAACCCTCACCCCTGCCTACTCCGATCCGATTGCGAACGTTTTGCTGCAGGATCGCAATCTACGTATACGACAGCAGCAGACCCCTTGCGGCCCCAACGGCCCATCCCGGCTGCCGGCACACGCACGACGATCCTTTGCCCCTTGGTTGGGTGTGGCTTTGAGACCCTTGTTTCTGCACGGTCTTTGAAGCCGGCGGGCGCCGTGGTGCTGGCGCATGTGGTGTGGTTGATAACAAGGATTGCGATCCAAGTTCCTGGTCCGGAACACGCCTTCCGCGCAGACACGGTGGGTAGAGCAAGGGTATAACAGCCGGCCAGTATAGATTGCCAGCGGGGCGGACGTATATCTGGAGAGATAGGCACCGGTCCAGAGGTGTTCGTTTCCGAAATTCGAGGGATCCTCGCGCCGTACACTAGCATGATGTATCTTATCTTGTAGTGGTACATTCGTACTCGCTATGCTGTGGTAAGGCATATATGAGCCGCCTCGGAGCCTGTGATTAATATGTGCTCACGTTAATAAATCCCTCGAGAAGTTTCTGGTATCGGCGTCCGCGCATTGGTGGTTCATCATTCAATGGTACCGATCCTGGTAAAGCAATATTTTTGAGATTCGGCACTCGGAATCGCTTGGAATCGCTGTTCTGGTCGCGGGGAACATCAATTTGTTGAGTTGCGTCTTCTTAGCATGCAAACCATGGAATCGGGCGATCCAGGTTGCTGTGCTCTGGACGGTTGACCGGAACTGGATCCCACTTGGCCCGAATGCTGGCTCGCTGCCCAACTGTTAAAAGTTGTGTTATGATTTGCTTGCGTCAAAGCAGGCTAGGAGGAGACATAGGCCTTGTAGGCATGTGGTGCTGCATCTTGCGCATTCGAAGCTTTCGGCGATCGCAAAGAGGTTGCGGCGGACATAGAAACTGCCCTTGACTGTGGCGAATTCGCATCGTCTCCTTGTTCTGGGCACAACGTTGCAGCGGGGGTCCAATACGGCATCGATTTGTAGCGTCTCAGATAATGCTTCGTCAAACGCTGTCGATCACGGTCAGTTCGGTGCCTTGATGGGTGCGAACTGGACAGTGAGTACGGACCTATACTCCGACGCATCCAATGGTCGACATTATCCTCGGTACAAAGAACAAGATCTGAATTCAGAAACCTTCCCCTCAGGAAATCCAAGATTAGCATCCAGATCCCCGATGCAGGGTTCGACCCATTGGGAAGCATTACTTGACGTACCCTTGTTGCACTGCGGCAGCACGTTCAGAAGCTGACCTGTAATGTTACGCGAGTTTCGGTTTGGCTCCATCCAAGATCGGAGATAGGGCAAGGTGTTAACATCGCCGGCCGATTATACGACGAGGTGGTTGTACCACGCCATTGAAATGCAATGAATCTCAAACAACTTGGGAGCGTGGCGAGCTGAAGCCAGACTTGGGGACTGGCAATGCAATAGCGGCCAGTACATGACCGTAGTGCGACCTCTGACCGGCATGGCATTGTACAACTCGATAGTCTCCGGTCGGATTTGCCGGCCGTCCACGAAAACCACGCCCCAACTCCTCAATGCGAGGGAGTCCAGAACGGAATCTATCCGAGTTTCTGGCAGACCCGATGCGTCGGTCGGATAAAGGAAGATGGAGACTTTGCTGGGATACGTACTGATGATGGACGGCACGAAAATGCTGGAATGAGCCGTTGGAAGAGTCTCGCCAACGCCAGAGCGCAATGCCTTCCCCCGATTGTCTTCAGGTTTGGGGGACTTTATTGAGCTCGCAAGGCGAAGCGAGACCTAATCATTGAGATATGCCGGTTCCTTGTTCACACTTTACGACCTCGCACAATGAGCATGCCCCGAAATCCCGGTCGATAGATTCAACAACGACGTAATCTTTGAGACAACGTGGTGAACCTCGAGCTCGGTTCCCATGTCTCACATAGACCTGAGCGGATTATGTAGTGGCAGGTTCCTCGCTCGGCGCAGTTCGGTGGTACGCATCCCAATGCATGATCCCAGCAATTGGTGAGCAAGGGCCCAAGCATGGGTTGCTGCACGCTGAACGGTAATATGCAAGCCATCGCCCCGTCCAGATCATGTAGGGACCGCCAGTTTCATGATGACTGCAGATACTTTTCATTTCAGCTGAGTCAGATTTACGCAATATCGGAGAAAACAACCTTGGAACGATGCCGAGAGGAACATCACCGGTCCGGCTGCCACAGTCTCAGAAGAACTTAGGGCCAGTGACGCGAGGACGTGGCAAGACCCAAGACCGGCGTCTTCACGAGAGAATAGTGGGTTCAACGACATGCTTCGTCCGGCTGAGCTACACTTGTAGGTTAACCCAGATACGGATTTCCGTCTTCTCTCTGGCGAGGGTAGTGAATTTAGACGATATGTTGAATGTGATAGCAAAGAAAAGCATAGTTGTACCAAGCCGTGAGGTCTGGCTGCTGTTGGGATGGTGATATTACAAGGGAAGGGTGCGAGGTCCAATTAAGGTTGCCCAGTCAGGGGGCTTGTGTCGATCTTCGGACGATCGCCAGAGCGGAGGCAGAGGCGGAGCGGGAGAATGCGGAGCGGAGCGGAGGAAATGCCAAGGAACATCTGATGGGATCGTGATGCAAACACGACAAACTTGCATGAGAAACATAGGTGGGGTTTCGGAAGCTTTGCTCACTTTGCTGCTTTTTGCGAGGGCTGCAATATGGCCTCCTCCTCAAAGCTCGGAAGGTACGAATCCCACTTGTATTCTTTCTGCATGTCTAATTCAGCGCAGCGGCAAAGATGGCCCGGCCACCAACCCTCGCGGCATCCCGTATGCACCCTTCGTCGACCGCGTGGAAGACTATGTCCGCGACCGCTCCGAGGTGGAAGCTACCGTGAATAGCTTCAAGGAAATGATATCGTATGCTATATATTGGATCTCAATCCACATGCGGGCTCACAAAATGGCAGCAAATACCAGTTCATGGAGGTCAACCAGCAACGACGTGCAGCGGGACTCAGGGACAAGATTCCCGACATACAGAAGACACTGGACACCGTTCGCTTCTTGAAAAGTCGGAAGGTATGTTCGAAGCTGGGAATGATCGGTGTTATGCTAACCCGGACGCGTAGTCTGATGCCGAACCCATTGAGACGACATTCGAACTGAACGACACGCTATACGCTAAAGCTGAAGTTCCACCGACCGATGAGGTGTATCTATGGCTGGGCGTACGTTGCTCGAGCTGGAAAACATAGTCTCAGGCGACTAACGGAGCTAGGCGAATGTGATGTTGGCATACCCTATTCCAGAAGCTGAAGAGCTGTTGGAGTCAAAACTCAAGACAGCTAAGCAGAGCTTGGCAAACTGCGAGGAAGACATGGAGTTTCTACGGGAACAAATCACTGTACGGACGACGCGTTTCTTGAAAATCTGGTCTCTGCTAACACACCAGTAGACTCTTGAGGTAGCATTTGCTCGGGTGTATAACTGGGATGTTGCTCAAAGGCGAAAAGAAAAGATGGAAGCAGAGTCAATAGGAGGCAAGAAAGGTGCATCTCCGAATGGATAACGTCAGGATCTAAGCAGGGCGTTTCACGGAGTGTGCTCGTGGCGTATACAAGCAGATCCATGCAATCAGTGCCGCAACTTTCGTTGCACTCGAACCTTCATAACATCCTTCGATATCTTCCACAACCTGCGTCCCCGCTTCTCTCTATCTCGTCCACCTACTGATCATTGAAGTTAACATGCTGCAATGCCAAGAGCCCACACTGCAGTATCGAGGGGACGAACCTGATAGAACAGTCTTTCCCAAAGCTTTCTGGCAGAATACGAATGCCGTTTTTCAGTTCCGTTTTATCAACAGCACCCTTTTTCAATGTTGGACGCGTGAGCACGTGAACAGGCATCACAACGGGACCGTGCGCGACGGGATGACGTGAACCGCTGAACAACGAGACGCCACAACTTACAATGAGCTCAATGTGGTGACACCCGCGTCTCCAATGTCCTCGATATGAGCAGTCCTGCGAAGCGACGGAAGAAGAACGACCACAATGGCTCGAACCAACCCGTCGGATCCTTACACTACTTCTTCGCTAAGCAGAAAGCTGCCGCAGAGACAGGAGACTCGCGAAAGGCGGTACCAGAGAAGCCAAATGCCGAGACCAGACAGAAAGATGACGCTACTCTCGCTGACGAACAGTTGGCTAGGAAGCTACAAGAAGAGTGGAACAGGGAAGAGCAAAATCGGACCAGGACGTCGAGCTACGATGATCTTTATGCGGAGCCTCCCGAAACAAGTTCGAACGAGACAGATAGCGCTACAAACAAAAATTCACACACTATCGCAGACACCTCTATGTCGACCGGGCCTTTGAGTGGACCTGCTTCATTTACAGTTCCTGAAAAGAAGACACTATCTTTGCAGTCTACCGCCGCTGAGGAAGACCTAGTCTCTGCCACAATTCCCTTCGATCAAAGTCCGCTCGTATTCGAACCTCGGAAGTACATAACCGATCTACAGAGGCAGTGGGAGACTGAGGGAGGACACGCGACATATGCGCTCCTGACGCGCTGCTTCGTTCTGGTCAACAGCACAACGAGCAGGATAAAGATAGTGGACACACTGGTGAATCTGCTACGTGTTCTGATTGAAGGCGACCCTACCAGCATTCTTCCCGCAGTATGGCTTGCGACAAACTCCATCTCACCACCATACATTGATTTGGAGCTTGGACTTGGCGGATCGGCGATCTCGAAGGCGTTGAAGAAGGTGTGCGGATTGGACAATGCTGGTCTGAAGACACTGTATAACAAGTATGGCGACCCTGGAGATGTTGCCTTCGAAGCGAAGAAGCGACAGTCCTTCACACTGCGGAAGCCGAAGCCGTTGACAATCAAGAGTGTGTACGATTCGCTTGTCAAAATCGCCAATAGCAAAGGCCAGGGCAGCGTGGAGGCGAAGCAGAGAATAGTCGAGAGGCTAGTGCAAGACGCAAGAGGTGCTGAAGAGAGTCGATATATTGTGCGGACTTTGGTACAGCACCTGCGTATCGGCGCTGTGAAGACCACAATGCTGATAGCTCTATCCCGCGCATTCCTGCTCTCCAAACCGCCTGGAGCTGATTTCCACATACGAGATCCCAAGTCTTTGGTGGCCCTAAAGAAAGAGGAGCTTGCCGACGTATATCTCAAGAACGAAGAGATCGTCAAAGCGTGTTTCGCTCGCCGACCGAACTACAACGACCTTGTCCCTACGTTGCTGGAGATCGGCGTTTGCGATGAGTTGCTCGTGCGATGTGGGTTGGCTCTGCACATCCCGTTGCGGCCCATGCTGGGGAGCATAACGCGTGACTTGGGTGAAATGATCACTAAGCTGCAGGGACGAGACTTTGCCTGTGAATACAAATATGACGGACAGAGAGCGCAGGTGCACTGCGATGACAAGGGGAAGGTCACAATTTTCTCTCGCCACCTCGAACTCATGACCGACAAATACCCTGACCTTGTCGCGTTGGTTCCCAAGATAAGGGGGGAAGGTGTATCCAGCTTCATCTTGGAGGGTGAAGTCGTAGCCATTGACCGCAACAACGGAGAGCTAAAGACGTTTCAGACTCTAGCAAACCGTGCGCGCAAGGACGTTGTTATTGGAGATGTCAAAATCGATGTGTGTTTGTTCGCGTTCGACCTCATGTATCTCAATGGCGAAGAACTTCTCGATCGACCCTTTCGGGAGCGAAGATCTTTGTTACGAAGTCTGTTCGTCGAGATCCCGCACCACTTCACCTGGGTCAAAAGCTTAGACGCAACATCCGGCGACGTTGAAGCCGTGCAAGCCTTCTTCAAAAGCGCCACAGACGTAAAATGCGAAGGCATCATGGTCAAGGTGTTAGACAACCTTCCCAACCCAGAGCTCGAAGCTGTGGTCGACCCGCACGAAGCCGAACTGCTCTCCGAGGCAGAAAATGACCTCCCCGTCAAAGCCTCTCCCCTAGCCACCAAGAATAACAATTCGTCCAAGTCTTCTAAACCAAGAGCCCCATCCAAAACCAGCACGGGCACGAAATCACCGCCCACCCGTCGCAAACCCCTGCTGTCTACCTACGAACCGGACAAGCGCCTCGACTCCTGGCTCAAGGTCAAAAAGGACTACAACACCTCCTCCGACACGCTAGATCTCATCCCCATCGGTGGCTTTCACGGCCAAGGGCGCAAAGCGAAATGGTGGTCCCCTATTCTTCTAGCTGTGCGGAATGCCGACACGGGATCACTGCAAGCAATCACGAAATGCATGTCCGGCTTCACGGATAAGTTCTACGCAGCGCTGAGAGAGAAATATAACCCAGATGATCCGGAGAATACAAATGTCCTGCATGGGGGAAAGCCTGCGTTTGTACAGTATAACGGTGGGGGAGGTTGGCCGGACGTCTGGTTCCAGCCACAGGAGGTGTGGGAGGTGGCTTTTGCGGATATCACGTTGAGTCCGACGTATGACGCAGCGCTCGGCCTGGTGAGCGAGGATCGAGGGCTGAGCACCAGGTTCCCGCGCTTTCTGAGGGTGAGGGAGGACAAGGGGGTCGACGAGGCCACGGAGTCGGGCGAGTTGGCGGAGATGTGGTGGAAGCAGGAGGCTAGGGCGCCCAAGGGAGGGGAGGCAAAGCCGGAGGAAGCAGAGGAAGGAGAGTAGCAACGTCTACGATCAGTTGCATTGCGGATGGACGTCTCGGAACTCGGCTCGACAGCTCTTGCGTATCATACCCAACTCGACGTTTTGCAGAACCCGTTCATTGGGTGGGATGAGGTGGGGGAATTGGCATACTGTGGATGTAGGTACGCGCACGTGTCCGTGAACTTTCTTTTCACTCGAGCGAGCTGGGCTTGCTAGGGCCCACTCCTACGCCGTCCACCAAGGTACTTTTTCAAGAAAGTACCTCGTCGAGCCCTTCGGTCAACGCCGCCAGCGCGCATCCTCACAGGGGAAATCCATTACATAAGCGGCCGGCAACCCCACCGAGTGGGGGTCTGGATCTACGGACTTTCCAATGGGTTGGCCCTAGTTGTAAATCAAGGTACGGCGGCGAACTCGTCAATGTCTCTGTACTCGGTAACTACACGGCCTCTTCAACATGGAACAGACAAACATTGTGCTGCTCCATAGCAGTCGCGTGCTCACTTTCCTCATCCAATTCCCCTTTCCCCGCCCAGAAAAATGAAGCTCACCGACCGCAGAGCTTGGTGTTGCCAAGGAACTTCTAAGCACGCTAAGCATGGTTTTGGCGCCAGTTTCTTCCCCGTGGCAAAAGTCCACTCCACCACGTCTGTTCGCACACGTTCCGGTTTCCCTTAATCTGATTGGTCAATTGCCCTTTGACATCTCCTGCAACATGATCAATCTACGAAGCACTGGGGTGCAGGTTGCTTGCTATTCAGAGTTAGAATCTGGCGGTGCACACGGTCGATCTCGGCAATAACCAACAGGAATAACTGAAAGAATGGGGCGATGGCGAAAGTGCGGCACTGCCCACCTATCTGATAGGTGGAAGCTGGCGGATTTGAATGCCCATCACTAAGGGCGACGAAGACCACAGACTACATATACCCCTCCCCTCCGTGCCCTCCCCCGGGTCTTCTCCTTCTGAGTTGCTCTCCTTCATCTCCCTGCTTTCACCTGAGCTTGCACCATCATGGCTGCTCCACGCGTAGTCAAGTGAGATTCGAGATACTATACATCGCCGAGGCATTCCCAACTGACAGACAACAGGACCTCGGGAGGGAACGCTGCTTTCCACAACTTCCACAACGACTTCGGTCACATCGCAGACCCCAATGAGCGAAGGCGACTTGCCCTGGCCGAGATCGATAAGGCGCCCTTCGGGTGGTATCACGTTCGCGCCATCATGGTCGCTGGCATTGGATTCTTCACCGGTATGCATATACTTTTCGACTTGCAGTAGTATCCATACATGCAACTGCTAACGCCCCAACTAGATGCCTATGACCTGTTCGCCGTCAACATGGTCACCTCCATGCTGGGCGTCGTCTTCTGGCAGAATGCTATCCATTCTCCCGGAAAGATCCCTTCGAATGCGGACACTGCCATCAAAGTCGCGACATCCACTGGTACTGTAATTGGTCAGGTCGGATTTGGTATGTGAAGAACTCAAGTTGATATAGGGCACTTGTACTTACGACTTCAGGTATCCTTGCCGACATTGTAGGCCGGAAGAAAATGTACGGCCTCGAACTCATCCTCATCATCTTCGCCACGGTCGCTCAAGCCCTCTCTGCCCACTCCCCGGCCTGCTCCATTGTGGGAGTCATCGTGTTCTGGCGCGTCCTGATGGGCATTGGTACGTCGTTCGACGCTGTTATGTGAGATATACGCTAACAACGCTTGAAGGTATTGGCGGCGACTATCCCCTGTCTTCCATCATCACTTCCGAATTTGCGACTACGAAATGGAGAGGCGCTATGATGGGGTCCGTCTTCGCGATGCAGGGCATCGGGCAATTCGCCGCAGCCATCGTAGCTTTGGTGGTCACTCAGGCCTACAAATCCTCCCTCGAAACGTCACCGTCGGTTGATAAATGCCATGGTGCCTGCGTCGCAAGCGTAGACAAGATGTGGCGCATAGTCATCGGTTTTGGAGCCGTCCCGGGCTGTATCGCGCTCTATTACCGTCTGACGATTCCGGAGACCCCTCGGTATACTTTCGATGTCGATCGTGATGTTATCCAGGCTAGCTCTGATGTGGAGGCATTCAAAGCTGGCGAGTCCAAGGGACATCCCGATGAGATTACTCGCGCGCAAGCGAAGGAGGACGACGCACAGCAGCTCGAGGTTCCCAAGGCATCGTGGGCCGACTTCTTCGGGTGGATCAAGAAGTGGAAGAACGGCAAAGTCCTGCTCGGTACTGCTGGTTCCTGGTTTCTCCTCGATGTGGCGTTCTATGGTAAGCCGGCCCCTCCATGCGTTTTCACAATCCATTTGAACTGTACTAACAAACCCAGGCCTTGGGTTGAACAACTCCATCATCCTCACCCAAATCGGCTACGCCCACGGCGGCAACGTTTACGAAATCTTCTTCAACCAAGCCGTCGGTAACCTCATCATCACCTGCGCCGGAGCAATTCCCGGCTACTGGGTGACCGTCGCCACGGTCGACACCCTCGGCCGCAAACCCATCCAGATCGTCGGCTTCGTCATCCTCACCGCCATCTTCATCGTCATCGGTTTCGCCTACCACGTCTTGAACGGAAAGGCCCTGCTGGCTCTCTACGTCCTGGCGCAGTTCTTCATGAACTTCGGACCCAATTCGACCACCTTCATCGTTCCCGGTGAATGCTTCCCGACTCGCTACCGCAGCTCCGCGCACGGAATCTCCGCCGCCTCAGGGAAGATTGGAGCCATTATCGCGCAGGTCCTCATTGGGCCTCTGCGGACCAGGGGCGCGAAGCCCGGCTCTTCTGACTCCCCGTGGCTCAACCACGTCATGCAGATCTACTCTGTGTTCATGTTCGCGGGCATCTTCACGAGTTTCCTGATTCCGGAGACGAAGAGGAAGACATTGGAACAGTTGGCCGGGGAGGTGGAGGGGACGCCCGAGTTCGATCCGGATAATGTGCGGGCGAGGACCGTGGAGAAACTCAAGGCTAGCGTGCCGAGCGGGGAGAAGACGGCGTGAAAAGAGGCAGGTTATAAAATCCCGGCTCTTCGAAGCTGGGAGATGGAGCATTTGGTGCGGTTGTTTATAGATTGATTGTTATGTTAGAGATACCCAAAAGAGCAACAGTGTCATGATAAGCTTGTCTTTCGATTTACGATTCTCTTGGTGATGATATCGGGGCTTTAGGACGAGCCGTCGTGGTCGATTTGCGGTGCGGGCGGCAGGGGCTGATGCAGGAGCAGGTGTGGGTTGAGGGGAATTGAGGGGGTGCGGTGGAGAAGGAGGAGCGGTGGGGTGTCGAAGGTGAGGGATGGGGAGGACATTGTTCTTGCTGAGGGCTGCTTTGGAGTGTTGGGACTGAGACCGGTGAGACGCGCCCCTGAAACTAGAGACGCGTGAGCACGTGATCTGCCTTACTGGAGCAATGGTACGTCTGGGTTGACTTGAAGACGTGGGCAAGGTAAATGAAAGATTAACCTTCTGAATGAACGGGAAAGACATTTATAGAGAAATTCCCCATTGGCCCGAAGAAGAGGAAAAGTTGTGTTCTGAGTGCTTTTCAACTTGGGGCCTGATCACGAATTGCGACGATCCTGGTCGCGCTACTCAACCCCCGCGAAACGCGTCGACTCCAACTTGCCAACCAACCATGGAACCCACCAAGAATCTCTCTCCCCACAACCTTTGGATCTGTGCGTAATCTATAACTCTGTTCGTCTTGCGATAACTGCAGATGGGGCCGGGGCGCCCGTCGAAGCGACCTCGCGCGCATACCGGTGAGGGCGAAGGTCGGGTGAGTGCTTTCATCACTATGCTACGAGAGAATGGGACTGACCATTGTGGCAGGGAAAACGCGCACGCCGTTCACTCTCCCAGGGAAGCGATTCCACACAAGCCTCCTCTGACGATGATTCACGCTCCTCATCGGCCTCCGACCACCACGACGATGACCGCGAGAACGAAGCCGAAGCGGATGAACTGTTTACCAGGCAGACACAACGGGTAGAGAACCAACTCCGCAACAACGAGCTCAAGGAGAACATACCCGCCGAGAGCGGCATCATTCAGGAGATTAACTGCACGAATTTCATGTGCCATGAGCAACTCACCGTTTCCCTGGGCCCGTTGATCAACTTCATCATTGGACATAACGGGAGCGGGAAGAGCGCCGTGCTCACGGCATTGACACTCTGTCTGGGCGGGAAGGCAGCCGCCACGAATCGAGGCCAGAACCTAAAGGCTTTCATCAAGGAAGGCACAGATCACTGCACCCTGCGTGTGAAGATCAAGAACGAGGGCGCTGCCGCATACAAGCGCGACAAGTACGGCAAATCCATCTACGTGGAGCGGCATTTCAATCGCGCGGGAACCTCGGGTTTCCGCCTCAGGGATGAGAACAAGAGGCTGGTCTCGACGAAGAAGGCGGACCTCGAGGATATCATTGATGCCTTTGCGCTCCAGATTGATAATCCGATGAATGTGCTTACGCAAGATCTGGCGAGGCAGTTTTTGAACGATTCGACGCCCAAGGATAAATACAAGTTCTTTCTCAAGGGGACTCAGCTGCAGACGTTGAGGGAGGATTACAATTTGATTATGAACGAGTTGCAAGAGATGGAAGGAAAGGCAGGGACAGTGAAGGCGGATGTGGAGGTGTTGGAGAAACAGTTTCGCGCGGCTCTGGACAAGGCGAAGAGGGTGGCGAGTCTGGACGCGATGAAGGCTCGAGAGGAAGAGCTGGCATGTCAAGTAGCTTGGGCCACTGTGGAGCGTGAAGAAAGGGCGTTGGCAAATATTGATTTGGAGATTGCGCGCGTCTCTGCGACGATAGAGCAACGGCGGCAGAAGGCCGACGAGGCGGCGGAGCAGTACGAAATGGCCAACCACGCTTATTCGCAGGCCAACCAGGCTCTTGAGGATAGTAGGGCACAGTTGGTGCCGAAGCAGCAGGAGGTGGAGGAATTGAATGGGCAGTGGCAAGAGACAAGGAAGGCGATGATTGGGCTCAACACCCAGGAGCGAGATGTACACGGCAAGATCCAGGCCAAGGAGAAGTCGATTGCAAAGTATAGAGATCAGATACAAGAGCAGCGGCGGAAACAAGCGGAAGCGGACGGAGGGCAGCATGCCCAGAAAATCACCGAGCTTGAAGAGGTGAAACAGGAGGTTGAACGTGTACGCAAGGAACTCAACACTCACGATATGGAAACTCCACGCCTGAGGGAAGCCTATGAGACGCTGAAGCGAGAGAAGATAGCCGCGGAAGGGAGTTTGCAAGACAAAAGATCAGAGTTACAAAGGATACAAAACCATATACGGGACCTCGAACAAGGAGGTGAACGGGACTGGACCTCGGCGTACCCCAATGCCGCCAACCTGTCGAAACTGCTCAAAGCCATTGAGAATGAAACCGGGTTCAAGGAGCGTCCGGTAGGACCCATGGGCCGCCACGTCAAGCTTCTGAGACCAGAGTGGAGCTCAATACTGGAGAAATCGTTTGGCGGGTCACTGAATGCATTCGTTGTTACGTCCAAGCCTGATCAGAACATATTATCTTCTCTAATGAGAAGGATGAATTGGTATGTGCTTTTCAAGAAAGGGTAGCCCATGTAGCTAACTCTGGCAGTGTTTATCCGATATACATCGGCAAGGACGCACATATTGATACTTCTGCGCATGAGCCGGATGCTTCATTGACTACTTGGCTCCGCGTTCTCAGGGTCAGTTCCTCCTCCCTATTATGGCTCAATGAACCCTTCCTAATGCTATAATAGATTGACAATAACCTCGTTCGGAATACATTGATTGTCAACCATGGGATAGAGCAGGTAGCACTCATTCCGAAACGAGCCGAGGCCGAAGAGTTCGTCCACAACGGTGACCCCATGAGGCGAAATGTCAAGATGTGCTTTGCCATGTCCGATCGGGATCCAACGAAGGGCCATGCGATCAATTTCAATTCCAACACTGGCTCCATCAACATTGGTCCCATCCTGGCGTACACCTTCAGTCCGCGTATGCAGGCTGACAAGGAACCTCAACTCAGGTCGGTCCTTCCTTTGCATATTGTGATCTATCTCTGACATTGTCTAGAACTGCAAGGAGCCATCTCGAAAGAGTTAAAGATGAATATAACGAGGCATTGAAAGAGGCGAGAGCCATCCAGGCGCGACTAGATGAATGCAAGGCGAGACATGACTCCCATGTGAGACAGAGGAGAAACTTGGTCATACAGCAACAGCAGGCGGAGTCCAGTCAGGAGAGACTTGAGTTCGAGATCAGCGCAGCTGCCCCGGACGACGGCGCGATTGAACAACTACAGGAGTCCCTGAAGGAGGCCGAAGACGAATTGGCTTTCGAGCGGGGTCAGCTGGAAGATATTCAGTCCCAGAAACAGCAGTACCACGAAACGCACCACAAGCAGAAGGCCAATCTCGAGATCGCCCAGGAGGAGCTTGCAACGATAAACACGGAGATTGGTAAACACGAAGCACGCGCCGAGAACCTCATGTCCGACCGCGAAAGAGCGTTGGCTGCTAAGAACGCCGCCTTGGACGCTGTGCGAGCTGCGGAGGTGAACAAAGCTGAGTGGGATCAAGCGCGCGGTGCCCAGTTGACTCAGCTCGAACAAGTCACGTCCGAGGCGGAGCAGATTTGCGATCGCGTTGAGGTTCCTCCTGGGGAAGATCCGGGGTCTTTGGAGAGAAAGATGAGAAGACTGGCGCATGATAGAGAAGCAGCCGAGAAGGAGTGAGTACATGCCCTTGCTGATCTCGGAGTGAAAGCTAATATTGTAGGCTTGGGGGCTCAAAAGATGAGCTGCTGCATGCAGCTAATGTGGCGAAGAAGAAGTATCATGAGGCCAGGGAAGAGTTTGCGCGCACGGCCGAAGTCATGAAGACACTCAAGAACGCGCTCACTTCTCGTGAACAACGCTGGGAAAAGTTCCGACAGGATATCTCCATCCGAGCGCGGATTACCTTTGCGTATCTGCTCAGCGAACGTCAGTTCCGTGGCGAGTTGAAGGTGGATCACAAGTCTCAGCAGCTGGACATCCATGTGGGTTGGACCGATGATGTTGGGCCGTTCTGTGCTAATAGAGGCAGGTTCAACCAGATATCACTGTCACTAGCGGAGCCGGAAGACAAACCAAGACCTTGTCCGGAGGCGAAAAGTCGTTCTCGACCATCTGCTTGCTTCTATCCCTTTGGGACGCCATGGGTTCTCCCATACGCTGTCTGGACGAATTGTAAGTCTGTTCCTTCGGCCTCCGTCGCCAAGTGTCTAACACTCTCCAGCGACGTGTTCATGGACAACGTCAACCGCGACATCAGCATGAGGATGATGATTGGGGCTGCCCGGCGCGCCATTGGCCGGCAGTACATCTTGATCACACCTCAGGCCATGAACAGCATCGAGAGTGTGGGCGATGTCAAGATCATAAAGTACGTCTTCTCACGCTTGTGTGCAGAGTGTAAGCAAGAACAATGCTGACGTTTTTACAGGATGCGAGATCCTGAGCGTGGGCAGACGTCGCTGAATGTAAGCAGATGAGAAGATGAATTATTGGCATACAAGATTACATTGATATACAAGAAATATGGCGGCTTCTTGGTTCTTTGGCATGACCATGCTTTGAGAGCGGGGACGCATTTGATCCGCAGTAAGGCGTCCTGGATTTGGGGATTCTTGTAGCATATAACCTTTGAGATATCCAATGTGTAGACAGCCACCTCAAGTACAGTGAATGCAGCATGTGAGTGTAGCATGCAGATGTATTCACTCTGAGTACTTGGCAACAAGATGTGACATTTCGGTTGCCAAGAACCATTTTTCGTTTTCCTCGGGGGAGAGGGTAGCGTGTTGTGGAAGACGCTATAGTGTCTATAACATGTCTATAGTGATTAAGAATCCTGTACTGTGTAGGAGGCAACCAGGGTCCACTCCGGATCGTGCACAAGCTTCCCAAGAACCGTGAACGAGCGGCGTGGTCCGTGCTCAGACAGATAATCCAACGATCGACCCCGGGGTTCCTGCATATTGGCCAGCCGCTAGCCCAACCATCTGGCCTCGGGGCTGGGGACGCCCTCAGCATCTACGACAGCAACAACCACAACAACAACGCATGATCAGGTTTCCTCTGCGGCCACAGTCACCGCCTGTTTCAGGCTTCTTTCCATGCGCGTGCATGGATCCTCACCCACGGTGAGACTAACATGTCTCCCAGCTGCATGGACCTCCCCGACCTCTTCCCACGCGTAACGCCTCGGGCTTTGTCGCCCTCAGAGCCCGAAGCCAGCTTGAATGCAAATATGGCGCCCGCTGCTCCCGACGATACGAGGCCGCCTCCGCGTCCCGAAGAGTTGATAGATCACGCAAGTTCTACTGCAACTGGTGGCGATGGCAGCGCACGCTCGGAGTTCCCTCTGGAAGCGACAGTACAGGGCGCAAAGGGCAAGACCAAGGCGAGGAAGGGCCCGCTCAGGCTGCTAGACCTCCCGGTCGATATTCTGAAAGAAATCATACATCAAGTAAGTAGGAGATGCAAACAGAATGGTCGGTAGGTCGCCCAGAGCTACGTTGCTGACTTTGTGTAGCTCCCTCACACGAATGACCTCACCTCGCTCGCGCTATGCCATTCGGCCCTCCATCGATTGACAATCCCATACATCTACTCTCGCTTTGATATTGTGTGGCCCGATGAGAGCAACCACCCAGATCCGGGCAAGGGCGTCGATGCTCTCACATTTGGCCTTGCGACGTTGGTCATGGGGTGGGATACCTTCCCGCATCAAGCTCGGCGAGGGCTGAGTCCTGTAGGCGGAGGAACCCCACGAATCGAGCCCGATCAGAGCGACGATCCAGAGGCGCTGTACCCGTTGCCGCGCATGCGATTTGGAAACTACTATGCTCAGTACACCAAGAAGTTTTCCCTCGGGAATGGTCCGCCGATGTGGGTTCAGGAATACATCATCTCCAAGGAGAGTGGGAAAATGCTCGGTACCCTAGTTGCAATGGCTGTGGCCCGGATGATTAATCTCGAGACCTTTATATGGGATATGCCTACTGGCGTGCTGAGCGACGTGTGGAGGGCGCTGTCTAGCCTCGCTTATAGAACAGACGGCCAGGAGTGCCGCCTTGAACGTCTCTGGGTTCGTTGGCACGACAATACGATCGATTCACCCGCTCCGCCGCCAGCGCCACCGTTAATCGTGAATAACCTACCTCCGCCGCCGAACACGACGCATCCCAGCGGAATGGGCACCCTCCAAATGGCTGGTCCGATCCCACCTTCATCAACTACAGCGTCTGCAGTCGATCGCGTCGAACACCCCACATTCTCCGTCATCCCCGCCCTGAAGAGTCTGAGTGTCTTGGATATCGACGAGCTACCCTATCTCGACGAAATGAGCATCCTGATAGCGAGATCTCAAAGGAAACTGCGCGAACTCAGAGTCGGAATTGCCCCTCATGCGCAAGACCGAGAGTGGGTGACAGCATGGGAAGGCCCCGGCATCCAGCAAGTCGATTACAGTACGACGTCGACGGCTGCATGCTCGATAAGCGAAAAGCGGCTGGGCGGGGTACTTGGGATTCTCGTGGGGAGGGTGCACAACATGCGCCACTCTGAGCAGCAGCCAACCGACCGACGAGATGCTGTTGAATTGGCGCCGGCATCCGCTACTACGCCCATGAAAGATGGATTCGCGGCCCCGGTTTCGGTACCTTCTCAGGATGCTCAGCTGGATCGGGATTCAGATTCGACGGATGACAGTTTTGAGAGTGCTTCGGATGAGCCTTTGAGGGCTGGCAATGAACCCCCATCGGAGTCTGAACGGAAATCAAACCAGCAGCACATCCTGTCGAGCCTACCAAACGAGCAATCCGACCACAGCAGAGTCGGTGGTGGTCGACAAGTGATTGCTAGTCCTAACCAACGCATGCTCACTGGCAAGCTGAATCTGGAAGTGCTCGAACTGGAACGCGTCCCGGTCTCAGTATCTGTTCTCTTGAAAGCCTTCAACTGGTCAACGTTAACGACTCTGACACTTCTGAATTGCAACAATCATGAGCAACTGTGGAAAGCATTGCGGAGAGAATTCACCCCTCGATCAGCCATCCCCCAAGGTCCGGCTTCGTCTACTACCGCGTATAAAGCTTCATACACTCTTCGACATCGCAGCGAATACAGGCTGAACATCAAGAAAATCCACACAAATACGGTTTCCCCATCTCTCATCTCCTTCATCAAGGATGCCCTGGCGCCCAATACGCTTGAAGTGCTCTTCCTGCAAGAAGGGAGGTCGTATTCTGGGGCTGTGTCTATTGACGCCATATACCGCGGTCCGCTTAAACGGCACCGTGGGAGTCTGAAGAAGTTGATGATTGATAGTAGTGAAAGGGGACCAGATGGTCAACCTACCAATAGTCTCAGATGGCGCAGATGGGTATTGAATCGCGAGATCATCTCCTTCATTACCAGCGGTCGCATGACGAGCCTTCGCGAGCTGGCATTTTCAATTGACTACAAAGACTGGGTATGTTGTTGATCGAGTTTCATGTTGAACGTTTGCTAACCGCTTCAGCACCACTTCCTGCAACGACTTCCTCAGATACCACACCTCCGTTCGCTGTACATCCCGTTCATCGCGGATCACGTACATGGCAACAACCTGGATCCCCGAGAACTGGCGATGCAGGTTCTCGATATCGTCCATCTACGTCCGGAGATACAACTTTGCTACATGGGCATCACAACCAAGTGTTTCGAGATCCTGGAGACGAAGCCATGCGCCAACGATCTTCGGCACGAGAATATGCATGACGGGCCCTATGCGACTCAAGATCAGCTTTCCTCTGACGACGACGAATCCGAAGTTACGGAGGATGACATCGAAGATGACGATTTCGACGATATGCCCGGTGCCGGTGGTGCTGGCGAGGAGACGGCGTCGGAGACATCGGACGATGGTGGCCAGCATGAGGATTCGGATGACGATTCTTTCCTGCAGGACGAGCGGAAGGCGCCGAGGCTGCGGATTCGGGAGATCTTGTTTTATGAGGAGAAGATTGAAACGTTACGGGCTAGACATGGTATTCTGAAGCCATGACATGGCACGGGGAATTGAGGGCACGGCACTCATTGGCGGGCCAGAGACACACTGTGTTTTTGCTCTTCGATCACGAATATTGGTTTGAGGCGCTTTATGGGGGGGCCCGGTGTTTAAAGAGCGTGCATATGGCCGCTAGGTCGGACATGGGCAGGCGCTTTTATGTGGGCTGTGATTTGCTCCATGGTGTAGATTATCTTTTGCAAGGGACGTTTGATCGAATGGGAGTTCCTTGGACAGTCCTAACATTGAATAGTATACGTTCATTGCTTCTCGTGCATAGGGTGATTGGAGAAGATTGATCGTTTGAAGGTAGTGTGTTGTGGTGATCGTGGAATAGGCGTTTCTTTAAGCATCTCGGCGACGGACTGATATCCAGGAGACTTAATTAAGGTTGGGAGAATTGCTACAATCGCGACCATTTTTCTATCACTTCGGTAATCGCCCTGCAGCTGATCGCGTTCCACGTGAATGCGCGATTCTGGTCCGTGCGCGACTCCACAAAACAGTGGGTAGAGGTTGCTTGTAGAAACACTCCTCACGTCTAAGAAGCCGGTCCGTTCGAACGATGAGTTAGAGGAATGAAACTAGTAGCAACTCAGCTTGATCTCCTACACGCTTCCTGTCATGAACACCTCCCCGCACGACGATTGACCGCGTTCAAGCGGGGTTCTTCAACCAACGATCTCTCCACGGTGCTTCCCATGGATCACAAAAGCGTCGTCTTCGCGTCCGTCTTCCCGGTTCCTTCGCTCTCGCATACCACGCCGACGCCCATTGCGACGCCAGTCCTGGGATACGCGTCCTTTGGGCCGTCATTTGAGGGCCCAGCTGCGGATACTGCGGGCGCCCAGCAGCGCGCTGTGAGGCGGAACGTCGCATGGAGCACGGCGACGCGGTTCTTGAGTCTGCCGAAGACGCAGATCGCTGCGGATGCATCGTTTGAGGTGCGGAATAGGGCACAGCGGACACCTGATGTGGAGGAGGCGCTGGAGTATTTGCTTGTGGGTGAGGGGAGGAGCGAGGATGAGAGGGAGCAGGGGATTGTGGAGTGGTTTGCGAATGAGGCGACGCTGCATTTTGCGGCGGTTGTGAGGCCGAGGGTAGCGGCGCTGTGGGAGAAGGTACTTGAGGAGTTTCGATTCTACGAGAGGGAGGTGTTGACTGGGTACAGGAAGTCCACTTATCCCAGGCATGTGAGGTGCTGGACCAGACGCAGCGGATCCTCGAGCGTGCACAGAATCTCTACTTCCAACCTTTTGCCGATCACCTTCTCCCTTTTCTACACCGACATGCGGCTGCTTCTTCGTCTTCCACGGTACGACACTACGAATTCGCGGAACCCCGACGGCCTTCCGAGGCAGACATCGCGAGGCAGCGGTTTCAACGAGAGATCCACGCCGCCTTCACATACTGTGTCTCTGCTCGACGTTTCACGAAAACCCTAAGCTATGCCCTCTACGACATGGGCTGCGCCGTGTTCCGCGTCTACATCCGCCAGGAGGCAGGATCCCCGCAAGCCAAATTCGACAACATTTCCGACTCCCGTCGACGCATGGTCAGTCTCCTGCAAGGACTAGAACGCGTGGGCCTGGGCGGCGATAATGCGCAGAGGGCATTTGCGCATGCGATGGATAAACTCATGGGTTCGTTTATCGACAGTCATTACACGAAAGTGGACTGGTATTCTCGGAAATCCGTGGTTCCGCACCTCCGCATGTTCATCCGGGACGGCTTCTGCCCCCTCGCCGAGCTGGTGCTGGAGTGCCTGAAGTGTCAGCCCAGCAGTATCGACGCCAAGGAGCTGCAGGTATGGCAGGATATGGCGCTGGGCAGGTTGGGTCGCGCGAGAGTCGAGGACCTATTCGACTATGTGATCCGCTGGGATAAGAGCCTGGGTGCGATATGTGATTTGAAGGAGTATCTGAAACTGCCGGGCGCGAAGCAACACCTTACGTCGAATTTCTCGCAGCAGGTTTCGAGGAGGTTATTACATCCCGGGGCGACGACGACGTTCATACTGAACGTGTATATCTCGGTAATTCGGGCATTTCACGAGTTGGAACCCAAGGGGGTGTTGTTGGAACGCGTGGCGAGGCCTATACGACGGTATCTCCGAGAGAGAGAAGATACTGGGAGGATTATCATAGCGAGTTTACTCGTTGATCCGAACGATGGCGGAAGTTCGGCTAAGACGGCCGCCGGCGTCGAGATATCGTATGAGATCGCGAAAGAGATGGCGAAACCCCTATCGAACTTCAGCTCTGCCGACGCCGACGACGAACTCGACTACGGCGACATGAATTGGCAGCCTCTCCCGAGCGATGCGTCTCCCGAGTACAAGAAATCCAAGGGGGAGGACGTGATTTGGTTCCTGCTGAGTCTGTGGGACCGCGACGACTTCATCAGCGAGTTGAAGAATATCCTCGGCGATCACTTGCTTCGATGCCAGGACCCGGAGTACGAGAAAGAGATTCGGTTGTTGGAGCTTATTAAGGTGAGATTGGGAGATGAGAAGTTGCAGGCTTGCGAGGTCATGCTGCGGGATGTGCTGGATTCGAAGAGGATCAATGCCGCGACGAGGATCAATGAGGAGAAGGAGAAGGTGCTAAAGACGCCCGAGAAGCGCGCACCGCGTACGCCTGAAAATGCAGGACCACGGACTCCGAGGACGCGGCGGGCGGCGGCGGCGGCGGCAGCAGCGGCAGAGGCAGCGTCGGCTTCAACGCAGCAAAAGCATGCAGCACCTGCACCGAAGCTCAACGCGCAGATCCTTTCATCCTTTTTCTGGCCGCCCCTCCGGGATGACGAGTTCCTCGTCCCGCCACAGATACAGGCGCTACAGAAGGAGTATGAGGTGCGGTTCGAGCGCATCAAGGGGATGCGCAAGTTGCGCTGGATGAACGCTCTCGGGGATGGGAGTATCACGCTTGAGTTGGAGGATCGGATGGAGGAGTTTGATCACTTGACGCCGTGGCAGATTAGCGTTATTTGTGCGTTTCAGGAGGGAGGAGAAGAAGGAGGTGAAGGGGATGGGGGGTTTGGCAAGAGTAGTAGTACAAGAAACAGCTCCGGAGGGAAGAACAAGAGTACGGGTACTGCTGGTGAGGGCCATGCAGGTAAGAAGAGTGTGACGCGGACAGCAGAGCAGCTGGAAGAAATGCTGCAAATGGACGAGGACCTTGTCCAGCAGGCCCTGGCGTTTTGGACAAGTAAGTCCATCCTACGGGAAACGGAGCCGGAAAGCGGCATCTACGAAGTGATTGAGAATCTCTCCTCCTCGTCCTCGTCCTCCACAGCAAAAACCCCCGGCTCCGCCTCGAAACCTACAACCTCGTCATCGACCGCCGCGGCTACGGCCACAGAAGCGGGAGCCGTCCGCTCGCAAGCCTCCATCTTCGCGTCCAAGAAGGAAATCTACCAATCCTTTGTCATTGGCATGTTGACGAATCAGGGGAATGCGCCCGTGAGTCGGATATTGATGATGATGCGGATGGTTTTGCCGGGCGGGTTTCCGTACGGGGAGGAGGAGCTCAGGGTGCTTTTGGAGGAGATGGTGGAGGAGGGGAGGGTGGTGGGGTTTGTTGGGGGGGTGTTTGGTGTGAAGGGGAATTGAAGGACTTGAACGTTTTCCGTTTTCCAAGAATAGGGTTCTGAGTATGGGGATAGCATGGGATTGGCGTTGAGGGTTGGTGGTTATCTGGCTTGCATCTGGGTATGCGGTCCTATTCGGTGGGAGCGGAAATGCGTCGTACTATCCAGCTTATGTATACATATCCCTCAGACATGGAATACTGCCTCCTGGCAAGTTCAAATGATTATATGCGCAAATCATTCGTTATCATCAAGATTCATAACCCGGTATTCCTTCCTTCAAGGTACCCATTCTATCTCCCCCTCCCGGCAAGGCTGTCCAATTTCGCCCACTGCGTCGAAGTCATACACTCCGCACCGTCCTCCTTTTTCCCTTTCCATGAATCTCTCACACCCACCCCACCTTATCCATCCCACCATCCACCACTCATACCTCTTCCATGACGCTTGCTCCCTCACCACGGCCGATTCCACTTCCCAACATGCACATGCCCATGATACAACTGGCTCCCCGGGTCCTGCGTCAAACTCGTATCACTCATGTTTCCCTCCCCGCCGTGCCCCGTCCCCGTCTCGTGGCTCCAGCTCTTCCTCCGCGCCGACGGTGGCGGTCCCGTGTACGGTTTCGTAGTTGAAACTCGTGTTGTGGCTTCTTCCTGCTGGGCGAGATGGGGGTCGGCGGTGGAGGCTGTTGGAGGGGCAGCGGGTTTTTGGAGGGAGAGAGGGGGTTGGGTGTGTGTGGGTGTAAGGGTGGGTTGGGAGGTAAATGTTGGGGAGGTTGGGGCGGAGGTGGTGGAGGAGAGGTGCGTTGGGGCGGGTTTGTCCATGGCTGTGGAGGTGTACTGGTCCTTTTGGGTGGATATGGATAGGCGGGGATTTGATTCAAAAAGAAAAAAAAATCCCCTGGCACTGTGGAAGAGCGTTTCAATTAATGAGATAGATATCCGAAGATGAGTAAGGATGCAGTTATGGGAATTGTGAATTGTCTCGGATCCACTATATTCAGGTCGTGAGATTTGAGACAAGTGGAAAGGAGTATGGGAGCTATGGCCTAGGGGTTGACGTCATGTATGGAGCTGGTTGGAGAGCAGCCAAGTGAGGGAGTGGTGGAATGTGGCGGGCGGGGAACGGGCCGATGTACTTGGGTGAACAAGGGAGGGGCATCACATATTTCAATATGGACGCCGTCAGGGAGAGCTTCAAAAGGCGTTCAAATATCTGTCACTGATCGATACCTTCGGCTATATACAAACGCAGTTTATCTGTCGTTGAGCTACAAAACTATGTCTTCATCGTTGGAAGCGGTCTATATCCAGTGGCGAAAGATGCAATGACCTGGTGAACTATTGGAATTCGGAAGAGTATTCTGTTTATCGGTCTGGAACCGCCCACTTTCTCTCCGAGGAGATCTCAGTTACGGGATTATATTCGTCGAAAGCGAATCTCCCGTCGTTCCATCACCGTTGCAAGTGGAGCAGATGCGGATGTATACAGGACGGCCATCGTCGTCTTAAGAACAATTTTTGAATTTCAATGAAGGTAATGAGAACGACGTTCACTCAGGTGTCGCAAGTGTTCAGTTTCCAAAGACAAAGCCCAGGTCTACCATTTGGAGGGACTAGCAACTGACGTCAATGGCTACGTGCTCTAGTGCTTGCGAGAGGCGAACTCAAAGGACCATGGACCTCGCCTTTAGTGATGACCACCCTTTGCTACCCCATGACCACACAATGTATGCGGGAATTGAGTCAAGATATATGGAGAGGTGATATTGGATGCATGCACGACGAAACGAAGATCTCGACATCAAACATCTGCTAAATAACACAACTGGGCTACATAAATCAAGTCCCCCAATACACGAATACCGCAAGCACCTCTAGCTAGCAGATATCTGGACAGCTCCATTCCAGCCATTTACAGCTGTCGCGCGCCGAGTTCACTGTCAAAGCATATCCGTCAGGCGTGCAACAATTCACAAGGACCAGCAACATGTGCAGTCGCCGCCTCTCCTCCGACCTCACAGCGGACGAATTCAGAGCATTAACCACCCCTCAAACCGACAACAATCCAGCGTCAGGTTATGTCTATGAGGAAGCAAACCAAGACAATTCCGCGATCGCGGTGGACTCGCGGAATGAGAATGGCACGTACATGAAGGAGACGAACATGAGTTCCTCGAATGGAGACTCAAATGGGAAATCAAACGGGGATTCAAACGGGGACTCGAATGGTGATCTACAGCCCAGTACGCTCGACCTGGATGCCGAACGAAACGGGCACAGTTTGGCTAGCAAGATTCTGCCTGAGTACTGGGAGGAGGACTGGTTGGACTGAATAATGAGAAATGAACACGATTTCCGCGCGTGGATTTGCATGGTTACGGCAGCATGATGGGCGTTCAGTTCCTCGGAGTTTCTGTATTCGCTTGGTCTTTTCCTTATGAAGTTGATTACGAAGTTACGGTTATTCTGCAGTTTTTTGGCGGACACTATTCTGGCCTCTTTTCTTATCTTTGCGTTTCAGCATCGAGATTGGTTTCGCACAGTTCAATCAATGCAGGCAGCTTGCACAAAGTTGCTTGCCTATCTCACCTGTGTTGCACAATCCAGCGAAAGGCGTCACCAGCGTACAGGTTAAACCTCGAGGCTCTACGTGAGAAGAGGTGGCGACCATTGAAAGAGTCCAATGGGCTTCGAACGCTCCACCGCGCGAGCGGAGTGAGCCGTGGCGGTGATGTCACAGGTCTGGGGGGCAACCGTCACACAGAGAATGTATATGTCCAACCCACTCATCTGGTCCACCCTGTAGTGTCACTAGAAGCGAAAACCCCTCGTAGATAATAACTTCACGGTTTTGGCCTCGCATCACCTACATTGGCCCAATAACAATCTCATTGTCTCCGACGATGAGTACCGATCGAACGAGTGACGGTAGCCACCCGTCACCGCGGAACAACAGCACATCTACTTCCGCATCCGATGACCAAGTCTCCGGTTTCTCCGCCGATGACACCCAAGTTTTTCTCTCTCCCATCTTGGACTCACCCGACGAAACCGAGTCTACTGAATGGGAAGACCGCACGATGCGGGAGCTCAACCGCGTCCTCGAAGCGTATGGAAACGAAGATCCGTCACAGTTGAGGGATAGTAGGAAGAGCTGTGCTGAGGTCGCACCGGGCACGTTTCTGAGTTGCTGTCGTGGCATTCAAGCGTGTACGAGATTGAGGCAGTGCGAGGAGAAGGCACAAGAGGCGAAGAGAAGGAACTCGACATGATGAAGATTGATAATAATGTTCGGTTGCTATCTAATGAGGCTTATGTTACACCTCGGTCGTGGAGTTTTCGAATCGATGCTATATTTGAGAGCTTGCTGGGTAACCTGCTGCAAAGGAATATCATTTGACAAGATTGTTGCGGTTTCTGGGAGCACATATACGTCGAATTTGATACAAGCATGGTAGCTGGAATCTCGCAAAAAGAGTTGATGGATGGCGGTTGAATCTTCTTGTCCTGACTGAGCAATATGATGTACTACGCCATTTTGTGCTATATGATTGTACCTTATGGGTACTTCTTTCACATACGACCATAGCAACCAGAAAATTGGGCCTCTCGTCCGATCGACCATACACAAGCTGGTTAGCGCCCGTTGAGTAGTAGCGTGGGTGACCAGCTGCGAATAGCGTGGTGTTGTATGTTTTTTTGGTAGATTTTTGCATTTTCTCTGTGGTGGGGATTGAGCAACGAGTTGGGGGGGGTTGTCTAAAGACGGACCGAACCAGGGGGGAGACAAGGCCTGCAATGGACTGGAATCTGTTATTTCCAGGCAGCATAAATTCTGGAGCATGCTAGATGATTGATAAGTTGACGTCAACGCGATATTGTAGTGCGGGGAATGATCCCTTTTCATGCTCGTTAAAGAAACCATTGAATGCCACAAGAACCCAACCCAGCTTCAACTTAACCCTCACTCCAACGATAAAAACCTGAGTTACGGTCATAAATCCTCTCTCGCCTTCTTCCTATCCCATATTAAAAAATTGATCTTACAGGATTTCTTCACTCAAAGACTGATCGTTAATCGCCCACCATGAGCAGCGATACTTCCTCCCGCCAAACGTCCACATCCAACGCTTCAGAACCATCAACGAGCCAAAAGCAAGACACCATATTCCTGGGCTACCCAACTGGTGAAACGTCAATATACAAACGACACAAAAGAATGAGTGTGGCCACCGATTCAAATGAGCCCCTCACTGCCAGGCGTTCAAGTGGGTCGGAGAGGCATGAGGAACGGAGGGCGTTCATAGTCGGTTCTGACGGTGTGGTAGATGTTGATGTAGAGGAAGATGTTGAAGTGGAAGAGCAAGCGTGATGAGGTTTTTGTATTGAAGAGATGAGATTGGGATTTTCGCCCTCAGGCTCAGATCGTTAAGTCACGCTTCGAGTTGTGGATTATGTTCATCAGACAGCTTTCCTTATTGGAACAAATCAAAGAACGAAGCACTAGCGCTTGTCGTGGGAACGCAAGTGAAACTTACGGGTCGTTCACTTGTGTACCACCTTTACTTGGTACCTACTTGTGATATATTCATCCATTCGTACGGCTTCAATGTCGAATGATAGATCTCGACCGTCCTGGACTCCTCGGACTCCCTCATGATGTCATTACCCTTCTCCGCACCTCCGCGGCCACCAGACTGGACTGGATGGCACGCACGTCGAATCATACTCGACTCTACATCTCCATTCGCAATCATTGTGAACCTCGAAGCTATATATATCACCCTGACACCCATTGTGGTCCCTTTCTAACAAAGTCTCCATCTTTCACTCGAACCCCTTATATAACTCCAAACTTCTCGAATAATGGACAAGAACATCCCCACCAGCAAACTCACCACCGACGCGGGCATCTCGTCCGATACCGCCGGCCAGCCCACCTCGGGCGCCGCGTCCTCGCTGAACAAGGCGGAGACGGGCGGCACGACGGGCACCGCGTCCTCCAAAGGCACTCAGGGGAAGAGCGCAATGGACAAGGGGCTTGAGACCATGGGGAATAAGATGGCTGGGCAAGGTGGAGTTTTTGGGTCGATGGGACAGAAGATGAGGGAGATGGGTGGTGGGAAGGAGGGCGAGCAGGTGAGTACTCCCATTTCCATGTCTCAGGAGAAATGGTTACATGAGTAAATGGCAGTGGTGGAAGAGGAAGATTACTGACGAAATTTAGGGGTCTGGGATGAATCCTCCGAACCAGTATTCAAGATAGGATGGAGAGGAGTTCCACATCCTGAGCTGGGAGCGAGACGGTTATGGAACTCGTTGTTATGAGAGAAAATCTAATTGCCGTCGAGATTATGTATGCGAAAGCAACTCTAGAACCTTGCGCGGAGGTTGCGGATTAGTTGTAATCTTTGGTTTGAACGGATAAGCAATGAATGGAGATTGTCGCTAATACGTACATTTTGGTCCCGCACACGCCTATTCAAAGCCGTAACGATCTTCAATTGTATATCAAACCTATGAAAGGAGACATTGTCGAGGTGCTACTGTTTGTACCCCGCCTCTGTGGCCACATTCTCCGAGAGAGTTACCCCAGATCCGCGGACCTACCTTCCATGACTTCATCTCACGTGAGCCGCAACTGAGATGTGGCAATCCAACTTCGGTGTTATCACAGTAGTTTTGTCTTATAATATCATGATAGGTGATTCGAGAGGCTCGCATCATCCCTACATCCCTCCTATACCACCATCGAAATCCTACCTATATTCCACTCCCCAGCATGTCCTCCACCCAATCAACAACCCCTCATACAACCTCCAACTCACACCAAGCCACAAGAAGTATATCAACCCAGACTCAGACCATACATGACACGTCGAATTCCCAAACCGACGGGCAGCAAATCCGAATAACGTCCACCGAAACAACTATAAAAGCCGGAGATCAGGATGGGGTTACTGCATCGGTAAGCAGGAGTCCAAACAGAGTTCCTGTGCCGAGCACACTGCTGAGCTGCGCAGCTGTGGACAGATGCGAGGGAAATAGTGGGTGGTGTGGATTTGCGGAAGTTGAGGAGGCCGCAGAGCTGTGAGGAGCGGTTGTTCCATTAGGAGTTGGAGACTTTGGTAAATCTACTCTAGTCTTCTGTAGAGATACAAGATAAACTCCGGTTTCCAATGCTTACCTTAGGGTAATCACTCAATATGCATCAATCGCCTTAAAACACTATGTTTGCAAGATATGTGTAGCCCTTGCAAAGTCAACAAGATCTCCCTTCATAAACATTACTGAGAGCACAGCAATCGAGAATTCGGTACGTGAGAGCAGACCCGAGATTCTATGTTGTTGTAGGATTGATCTAACAGTTTCTAAATGTGAACAACGTGTTAAACACAGCACACCGCCTGTAAAGGTTCCTCTATGCAAAAGAAGGCAGAATTGGCAAATGTCACAGAATGTTCAATACCCCCCCAACAACATATCCACCATGCAACATACCTCTACCTATTCAAACCCAGCCTCCCTTCTCTTACACCCCCAAATCCGCAGCCACAGCCTCAATCGCCGTCACTAGCCCCTCCAGCGTCCCCGTTCTAGTATTCCCATTAACTACCACGCGGAAAAAGCTCCCTTTCTCCCCAGGCGCATAATCAACCATGAAACCCCTCTTGATTAAACCTTCAGTAATCTTCCTCGTCGTCTGCGTGACTTGATTCTTATCCTTGCTTAACACGCCGCCACGCGCAAAGTAAAAGCACACCTGCAAGCAAGGCAGGGGCTCTGGAGAAATAGGTATGAAGTCTGGGGAAGTTTTAAGCAACGAGAGGACGAACTCCGCGTTCTCGAACCCCCGCTGGACAAGCTGAGAAAAGTACTCGGAGCCGTAGTACGAGAGGGAGAGGAACAACTTCAAGCTATCCCCCCTGCGCCCACACTGGGGCGTCAGATCCGCAAGATCGTAAATCTCCCTGTCCTCCTCCTCCTCGCCTTCTGAATGGAACAAGTATCCAGCCGGCAAGGTCATCGCCTTGCGAACCAACCGCATATCCCGGCATAGCAGGAACGAGCAGGTCATCGGCACCCCGAGCATCTTATGCGGGGTAATCGCTATACTGTCCGCTAATTCCGCGCCCTTGAGACGGAGAGGTGATTGAGCGAGAGCGGAGTTGAAAATCACGCTGCCGCCCCAGGACCCGTCGATGTGCAGCCAGAGGTTGTGCGCCTTGCAGATGGCGCTGATCTCGGGGATGGGGTCGAAGGAACCCAGGACAGTGGTGCCGGCCGTGGCATTGACGAAGAACGGGATTTCGCCCCTGGCTTTGCTTTCCTGGACAAGTCTCTCCAGCTCGGATGGAAGCATGCGGCCCGTGGATGGGTCGACGGGCACAGGGATCACGGCATTGGAGCCTAAGCCGAACATTTGGGCGGCCTTTTCGAAAGAGTAGTGCCCATGAGCGCTGGTGAAGAGGCGCAGTTTCAGGGAGCCAAGGCCGTCGGTTTTGGTGGAAGGGAAGAGCGTGTTGCGCGCGATGACGAGGGAGGTGCTGTTGCTGGCGCTGCCGCCTGGTTGCGAAATGCCGCCGCTGTGCGGGGAGGTGAAGCCGAAGAGGGAGGCGAGGTATTTGCTAGTGTGTTTTTCGATGAGTGTGAGGGCCGGGGAGACTTGGTAGACGTGGGACTAAGTCATGAGTTGGTGATGGATTACAAGGCTTTGGAAAGAGGCACGGTTGAGAGTTGGGAATGGGACTCATGGGCGAAAAGGGGATGTTGTCACCTACGTTGGTGTTTAACGTCGCGAGCAACAATTCCGATACCAGACCAACCTGTTCAAATCAGCAGATGCCTCTTGAAAATTTTGCAGTAACCCTTCCCGAACAACACTCACCGCATTCGTACTCGCATACAACTTATCCATGAACCCCTGATCCCACGTATTCACGCTATACCTCAAAACCTTCCTCACCGCGTCCAAAAGTCCCTCCTTCCCTGTCCCTTTTTCCGGAACCAGTAACCCCAGAAGCTTTTCTAACTCTTTAGGAGCATGCGGCTCAACAAGTACAGTTCTGACAACGTCGCCATTGAAGGATTGGCCATTGCCTGCGTGCTTGGTGGCGGTATCGGAATCTGCCGCTTGAATGAAGGGAATTATAAGGTCTTCAATGGCAGTGAGGAGCTGTTGGGATATTAGTCAAACTTGTGTGTGGGTTCTTCCTCTTTAAACTAGAGGGTACCCAAAGCCACGGGGTTCGTACATCTTTTACCTCGTCTGCCCTACTGACGGGGGCTTCTGTGCCATTGGCGAGCGATGAGGTGGAAATCGTCATATCAAATTCCTAAAACCGCTGAACCGAGGAAGTCTATGGTCGATTTGGTCAAATATTGGGGAAAGGAAGAACAAGAAGGAAGCGAAATGTCTGGGATATTGTGGGCGGCGGGTGAGTAGGCCACGCCGGCCACAGGGTGGCCAGCCATTTTTCGCCGGAACATAAAATGTGCAAACCTGCAGAATTTCTTAGATATCTACGCAACAACAACGTATTTTCTTATAAAAAAGAAGCTACTACTAGAAACCTATAGTAAGAAACTGCTTTTAAGATTTTATAGGAAAATACGTTGTTGTTGCGTAGATATTTAAGAGATCCTGTAGGTATACGCGCCTCCTTTTCTCTGCGCAAGGCATGCTAAGGCGGCCCTGCGCAGGTTGCGTGGCCAGGTTCGCGCCTGTTCTTAGCAAAAATTACCCCGCCTTAGGAGATAGAAAACTATACTCTTTCTTAGATATCTATGCAACAACAAGAGATTTCTTTTAGATTTTTTAAGGGCAGCTAGATCTATATAGGAAGAAGCTACAGTTTAATTTTAGTAAAGAAATATCTTGTCCTTGCATAGATATTCAAGAAAGCAGACGCCTTTTTACGTCCTTTTTAGAATAAAAATATACTTTTTCTTAAATATCTACATAACAACAAGATATTTCTTTACTAAAATTAAACTAACGTGTTTCCTAAGTGAGCGGCCACTCCTAACCGAACAGCCACCCTCCTAAAGTTGCATCGCTTTCTAGCCTAATGCTACAATACCAC